>NC_053407.1:25188856-25497856 GCF_016859285.1 Xiphias gladius | reverse complement strand
TTTTTTGTTTTTTGTTTTTTACTTTTCCCTTGATTATTGCTTGTTTACTGTATATTTAAAATGATACTTTGTGGTGGGTTGTTGTTACACCAGTGTATCAGTTGTTCTAAACCAAAGTTTTTCATAGTTATCGTTCGACGCTGGTCAGATCCAAGCATTGAGCAGGGAACTACACAGTTGCTCAATTTTCTGCCTCGTTTAATCAAAATGCAACCAAAGGAAAACTTTTTTTTTTTTTTAAGCTTAATCTCTACACATTGAGTTCAATCAGTCTGGATTTCACATGGCTAGAGAATATCATTCTTTTTGTAACATGTCTGTCCAGTTGAACTTATAACATACTAGCAAATGTTTGCTGTAAACAGAATCACACCTCTTTACAGTTAGTGCCAAATTGAATACTCCATATGACTTGGTCTGACCTGTGTCTCAACTAAATGGCCTCATGTGTCCTTTTCCTTTTGTAAAGAGTCTTTTAATATGCTTGGAAATTAAAATTTGAATTTCTACATGTAAAATGCACTGTTAACGTGTACCCTGCCAATGGCAATGTAAGTTTTCTACTGTTTGTTAATAAAAGCTCTGGCATATAAAAGTGTTTTGCCTTGTGTACTTTTTTTAAATTTACAGATGGCTGGATAAAATTGCAACTTTTAAGGAAATTGTGCACAAGCCTGAAAATAATGTACCCAAAACAAAAATTTTACTCTTCTACAACCCATTTGATTACAGTCGAGTCTCCCTTAAAAGATAGGTCTTTAATTTTTAAAACCAAAAAGTCAGAATAAGTATGTGATACTGAACCAAAGTTATAGTGTTGATTTAATTTAAATTTTTTGTTTTTAATCAAAAAATTGAATGTAAGGCCCATAGTAGTACTTTTTGTAAGGAAAACCCCTTAGTGCCACAGCAACAAGTCTGAACCAACTCTGTTGTGGTGATACAGGGATCCTAAAATGCTTTGCACAGATGGAATCAGGAGACTTAGAGCTTTCAAACAATGTATGAATTGTCAAGGTCGTGTGAAGATTGAGTCCGGTACAGATCAAGACACACTGCTAACAATGCCAAAGTGTCCCAAGGGTGGGAGGATGTATTTCAGAAAGATGAATACAATCAAATTTAGATAGTAGTGGAAGAAGTATTCAGATTCTTTATGTAGCAATAACACATTGTAAAAATACTATGTTTCTCTGTAAGTCCGGCATTCAAACCTGAAGTAAAAGTATAAAATATTAGTACAATAAGAAAAGTATTTAAATTAAAAGTACTCATCATGCAGAATGGGCCCTGTCAGACTGTTATTGTATACTGTATATACAGTGTTATTGGATTTTCTTTATTGATTCATTAACATGGAAGCAGCATTTTAAGCAGCTAACTGCAACTGTATACTCTAACTGCATGCTGATGGATAGTTTCGTCTAAAACAGTGCATCACATTTCATAAACTTTTCCTGTGTTTTGCGTCTAACTACCCATTAATTACAACTGTCAAAATGAAATAAAATCCAATATGTCACCCCGGAATGTTGTGTTGTAAAAGAGTAAAGTAGCTCAAAATGAAAATGCTCACGTAAATGCCATGTATCCCAAAGTTGAACTTTATTTATAAATGTTAAATAATAAATGTAATCGGTCGCGATAGTGGAGTCTCAGACAAGCCATGGGGCGGAACCATAGTTTCAGATTTTTCTTTTCCGGGTAGGATTTGTTTTTATGAAACACACATGACATGGCTGTCGAACAGCAGGCGTCCCAGATTATGTGAACTTGTCTCTTCTCCGAGCGCTGTATTAGTGTGTTTTAGCGGCCATTTAGGTAAGTAATTTAAAGATGTGATTTAACATTAGTTAACCGGGAATTTGTTCTGAACTCTGACCTTTACGAACAAAGTGTTTATCAAGGTAACTTTAAGTAGGTTCAGCTAACTTAGTACAGGGGCGAGGTAGCATCTTAAACAAGGTTCGTCTCAGTCAGATTTCACCATCTGAAATACCCTGTGACTGATAGTTTCAGAAGTGACCCGATTAAATCAGTAAAGAATTTGTTAAATTGTCTTTCGACCTGACAATGAAACGCAACCGTCAGTATCTTAATGATAAAATCAGAACATTAAATTTTATCACAGACTTGAAAAAACAAACAAACAAATACTTAACGAGAAAAATCAACAGCACATGTTTTGAGTGCAGAAATGGAAAGATCAGGCAGCTACTAAAAATGCTAGTTAACAGCATTTAAGAGATTCATTATTTACATGAGCAGTTATTGGGCAGGTTGATGTGAAAAATTAAAAGGAACAGGCAAGCAAGAAAAAAAAAGACAAATTATATCAAAGCACATATAAACTACAGCACAAGTGAAAATGCCATTATAAAACAGACACGTACAACCGCATGTATAATAACATTACAGCAACAGATACTGCATAGCAAAGCGTCAAAAAACCACAAAGGACTACGACAAATAGAGCATTACGAGTAGATAATAAAGACCCATTGCACACAAAAGATAACGCAAATAACTAAAGGCACTTAGCACACACACAGGCATACACAGACAGGAAAAAAAAAGGATGTGATCAATTATTTGTGCGATTCTCTCAATTTGGGATGCCAGTTCCCTCAGCACTGCAGTTCTTGTCACTGCTGACTTTACTAATGGCCTGGGGAGTCAAGACAGACACGGTGTGCAGCTTTGTCCTTTTGAACAGCAACAAATAGTTTAAAAATAAAAAGGGGATTTAAATTTGTTGGTTATCATCAGCTGTTGTGACAGAAAACAGAAAGAGTCCCACGTTCCCTCTGGAAGCCCTTGTTTTCATAAATATTAAGCGTGTCAGGGTTTCTTGGGAGAATTCTAGCACAAGTGATCGGCTCTCTGTATTTCTGTTGGCATGTGGAGAGTTTGTTGCGGCGTTGACGAAAACTCGTTTTGTGTTTCTCACCCAGCAGGTGTGTTGTGATGTCGGATAAACGTCAGCGTGCCAGAGTCCAGGGCTCCTGGGCCAAACCATTGCCAAAACACACAGGACAAAAAGGCAATTTAAGGGTCACTGTACACTGTTATGTATGAAGCATGTGACTCCTCAGTCAATTAGATCATTATATATATATTTATTTATTTATAGCCCTGATGCTGCTATAAAATTTTGTTAGTGTCTGGCTGAAATACATAAACTTATAAAAGTGATTTGACTAAGTCCCACTAACCTTCCTGATATGTAGAAAACAGCTTTTTATTTATGTTATTTAAAACAGGTGCAGTTCCAAACAACCATCAACCCAAAAATGCCAACCCAGCCCCTGGTTCCTGGGGATTTGGGCCACAGACGACATCTAAGACATTTGAGTTTCATCAGCCAACTAAGGTAAACAGTTAACGCGTTAAAAAAAAAAAGGAGGAACCTCTGAATTTGTTAAAATGGGTTTTACCAAAGTGCTTATACCTTCTGTTTTCTGTCTTTTCTTCATTACAGCCAATTAGAGATGTTCCACCAGAGAAGGTGATAGAGTAAGTTGCACATTTCACTGGATAGACTTCCTCAGGGTCGTGTTTCATGTAATATTTGATTTTGTTTTTAAAATCAGTTTCTGTTGTTTGTGGCCTGATATCTTGGCTTCGCACTTGGGGTTATACTTTGCACAGAGTGACTAACCAATCATTTTGCTCTGGACAGACAGGCAGGTGATTATGAGATCAGCGGTGGACCGTCAGGAGTGTCCAGGTGAGTACAGTCTAAATGAGAGGGAATCTTACTCAGTGGGAGGAACAGATGGAAAAAAAAAATTAACCAAGTGGAAAAGACGTGATGAACAGGGATGGGATGGTACCAAACAAGTGCATTTATGGCTGATGACACATCTGTGATAGTTTTTAATCCACTAGATGGCAGTAATCCCACAAGCGATATCTTACATGGCTCTTACTGAATATAATGCCTTCTACCCCACTTACTGCATGAGCCATGTTTTTAATAGATACTGAATATGTAGTAATATCTGCTGTATATACGGCGCACTGCTCTTTAAGATGAAAACCAGAATTTCAGTTTACTTTTAAGGCATTTATATGACGCCTTTATTCAGACTAGAATACCGAGTTCGAGCCGACACGGATCTTGCTGTCAATTTTCTGTGACTGATTGCGTGATTCTGTGACTGTGACCCAGTGATTTATCATGTATGAGACGGGTTGTTATTTTGCCAGTTCATTCAGACACTCGTGGGATAAACAACCAGCATGTACGCTGGTGAAAGGTGATGTTGGACTTTTGAATCCAGTATTGCTGGTACTTTGACTGATGAAATAAAAGGTTAGCTTCCTGCTCGCGTATTCTCAACTATCCTTTTTAATTCCTTTATTAGAGAGTTGATAGTATTAGTAGACTTGAACCAGGGATTTATGATTGGCGCCCTAAACCCTAAGGCCATCAGCATGACCCATTTTGGACTGTCCTGTACAAACACTAAATATATGTGCTACATAATATATATATCCACGTTACTTTTATGGGACTGTGTGTGTTTTGTCTTCCATCTGTCCAGACTGCGGCTGCTGCCTGGGTTTCTTCCCCCAGAGGAGGCTGACTGGATGTTCAGTAAGCTGTTAGCAGAGCTTCCCTGGTCCCAGAAGACCAACTACAGACAGGGTGCGTACCAGAGGCTTAAGAATTAGCAGGGGTGAAATGTGAACCTGGGACATAAGCTAAGGGGGGGAAAGGGTTTCCCGACTGCTGCTGTTTTGCTGCTGGGTTTGTGTCTCTTCCCATTTTGATTATTGTGCAGAGGTGGAGTTTTTCTTTTCCTCATGTTTGAGACATTTTTATGGTACTTATAAAAATGTGAAGTACTCAGAGAGCACACCTCTAGTAAGGCTGAAAAATTCTCTGAAATTCTCTATATTTGATATCTTTAAAACAGAATATGTTTAGAAATTTTCAATGTGCATCTGAATTTGCATAAAAAATATACACACTGGTAAAACTGCCAGATTTGGAAAAAAAAAAAAAATTAAGTTAGTACAGTATGTGATGAGAAGATTAACCAAATCACCCAAAAGGTAAAGCTGTAGCCACTGTCTCCTGGCACATGGTTAAGATGCGCAAGGGCTAAATTCTGCAAAACAGTTGGCCTTTTCCTTTAAAAGGAAAGAATAGCTCACACATTGTACCCAGACAGACTCGATAAAGTGAGACTGTTGATGCAGCCTCACTGCCACAGAATCAGCCTTTCCCTCAACTGGCTCCGGTCCATATTGTGTATCATTCTGTGATAGCGCCGTAGCACACAAACAGCACGATGAAGACAAAATGATTTATAAACACTGACTCTAGAAACAAGTTGCGTAATCTTCTAGCCGTCATTCCTCAGACTTTGTCAACAAAATCCATCTGACAGTTGGGTTAAAGGAGAAGTGGTGGAAAACAGATGTTTACCCTTCCCAAAGCACTTCTCCCACATACTCTATCATTTATCCTGCCTTGTTTTAAAACTCGGTTGACTCATTTTTTCCGAGCATTGCTCAGGACTCTAATCTTGAAGGTTTGAGGTTTTGTTAATCTTTTCCCTCGGTGGCATCTTATTATGGAAAAAGTAAAGCTTTTTAGAGTTGATAAATGAGCGCACATAGTTATAAATATTGGCCCCACATGCCCTGAATAATTCAACGCCATAAAAAGTGATGGCTGCTCGAGCAGTTTGTTTTGGTTTTACCATGTTCTCGTACCAGAGGGCTGGCCAAATACACTAATGGCAGATAATTGATTCTTGGAAAGATCTGGTTGTTCCCAGAGAAACTGAGATACACTAAGACCAACAGAGGCAGACAGACAGAGAGTAATTAGATTTAGATGTTTGCCTTACTCTCTGCTAGAAATAGATTCTAGTTACAAAGCAGATGAATGTGTGTTAACACTGGAAATGAATACATTAGGAACAAAACTGTGTCAGCTTTCCGGCTCACTTAGAGTTGTCATTCAGCAGAAAAGAGGTAGCTATGAAGACAGACTCAATCCATTCTCTTTTGAAGTTGAAATTGCCTTGACCCAGTTACTATTGCAATATAGAGATGGATCTGTGCGCTTTGATTCCATCATGAAAACCATCCACTGTTCTCTGTAAAGAAAAAAACAGAAACAGGGTTTGAGTGTTTGATAGGCAAAAATTGATTTTAGGTGGAGTGTCACTTTAAAAGGCTGCAACATCTAGAACCACTTTATTTTTTGTTATTTGTTTGGTTGGTTGTTTGTTTTTTTGTCTTTTAAAACACATGCATCGTTAAATCACCACCACATGTATTTTGAGAAATCAGTACTGGGGCTGGATATGAAACCCCAAAAGATTTTGACTACTAACTGAAATGCCCCTGTAGCACCGAGTATGAACAAGTGTCAAGCATTGAAAGTTGGGGTTGGATGCTTGATGCTTGCTCAGTTTTGATTACTTCAGATATTTTCTAATCTAGATCAGAAAACTTTGTATACTTTTGACTTTATTTTTTTTTTTGTGCAAAGTTATTTACTTAACACTGATGCACCAAATAGTTTGCCCCATTTGGTTAAATGGAAAAAAAAAAAATAAAACATGTTTATGTTCCCCAAACTAAGGTATTGAAAAAGGTGTTGTATCTGTACTGAAGCTAAGGCATCATATTGGCAATGATATTGAAAATGTTTAAACAAGTACATAACAGTGATGTCGTCTTTGTGACTTGGGAATTATGGGAAATTTGGTTTTAATGTTGGGAACCAGATGCTGCTGGAGATAGAGGCTACAAAATGTTCTTACCACAGTTACTTTTGTATTTCCTGAAGTAAAGGTTTTTGTTTATGTGTGTGTGTGTGTGTGTGTGTGTGTGTGTGTGTGTGTGTGTGTGTGTGTGTGTGTGTGTTTGTGTGGTTGTGTTGTGGTCCAGGTGAGGCATATGAGGAGCCCAGGCTGACCTGCTGGTATGGAGAGTTGCCCTATACGTACGCTCGCTCCACCATGGCTGCCAACACACAGGTTAGATAAACTCATTATAACTGCTACAAGACTCAAAGGAAAGATGTGGTGACACAGCAGCCGCCACACATCTATTCTACACAAGTGTGTTGTTGTGTTATCTTCTTTAGATTGTGTCCTTCTGTTTCCTTTTTTCCTCCCTGGCATTCTTTCTGTTTTTAATGTCTCTTTCCTTTATATTATCTGCTGAACTCTTTGTTTTTCTTGCTTTTTCTTGGTAGTGGCATCCGTTGCTGTTAACCCTTCATGAGGCAGTGGAGCAGGCGAGCGGACGCAGATTCAACTCCCTGCTGTGTAACTTGTATCGGGACGGCCATGACAGCATCGGCTGGCACAGTGACGATGAGGCCTCCTTGGGTCCCAAACCCGCCATCGCTTCCCTCAGTCTGGGTGACACCAGAGTGTTCAGCCTTCGCAAGCAGCCTCCGCCGGTGAGATGAGTAGAGCATGGAAATTGGTTTTCCCTGCTCCAAATATATGTCCATTTGTACAATAGCGCTAGGCACAGCATAACAAATGTGTTGTTCAATTGCTTATTAAGTATATTATGCCTCTGAACACTGAAATTCTTGGCTCTATTTTTTCACGCTACCGTTACACTTTATAGTGACAGCACCTCTACCTGCTATGTTAACTTCAAAGTCTTGTTTCATCATCTTCTCCTCATTTTGGCCCTAAATCCAGCTCCCACTGTTCATGAAAGTGCTCTCATAAAGTATTTGATTTGGCCTCCTAAAATCCGCAGATGCTATATTTGACGTTTTGCTGTTTCTCTTCAGTTAGTTTGGTTGCATTACTTGGCTCACAGTCAAGGAAGCTATCTCTTGTTTCTACCGCATGCTTCTTAATCGAGCTGAACTGCTGTGCAAATCTTAATAAAAAAGAGGAGGGCTAGCGTAGCGCAGAACAGCAGCCAAGGTGAGTTAGAGAAAACTGGGCACAGAGGGGGAAGTGTGTTTAGACACAGCAGATTATTTAGAGGCCTGTATTTAATAGCTGTCTGTTATTTCAAGTGCTAAGTATACACTTCCTAGGAGGCAGGCTTCATTAGTCATGACGTAGATGAGTTGTATTGGCATTTAGTTGTGATTTGCAGGCAACAGAAAGTGCCTTTTAACATGTCATGTCACACAAAATTGACCAGGTGTGTGTGTGTGTGTGTGTGTGTGTGTGTGTGTGTGTGTGTGTGTGTGTGTGTGTGTGTGTGTTTAGACGATTATACACTCTGGTTTACCCTCTGTGTGTTTATGCGGCAGGAGGAGAACGGTGACTACACGTATGTGGAGCGGATTCGGGTTCCTCTCAGTCACGGGACACTTCTGCTGATGGAAGGAGCCACACAGGACGATTGGCAGGTAGGCTCCACCAATTAAAATCGAGGGTCCATGCAGGCAAAACGGCAATTCATAATTCATCAATGCCAAGTTATGGTTGCCGTGGTCTCACCACATTTGTCAGAGTTAACTTGTCAAACAAACAACTTGTGCAATACTATATGTCTTGTTTTTGTGTTCTATGTTACCTTTACCATTGGCACAAACTTCTAAGGGCATCTTCTCTTTATACCAAACAAATATGTGTAGAAATCGCCTTACTATGCTCTGTATCACATGATTTATCTCTGTCAAAGAAACCCTACATTACACCACATGCTCAGAATAACCGATTTTACAGGCCTTAATCATTTGCATTGTGATAGGCTGAATCACTGCTGTATTTCGTCGATAAGCAATATAGAGTAGCATAACGAAAGTGCAAAATGTATGTATCACTTCAAGGTTCACATTGCTTGCCTCTCATTATAGACCCTATTACACTGCACTGTAACAGTAGCTCTGAGTAACACTATCACATAGTTACTGCCAAAATGAAGGATACACTCCAATGAATGATGACAACAAAAAAATAACTCAGTTTTCATTTTTTATACTTTCTGTTACCTGCCTGAGATTTTCTTTTATTACAGCATTTTGGTTAAAAATATATTCTTTGGTTGGGAGACTTCTTAGAGTAGACTTTGCTGAAAGCTGTCCTTACTATTGTTAAAACAGTAACCTTGACACAAACAGTTACCTCATTTACCCTTGGACATATACAGGAAATGCACTTAAAACGTCATCTGCCTCAGCCAGGTGAGGTCCGGTGAAGAGGTCACCTGTTGTCCTCGTGTGTCTGTGTGTCTGTGTGTCTGTGTGTCTGTGTGTGTGTGTGTGTGTGTGTGTGTGTGTGTGTGTGTGTGTGTGTGTGTGTGTGTGTGTGTGTGTGTGTGTGGCTAGACAAGTGCTTCTGACCGACACGTGAGAGCATAGACCTGTGTTCAGGGACTCAGGTTCCTCCCCTGAACAACAGGCAGTGAGGATGGATGGAGTGGCCTGGAGAGAAGCATAATAGAGTGTCAGCATAATGAGAGTCATTTGTTTTACAATCGGGGACAGCGAACGGGTTTATATGAGTGCATGAAACTGGATGGAAAGTCTTTAGATGTGTGATAGAGAGTGTGAGTACGTAGCTGGTTTCTGTTAAAAAATAATTGGGTCACGCTCAAAAGTAAGAATATTTTATATTACAATAGATTGAATTTCATCATGACGAGAGGTTTTCAGCCTTTGGAAGAATAGATGCTTCACTTCTGTCTAAAATAGGTCATACTATTTAGTTTTACCATTTTTAGATTTGTTTCAGTAAAAAAAGAAAAAAGAATGCAAAACAGCTGTGCAAGAGAGGACAGAAACACTGTGTTTACTTAAAGTCAAATGTAAATCAAAAAATTAGCATAAAAACAACACAAAAAAACAAAAGTATGTAATGTAGTCATCTGAGGGTGAGGGAAAATGGTGAGAAAAGGAGAAGCGGGGACGAGACCACTCAGACACTTTGGTGTAGATGGGTAAAATCAGTAATACAGCAGATTGTAGATTACAGCACTTATTCCTAACTAAACTCCTCCATGGCAAATTGAAAACTGTGATCGGGAGGACTTGTAAAATTGTCATGTGCACATCAGTTGCCACATGAATCATTAAACATATTACTATTAGGTGATTGATTTTGTCATAGTTGTATTCTACCTTCCTAATATAGTAAAGTAAGGTATTTGACCTTCAGTGGTAGATTATTAAGCCGAAACAATTTAAAATGCATTTAGTTTAACTAGACTATAGTTTGCCTCGCCTACATATGAGTACATAAGGGTGTGACACAATTAGATTAGTGTCTTACACAAAAAGAAATGGTCCTAAGTGTTGCAGTTGAGTTCCCCTTAGATTAAGCACTGACCAACAATATCACTGATATAAATAAAAATTTAACCCAATCCAGGTTGAGTTGCAGTGGACAGTGTTGTGAGTCTCTGGGAAGAATGAATAAAAAATAAAAATGGCCCACAAATGGAGCCTTTGGGAACTCCACTTGATGTTTGTTCTTTAGGCGATGGGCATCGATGAATGGAAACATAATCACCAAACATAAACCTACATGAACTTAATTATACACTCATCACGCACTTTGTTAGGAACACCGTACTGATACTGGGTAGTTCCTACCTTTGCTCTCAAAGCAACCTCAGTTCTTTTGTGGCACCGATTCCACAGGATGTCGGAAACATTCCTTTGAGACTCTGCTCCATGGTGACGTGATTGCACCACATCATTTCTGCAGATTTGTCAGATGCACATTCATGCTGCCGGTCTCCCGTTCTACCACATCCCAAAGGTGTTCCGCTGGTTTCAGATCTGGTGACTGGGGAGGCCACTGAAGTGCGATGAATTCACCGTCATGTTCACGAAACCAGTTCGAGACGGCATTTGCTTTGTGCCATGGTGCATTATAATGCTGGAAGAAGCCATTAGAATATGGTAAATTGTGGGCCTAAAGGGATGCACATGGTCAGCAACAAAACTCAGACAGGCTGGGACATTCAGACCTTGACTGATTGGTATTAAGCGGCCGTAAGTGTGCCAAGAAAACATTCCTCACACCATTACACCACCACCAGTCTGGACTGCTGACACAAGGCAGGTTGGGTCTCATGGATTCATGCCGTTGACGCCATATTCTGACCCAACCATCTGCTGCCTCATTGGATAATTGCATGAATTAGTAGGTGTTCCGGTGTTCCTTGTAAAATGCTTGGTGAGTGTATAACCGCTAATGAATGTCACAAAATCCATAAAAATTTTGTTGTACACGTTGAAATGTGATCTCTTTTTCCAGAGCCCTTCTCCACTTATGGTTATGAGAGGAAAGCAGCAATATTATATATCTAAAAATTTTAGATACTATGCTAAGAAATTCCTTGTGTTTAAAACGTCGAGCTGGCCACATTAAAAAGTAAGTGACAATTAAAATGAGTGAGGGAAAAACAAAAGGGGATGGTGTGAACAAAGAGAGGGGGAACAACAGAGTCAATGAAAGGGGTTTAAGCTTACCAGAAAAAAAAAAAGGAGAAGGTCACACGTGTTTTATGGCGACACCTCCCTGAGTATCTTAACAAAGGTTTCATCTCTCCTTTAAAGATCTTGCCAGAGAAAGAAGATCACACCACCATTAATTCTCTCTTTGTCCCTGCAGTCAGAGTCTGCCTAACAAATTCCCCAGGATCAGGCAGAGAGGTTTGGAAGTGACTGCTAAATATTTAACTAAACCTGTCAATCCCGCTGAAGTACTTCATGTGTTTGAAAAAGGATACAGGGTTATATCTGCCTGTTCCGGACTCTTTCTTTTCACACAGTTGTGGATATGCAAACCTTTCACCTCCTGTGTCTGTGTCTGTGTCTGTGTCTGTGTCTGTGTATTTGTCTGTGTCTGTGTCTGTGTCTGTGTCTGTGTGTGTTTGAGGGCACTAGGTGCACAAATGGAAAGAAAATGCTATCATTCTCATATGCAGAAGGTCCAGACATAAATGAGTTGAGCTCTTGAGGGAATAAAAACTTTGTTTGTGATATTTTTTAGGAATGTTTTTGCAAAGGGGGATAAATTTGACTTTTACCCCATGTGTGAAACGGCAAGAAAATGGTGTTTGTTGTATGTTGTCACATTTTCTGGGTGAGTTGCAAAACAAAAATACTGTTGTGTTTTGGAAACTCAATACTGATCTTCTTTCCTTATGGTCTCACGTTTTTTTGTTTTCTAATCTGAGCTGCATGCCTCTATCAGTCAAACAGCAAAGGTACTGGGGCTTTTATATAAAATGATCCTTTTGCTGCATAGAGTAGAATATATATGACATTACAATGTGAATACAGATTCAGATTCTCAAGACTGATCAAGATCAGCTTGTACCTGTATATATTTCCTCTTAATAAGACCACTATCAGTCAGTTTTATTGATATATGTGTATTGCTGCACTTGCTCATTTCAACCTCATCTTTTTGGTAAGGAAAGCTAATGACCAGAGATCTCATTCTTCAGCCATAAATGTCTGAAAAGTAACTACATTAAATACCTTGAAAATTAATTTAATAGAATAAAAATTTACCGCATCTGTCTCTCTGTCTCCACCAGCATCAGGTGGCTAAAGAGTACCATGACCGAGGCCCACGCATCAACTTGACCTTCAGGACTATCTACCCAGAGCCGGAGGGCCACAGGCTGGGGACCAAGCTTCGCTTCACTGCCAAGCAACAGTAAACTCTCCTCCGAGTCAGGTACTTAACGCTTAGGAAACCCTGTGGGAAGTGGTTTTGCATTTCAAACAGTGCACTGATCCAGTCAGCGCTAGATCTGGTGGCTGGAGTGTGAGCGAGGCTCAAGCTAATAAATGATGCAGAGATTTTGCCAAACGTGGCTAGGTAACCTGCAAACGTCCTCGCCCTTCTCAGCGAGCGTGCAAGCAGTTTCCGCTGTTTGACCCAAGCCTTCCGATCACATCGCTGAGTTACAAAACCAATGTGAATGACAGCTTCCTCCAACTGAAACAGGGAGATTTGCAGCCCTGCCTGAACTCACCTGTTGCATAAGTGAACCGTAATAACGCCTCAGTCGTGAGCAGTGATGATGATCAGATTTCAGTGTTTTCAGAGAAGCTGAGTAGAAGAGCGGGCGATGATGAGGGCTTTGAGGCTTGATCAACTGTCAGCTCTGAATATTACTTTGACTTTATTAATTCATTCAGCACAGACAGTTGTTTCATTTCAGACAATAATTTTATGAAACTTTTTCTTAGTGTGTTTGAGTGTTTAACTCAACTCAACAACCACTGCTTTTGTTGCCAACAGTAAAAGTTTGGTTTGCACTGGGAAGCTCCCAGGTGGCAACGTCGGATGTGGTATAAACAGATTTCATCTCGATATCCTTATATTTGCCATGATGAGTCACTTAGATTCAAGTGTTTTGTTTTGGTTTGGGTTTTTTGTCACACTTTCGTTTTGACCATAAATTTAGAGAAAATGTAGTTTTGAGGTTTGAAAAGTCAGTGTGTGCGTATCAATATTCACATGCAATGAAAAGTGTGTTTATGAAAGTCAGAGTCCCGAGTTCTCACTGTACAGCATGTCACTGATGATCTGACTGTTGGTGAAATACCGTGAAATGTAAACGATTTCATTCTTAGTTTATCTTGGGGAGCTACGTGGAGAGAACATATTTGCTATAAAAGGAGACAAAACAAGTAAAGTCGCCACTTAAGCCAATTGCAACTCCATCAGGACTAGAATTTGTTAATTGTCTTGTCGAAACAAGATTTGACCAACCCCTCAAAGAAGTAGTTCAAGTTTTTTTTAAATACAAATTCAGGAACAAGAATCTTTAAAGTCCATCTAAGACGTGCTTACACAAGTGTTTTGAGATAGCACATGCATAGTTTGAGTCGTTTGTTTTTGTTAACAAATCAAGTCAACATGGCATTTTCAACTGAATAATGACACTGTGTTTGAAATGTATAATTGAAGACCGGGAAACCGTGCAGTACTGTACACCAAGCATGGATTACCTGCATACCCATTGTAATTTGCAAGTTGCATTTTTTTTGTTTGAATGATTTATGATTGTCTCCCTTTAACTTTGTTGTTGATCAGTTGCAAAAAAGCCTTTGTTTTTGTTTTGTTTTAAATGACTGAAAGTATGTTTAGTAAGTATCAAGTGGTAAATCAGATTGTTAGAAATCAGATTTATCCCTTCATACCTTGAATAGTGTAGTTTTTGATACTAATCAGTCCTGTATGTTGACCGACATCAGAGCTACCTGCTGTTTCAATAAGAATTCTCGTTTTAAAATTTCCATTAAAACCTGTCTTTGGTAAATCAATAAATGGAGAAAAATATTTGTTTCTAGAAAATAACCCCATTTAGACACAGAATTGGTGATATTGCTTGATTTATCATTCTGTTAAAATTATAGCAAACTTGGTCAAACTTGCATATATTACGAATAACAAAGAGACATCAAACAAAAAGAAATTCGTATGGCTAAAGTTGCTATAGCGACACTTTAACCAGTGGAAAAGGTAACAGAAGAATCCCACAGCCATGCACAGTTTGATTTAGACGAATAAGACAGAGGAGGTTTAATAACCTGAAACAATAAAAAGCGAGACACAACAGGTAAACAGGAAACAGTTGTTTATGACACTTTAAGGTGCTGTTAGCAAAGTCATTAATCCAATGAGCCTGTACTGTGTAGTTAAGATTTTGAGTTTCCAATAGATCTAAGGTACTAAATCGGCACATGCCTCGGGTACTTTGACAGCCCACGTGATGGGATATTCTGTTTATTTTGTAACACTAAAGAAAGGAATGTGAAAATAAAAGAATGAAATAAAAGAATGTGAAATATTGTGTCCTATGTTCCACAAAACCAGATTTTTTTTTTGTCTCTTAAACGTATCATACAAACATGAATTATTAGCAGCACTACAGTTGATCAAAATTTTAGTTGAAACGGGTAAGTTTAAATGAAATACAAGGTTGTGACAGGAAGCTTGTCATGAAAATATACTGAAATCTGAGAATATTGTTTGCAAAACACAGCGAACAGGAAAAAGGTTCACCTCAGGATCCCTGAGAACTGAGAGGTTATGTAATCATTGTTGTAATTATACATAAAAGATGTGATGAGGTTGTTTAATGGAAAACAATCCTTGACCACTTCATGTTGGGGTTTTATTAAAATCATGTGCTACAGTGTAGTCGGACAGTTGTGTGTTTTTTGGCATTTTGGCTTTGTCGAGCACTTTTGGTTTAAACTGAAACAGTGAGGCTAAAGTGCTGACTCTCAGCTTTAAGGTTGTTTGAGGGTTTTCACATCCGTGTTGTGTGAACTGAGTAGAGCTCTGTTCCACTATCTACTTAGAAAAAATGAAGATTGGGCAATAGACTTAATATACAGATGAGGGAACCAAGGTTTTTTTTTTTTTTTTTTTTTTTTTGTGTAATACAGATGCAACACATTATCACCAGGCCGCTGCTGATGTCTCTGGGCCACATACTTCGGTCATTTACGTCAATGGTTTTGCAATATGCTGACTTTATGTAGATTCGTCGTAATTCGTTCCATTCGTTTTTGACTGTTAAATTAGGTGACTATTTATAAACATGGCTAGGATCCCAAGTCATTTATCTAGTGTTGATGGAAACGCCCTCATGTTACAGCTTGAGAGTCAGCACCATAACCTCCTAGTCATTGCTTTATTTCAAAATCAGTGCAACTGATTGTTCAGTGCAGGAGTACAGAGCTATCACAACAATAAAATGTGTCACTGTCCTCACACTCTCTGGTGTCCATGCCAATTGCTATGATAACATTTAGCAAATAATTTCACGGACAGTTTTAGGATGACTTAATATACTGAATAAATGACAATGTACGTACATTTTATTTTATTGCTTGCCCTTTTTTACACTCGCTCTCAACTTTAAACATCACCACACTCCCACTCTCTCTCTTTTCTCTCTGTCTCTTAAAAGACTCTCGCATGATGTTAAAGGGTCATTTATGGCATTGGCTGAAATTCAGTAAAGCTATTAAGCAGTGTGTGAAAGTATCCTCTGCAGGTTTCAGTGACAAGTCTCGGCAGGCACAACTGAAAATACACAGGCTCAGTATGGATGAGCTTTGTTTTTTACCAGAATTCCGGTAATGCGATTTTGTTGTTTGCATTGAGCTTTGCTTTAAAGGATAATTAACGATTTTGTCAGAGAAATGTGGATCTTAGATTCAATCGAGTGTCCAGACACTGAACCCACACCTCTGGGTGATTCCTGTCGATATGTAATATGTTAGTATTTTTAGACGTTAGGTTACTGGCCATGTAACATTAACTTGCTGGTGCAAGTCCAGTCATACCAGTCACCTTCTATGTAGTTTATTAATAGTTGTTTGTGTGGCATGGATTGCTCCAATCTGAGGGTTTAGACCTGACTCAGCTGTTCACTACCAACCGCTGGGAAATAGGAGGATTGTTTAGATATTGAGGCTCCATGTAACAGTTTTATAGCGCCGTTCCTCAGAAGAGATGGCTAGAACAAATTGTCCTGCAGTTGCAATAAAGGCTGTGCACATGGGAGCTCTCACAGCCAAGAGTGGTGCAAAAAGCTTGATGAGAACCAAGAAAGGCAGATAAGATCGAATGCATTAAAGACAGAAGATCATTCCATGATGACATAATCACCTTGCCACCCATGGATTAGAGTATCACTCCCCTGATGAAGCCTCCTGGAGGACCAGCAAAATATCTTTAACTCAACTACAACTACAGATCGATTCACATACTGACTTTGATGTACCACAGCTGCCTGACTGTAATATAAGATGATATTTTAGGGTTGTCTTAGGGTTGTCTTACTTTTGGGGCGATATGGCATTTTTCACTTCTCAAACTGTAATCTAAATCCTCAAAACTTTAGGCTTTCAAGGTTTTTTAAAATGTACTGTCAATGCAGATTTCCTTATTCATACTGCACTGAAATGAACTGCAACCGGTTGACACCTGGGACAATGAAAGTCCATCTAAGAACTCGGTTTGCTTTGGAGAATGGTTGGCAATGACTGCAGCTATAACATTAACATAAACCTTTCAACTCGTCCTCCTTCAAAGAGCAAACTAACTCCCTATTTTAGCTTGAGTGAGGCCCCTTTGCAAATTTAAACAAGGCATTCAAATCCAGACACACAAATTCATAGAACCATAGTTATTAGTAACTATTGCTGTAATGTCTATACCGACATTGTAATGGTTCTTGTTTCACTTGTGTGATCCAAAGCGTCTTTTTTGCCGGTCGAGGGGGAAAGCAGTGACCGTGACCTCAGTCTCCACCTTTACAGAAGGCCAAGATGGTGGTTCCGAGCCTAATTTGTTTGATCTGCTGGCTTCACTTAGCGAGCCTTCAACAGATGCATCAGGGGCGATGGAGAGAGACAGAATAGGGGATGTGAATGAGTCGTAGGTAGAGAGGATGTTTGCCCAAGACTCTGTACACTGGCTGACTCTGTAAACCAGTAGCTGACAAGTAATAGTGCTGCTTCTAACTTTTTTTTTTTGGTCTGCAGGGCAGCATTACTTGATTTTTCTCCAGAAAAAAGGCAAATAATTACTTTTACAATGAATACTATAGAATGGGACCACGATGAGTTGAGTATATTAAAGTGACGGCACATAGTATGAAAGTATAATGGTATGATTTACTCACCGAAAAAAGGTAGATTTAGTTTTGAACTCAGCCACCAAGTTGTACTGTTAAAACTAAACACCACTTGATACTGACAAGACATTTTAAACTCACTGCAGCCTTTGCTTAACTCGATTTTCCATGTAACTTCCCATTAATACGCCAGTCACTATAACCACGACAACTTCTTTGACTGCCCCATCTGGCTCCTGCCTTATATACTACTGGTCCGCTGATGTTTTTAAGTCTTACATGAAAGCCATTGTCTTTTCACAAACTCCCCATTGGCATCTGCAAGACAAAAAGAGCCATACACCAGACAGTTGTTTTCTTTTCCCCTCACACTCCTCCATTAGTGCCGAACAAACAGCTTTGACAACACATGACAGAGTAGTCGACTGCAGGATGTATTTTTGTGAATATACAAGGGGGTTTGGGGAGTGAAACTGTGTAATCGGTTCAGCAGGCACTGTTTCTTGTGAGTGAAGGGAGTGAGTTAATGAGGAAGACCCCACAGCGGGTGCAGCAGGTTGTGTAATAATTCCTAGGCCTTTTGTTGGTGCAGTGCAGGTGAGAAAGGCGCCATGCTGTGCCCAACTTTTACTGGCTCCTTGATGTTGGGCCTCCAGAGGCACAGATTGGGACAGTTTGTACCGGACAAGAACATCATGTCGCTGAACAGTAAAGAGGTCTGAACTGAACTTTTGATTTAGTTTTGGGACAGTGCCTTCTGTTCAAGACAACGAGACCAGTGCTTTTTGTATTTTGGAGATGCCCAGTAGCAAATCTTGCACCTGCTCACCGACTACAGGTTGTTCTGGTGGCTGTTACGATTTATTATCATAATAATCACAATCATAGTAAAAAGAGGGAGAAAAGACTGGAGGTCCTAAAAAATGTGTAAAATATGTTAAATTTCCTACCATACACCTGCAGCCTTCACTGTTCCTAAATGCACTGTGATTTGATGCAGTTTTTTTATTGTATTTTTCATCTTATTTTATATTAAATATCGTTAAAGCTGCACTAATCAATATTTTTATATTTATGAAGGGTAAAATTCAGTGCGTGATATGAAAGGCGTTGCTTGTTGTAACCAACCCACAGAGAATTAATCACTCTGCAGGGTCCCTCAGCTTTAGGGTGCGTCTTTAACATCTTCAAGCTTATTGTTTTAGTTTTACAGCCCGCAACGTTTTGGTGCAGTCCGTACAGCTGTTGTCTGTGAAAATTCTGCAGTATAAAAAACCAACAGTACCGTACGCTGCAACAACAGATTGTCAAGCAAAAGTGCAGCTGTAACTACACGAGAGCCAGCACTGTGCCAACATTGTATATTGAGCTATTCTAAAGTTTACATTTTAAGTTTAATTTAGAATTACAATTGCAGAGTGACTCAATGCGAAATGCTCACATGCATTGAGTGTGATTTAAATGACAGAAAAAATAAAATTGATTCCCACTACAGATTCAGATTTAGACATTGTCTTCATGTATCTGCAGATCTTTCCCAGCTCTGTCTTGTTATTGTTGACATTTTATAGTCTGTCTGGAAAGGAACTTGGCATGTGACACCAGAGCTAACTAACAAGCTGCCCGTCATTCCTGTGTTAGCCACAGTTTGCTTATTCCAGATCCCGACACCTGTTGTGCAGAGCTGGAAACATTTGGGGTTTACCGGAGCTGCATCGGAGCCGTGGCTGTTGCTAACTCCTTTTAGCTCTCTTTTTAGCCACTGGAGCCACTGTATGGATCACACTGAATTAGGCCCTAGTCCAGCGGCGTTCCTGTCCGCGGTGTTTACTGTGGCCACCTCGTTTCCAGCCACCAGCCTCTGTCGTCTCACATTAGCTGCCAATGAAACGTAACTCGTTGGACCATGTTTGATCACGGAGCTTTAGATAGGTTGCATGGCATCATTATGTTCTTATCCACAAGCATATTTAAATTAATCCATTGGGGAATATATAACAATGTGTATTAAGCGCAGATGCAAAAGTGTTACATAACCTTATAATTAAGTACCAAACAAACTTGCGTAATCAATGTTGTGCCAGCTGTTTGAGCATGTTAAGCCTATTTTTTAATATGGCACGATATGTTGAGTATAGAAAAACTGGGCTATTAACTAAAAAAAAACTAAAAAAGTTTTCCTGTTTTGTGAGCAATTCTGGTCTGTTGCTTGATCCACCACTTTGGCCTATTTTGTAATATTTCACCAAGTGTTGGGTGAATTGCCAGAACATTTTTTATACAGACACTCATGGTCCCCAGAGGAATGAATCAACTGACTTCAGTGATTCCCCTGACAGGATGATTTGTAATAACTTTGGTGAACTCTAGCAACATCAAAAGGTTATCATTTTTATTTTTCCAATGCTTTGGTTTACGACTAAATACTTGCAAAACCAATGACATTCCCATCAGCCTCAGTTTTACTTTGTGTTTTAGAGCTAGTAAGTTTAGCATTGCATGCTAACACACTAAACTACGATGGTGAACATGTTAAACATTACCCGCTAAACATCACCATGTTGAGATTGTCATTGTGAGCACATTGGGATGCTGTCTTTAGCTCAAAGCACCATTGTGCCTAAGTAACAAAATTTCATTGTTTGTCCTAGTTTCTTTGAATACCAAAAAATGGGTGCGTGCGTTTCTCAATAAGACAATCAAATGCCAATCACAGGAAATGTTTTCCACTGGTGTACTGTTAGTGCCAATCTTGAGCTGGCTGTTTTCTTTGTATTAAAGACGCTGGGAAAGCTGCAGGTGTTTAAACAGTAATAAATTCTCTCTGTCTTGGTAGGGCTAAATCCTGAAATAAACTGACTGTTAACAACAGTCTAAAACAACAGCAGTGTGTTCATTTGGGGATTGAACAGCACTTGAGCTTCTGAGCTTCTGCATGCTCAGGCAGGATGTTTGCAGGTCAATAACACTGAGCACTGGAGACTGGGTCACTATTGCTGTGTTGTGGGAAACCTAAACTGACCTGCATCTTTTGTGGAGTGTAGTTCAAAAGTGAGCCAGTAATATATCTCCAAATGTTTATACCCAACTGCATACTTTAAGAATATACATGTGTATTTTGTTTTACATTTGTGTGTCTGTGTGTGTGTCTGTGTGTGTCTGTGTGTGTGTGTGTGTGTGTGTGTGTGTGTGTGTGTGTGTGTGTGTGTGTGTGTGTGTGTGTGTGTGTGTGTGTGTGTGTGTCTTTAATATACTCATAAGTGCAGTCTGAAGTCATGCTGTGATTTGCTGGGAAGCTGCTCTGGGAACGAGCTGACCGATTCACTCACCCTCTCAGCTCCTTTCCCCTCCCTCTCCTCTGGGCTTCATGGCTTCACTCCACTCTCCTCCCTTCACCTGTAAGCCTCTTCATCTTCCACCTCTCCTCCCCTGTCTTCTATCACCTTTTCTGCTTTCTTTTATTCAGTCTGGTCAAGTTGTTTTGCTGGTCAGGTCATATTGCTGTGGTCGACCTCTGAGAGATATGAATCGGCTCGCGCCCCTCTCCATACATATATTAACTTGAAGTTAGCTGCTGGACTAAGGAAACATCACAGTCTTTCCCTTATACCTAAATGTCTTGTCAGGTCTTACAGACAGTCGTGTGAAACAAAAGTTGAGAAGATCTTTTTGACTGTACTGGATGAGAAGTGGGGATAGTACAAAGAGGCAGGATGAAGGCAGATGATAGATGGATACAGTTTATTAAAACTAACAATTGTGACAATAATCTTCAAAATAAAAGCCCTATCCTTTTTGTGGTTAAAAGCAGTAGCATTTCATGGTTCAATCTTCCATATATTCATTTGAGTGGTTTGTTCTAATTTTGGAATCATGGAAAACATGACCTCAGCTGATCTTAATGCGTCTCTCCCACTGTTTTTTCCTCCTCAGTGAAGTCGCGTCTTTCCTGTGTGAGTTTTAGCAGCTGGAACTAACCTCGCGTTAACAGACACATCATTAATGGCATCTTGAGGTCGTTGCCACTGACTGTAGTGCATCACCAGTCTGGTAACACTTCACGCACTGATTCCTGGGGATTATGTTTGAATTGTTACTGGAAGGTCACAGATGTGTGACAGCAAATTCTCACGAATTGATCATCATCAAATTATAGGAATCCGTAGTGCAGAGACAAGGGCAGCAACTCAACCCGGGCTCCCAACTGCAAACAAAGCAAATTGTTCTTGTCGGAATGCCTGGCGAATCCAGAGGTACAGCTACCAGGAATCAAACCCCGGGTCTTTGCGGTGGTGGATGGAATCTCTACCCCTTCACCAGCCATGCGCCCCTGACAAAGTTGTGTTGGCTGGAATTTTGATCTGGATGGTGGTAGCCAATTCTGTCCATTCATGTGTTATGAGTAGAATAAGATGGATAATGCAACCTCAAATTCAAACTGGAACTAGCTGCAATTCAAACATTGCCGTTGCCAATCTGGCAGAAGCTGCAAGCCTCCATATCTTGTACGGTACATATCAAACATCAGATTTATTTCTAAATTAAAGTTTGGAATAAAAGCAACAACAAAAATCATAATTTTGTACGTGAAAGATTTAAAATATCAATTATCTGGGTGTGCATGTGGCCATGCAGCATAAACAGACACAGTGTTCCCGGATGGGAATGCTTCCCAGTCTCCAAGTCTCTGTCTATAAATAAATGCGTTGTCCCTACGGTGGATTATTGACTCAGTCTCATGAGGGGGAGGGTAGGGGAACCAGACCAACCTCCATAAGATGACGTGTTCATTGATTTATGACGGCATTGCCTCTGCTGCCGTCTTGTGTATTTTCAAACAGAACTACTTGAAAGCTACCTCTCTTTATAAAAACTACACCAGCGAGTGCAATGGATGTTATTTCTACATACGTTGTTTAACATATCTGTATAAAGGTAAACTACTTTAATGAAATGTGTGGGGACCTTTGGTTTTACGCAAGAAAGTTAAGGCTAACAAAGTTACCCAGATAACATTAATTAGCCGCTAGTTACCTGTAGTTGCTGAAATGCCTCACTGAATTGAGTAAGGTTATCTTGCAGTTATTCTTATGGGCAAGATCACATCCAAGACTATGAAAACTGTAACTTAGAGTCATACTGTTTATATAATGTTGCAGTTACAGCAACTTTGTATGCAAGAGGTCGCAGTCTGTAAATAATAAAAGATGCAATATAAAAGATGCATCTCCCTTGTAAACCAATCCAAGTCACGGGTCTGCCACATACAAAAACCTCAGTTTAGCATAAAATGTTATATTTTGGTCAGTATTCTGTCAGAGGCATTATACAAACAAAAACATTAGATTTGACTTATTATTGTTATTGCATTATGTAAACCATTGAGTTGAATCGGCACCTCTCCGACACAGCTGCGGTAAAAACTTGAAAAGTTACCATAGATATTGGTGGGTAAGACAGAAGAATATTTGACAGTGTGTTGAGTACTGAGCTGTAGTCGAGATGGGGTTAGCCTTACTCAGCATAAAGAGTGGAGGCAGGGGTGAGTTGCTTGCCTGAGTTCAATACCTCTAAAGCTGACGTGTTTAGAAAATTTGTGAAAATGATTCATGATTTGAGGGAGACTAACGTGTTGTAGCTACTCCGCTTTTGGACAAACATTTTATCCGTCCTCCCAGTACTTGTCCGCAGTTCGCAGATACAGTCAGTGAGCACAGGTTTTGGTGTCTGTACAGGCCCGATGATGTTGTGTGACTTAACAACATTGGTTCCCCCTCTCCTCTGCTCCCCTCCCCTGACATTTAGGTTGCTATGGTGACAGGGGTGTCCCATTGCGGTGGGTACGGGGTGATTTGCCTGTACGGGAATGTGGCCTGTGGTGTGTACCTCACCTCTTGACCCCACGGACCTGGATAATGGGTTTTCCCGTCTACTCGCTCCCTCTCTTTCTCATTTTCTCTCAATCTCATTTTACACTCAAACTAGGTGAAAGTAATTTTTTGGATATATATCAGTGCATGTATGAATTTGTGTAAATGTGTTTCATATTTTTTGTATGTATGCTAACTTGCACAACACAAGTCTTTTTTTGAAAGACTTGTGAAAGACTTTGATGATTATATTCCTATAATATTACTAACATGAACATAGGTAATGTAATCCAGATAAGATTGCCACATTTTCACAAAGTTATTATACATTAAATTAATAATATTATATTATATTTAATCTTTACAATGGTTACACAGCTGTTCATTCCTAAGAACAGGTAAGTTCTAGCTATCGGGAGGGACTTTCTATACACTCTCTGGCATCCACACAAAGCCATTTTATTAAATTTTATGCAAGTATGCACTAATAGTTTCAAAATTACCAAATACACAAAGTTATGGATCCAATGGGAGATACATCCTCGATTATCACAGAATGTGTCACAGAAATATTGCCAGAAGGTTAGGACTTGAATGCAAAACCAGGTGCCCTGCAGGAAAGAGCGTTCCTTGATTCCAAATCTGAAACATATCTGGGATGGTTTGCATGTATTTAGCTTCTGCAGTATGAGATATAGTTATTGAAGAAAGTTGCTGTGTATCAGTCTGTAGCTAATATTGATAGTAGGTGACACTATTGTGTCAAAAGTCTGACCAAAGTTCTGTATCAACTTGAGGCTCGACTCCCATCTCTCACCAGATTTGTGTGGGTCTGTCTTTCAGTATATTGAAGATAATCTTTACTTTTGTCATGTTCTCCAGAAATCGAAGTGTAAGACATGTACATTTACTATGCTTCCACTTTTAAACCCAATCCTATGGCTAAATGAGAATGAAATTTCTAGTTGAATGTGTGTGTGTGTGTGTGTGTGTGTGTGTGTGTGTGTGTGTGTGTGTGTGTGTGTGTGTGTGTGTGTGTGTGTGTGTGTGTGTGTGTGTGTGTGTGTGTGTGTGTGTGTGTTTATGAGTGTAAGGAGAGCAATGTGTTGTTGTCTCTGACTGTGTGTGCATTTGTGAGCCCTAATTAGAAATGTGTGTTAAAAGGGTAGTGGGCTGATTGAATCAAGCTTGGTGTGTGATCGCACAAGTGCAGATAATCGTTGTATCGCCAGAAGCCACCACAGTGTCGGCTGGTGCTGGTATTCTTGTGGAGAGGATCATGCTGAGTGTTAGCCCTGGGGTTCTTGTTTCCTGTCTCTGCACTGTAAACATCAGGTTTAAGCGGACTGTGATTTAAAGAACTGTTAAGCTCATGTGTGTCTCCATGACCACATTTGCAGTCTACCTGACATTGCACCCAGGGTGACTGAATTGTGATCAATCTTTTTTCTGTATTTTTTTTAACTGTTCCTCCGGCTTTCTGCTTCTCTCACTTACTCTTTTACGTCATCTACCCCTGCAGTACCTCGTCTTGTTAGCAGTGTACACAGATAAACACACACTTTTTGTCTGTCTCCCGTGGCCCTTGGTGTGACATAAATAATGACAAGGAATGTGGGATAACAATTTCTGGCCTTTTTCTCACCACCAGAACCGCTTGTGCTGGAGGTAGCATACTTCATCATACTCATGTACCTAAGATGCACAGATGCACTGGTTAACGTGTATCTGGGCAACTTACTTTATGAACAGCACCATCTTACTCATTCTATATTGAGACAAGCTGTATTGGAAAATTCTTACCTTGGCATATAGCTCTGCTAGCACGAAGTCTATGCCAATTAAAGTAATCCCGTACATTTAGCCCTGTAACTCTACCTGCCTAGGACACACAGACATACAGTATATATGCACGCACACACACTCAAACACCGTTGAAGTGAAACTTAATGAAAGTCGAGCCCGCTCGTTAATTACAATGACTCCATTTAATTCCTTTTGCAGTCGATGCCCTTGTATCCAACCATCCCTCATAGCCAGACCTGCAGTATTTATATACGGTGCACATTGTATCACTAACACTGGCTCAAATCCCAGTTAAGATCTCATTTGGAATATGCCCTTGTAAGCGCCTTTAAAAGGGACTACTGTAGGTGTAGCACATTTTTTATATATCAGTATATCATAATCAAATTAATTATTACACCTTTGTATAACTATTGCAAGAAAAAAGGAAATGTGTTCATTTTTGTTATGATATCATTTTCCCTTTCCCTAAGACTCCCTGCTAGCTAGGTTTAACTTGTAAGTCTGCTTTGGTGTCAGTTTATCAGAGCAGTGAAACTGAGCCACACGGTAACTGCGCCATAAGAACAAAACAGAGGGCTCAAAGAGGATGAAAAACACTGAAAAGCTGCAGAGTTGGGTACTATTTCTCTGTGAGTTCATCGCTGCAAGCAACCTCTTTTGTGTTACATACAGTAATTAAAGACAAAAAAATAATCTGAGAAATGTGCAAATATAAATGCAGTATGTTTCAAACCATTTTTAAAAAAATGCGTGCCTTTGCGTATGTGTATGTGCAGTTGGTGGCTGGGGTGAGACAAGGGTAGTGTAGGTGATCAAGGAGAGGATTGCAGGGGATTATTTCCCAGCTGCCTCTGCTCGAGCTTCCCGCTGGAAGTATTCTCCTCGAAATGCCATCAGCTGTTGGATACAGGATACAGGATAAGACAGCGCAAGGCAGGACCCCGGGATGGCCTGTTTAACAGTGTTTGATTCATTTTCTAAGAAGAGGATGAGTCGTGAAGCATCCCACCATCATTTTATATTATGAATGAATATCGGGGCTAAGCCACTGAAATGTCATTGAGTTTTTACCTTTTAAATTTGGTTTGACATTTTTGGCCATCCGAAATCATATGTGTGGGATTGAAAAATGGGCCGACTCCTGTGGTAGTATCAAAAAAAGACACTGTGACAGACAGCAACTCACACTGGGATTTTCACCAGAATTTCCTCACCTCTACAAACACAAATTTATGCCAACTTGTGGTGCAAAGTCAATAATAACATTTATTTAAGTACTGTTCTTAAATAAGATACAATTGCGTCAAAAGTGTACTTGAGTATTTCCATTTTATGCTACTTTATACTTCTAGCCCACTACATTTCAGAGGGAAATATTGTACTTTTTACTCAAATGTATTTATTTGGAAGCTTTGGTCACTCGTTACTTTTGATATTAAGATTTTACTTACAAAACAAATGATCAGTTTGTAAAATATAATGCATTATTATAGATTAAACTACCTAAAAGTAAATGAAGAAGTTGATATTAGCTCCAACTCAACCAACTACAACACTAAAGCACTGCTTACATGTTAATGTATCAATAATTACGGCCCAGTAATAATAAAATATTAACAGATGCCATTCTGTATAGTGAGTACTTTTACTTTTGATATTTTAAGCACATTTTGGTATTGATACTTTTACCTAAGTAAAGCAGTTTTACTTAAGTAAAATTTTGAATGCGGGGAGCTTACCTGTAACAGAGTATTCATGTACGGAAGTATTTCTGCTTTTACTTGAGTAAATGATCTGAATACTTCCTGCAACAGATGCCAATAGAATAATTTGAAAGATTTTGAATTGATAGAATAAAAGATTTACACACAGAAGCTTTAATTTTTAGAAGAAAATGCAGAAAATTAGATGAAGTTCTAACATGGGCTGTATGGTATGTGTTAGGACAGTTAGGCACAAACTGCCTAAAGGGCCTGACTGAAAGATGATTGTGCAGAACGGAGGGGTTTTCTGATCGTTGTTTTTTGCCAGTTGCTGTGTCCTTGTGTACAGCGCATGCAGCCTTGGCAGGATCTTTTAGGAAAACAAGTCATCCCGGAGGACACACACACGCAGCTGATGTCCCACCAAGTTTCTGCACAATACACTTCTCACTCCCTGCAAGCATGTCATAAAGCACGTACGCTGAATTTAATGGGCGATAATATGAAATGAAAAATCCAGCATGCAAATTAGACGTATGCATAGACGCCCCTGCGCCACACACACATATGGTTAAAAGGGAATCGAAAAATGTCATGTGATGTCACTTGAGTGGCAGCTGTTGGCTTGATCGTGGGTGACCTTACATAGACTCAAAATAGAGCAAGGGGGTATTTGCAAGCTCAAATCCACAACTTACAACCTCGCTGAGCGTGTGTGTGTGTGTGCGTGCTTGCCTGTGTGTCTGAGACAAGAAACAGGATGACCTGGCGTCTGTCTAACCCTCCGGAGGTGCCATCCAAGGAATGCATGACGAAACAGGCCAAGCCGTTTTAGGCCACAACATCACTCCTGAAAAATCTGCAAAGGAAAGCCCATGAGGTCAGCCCATGAGGTCAGCCCATGAGGTCAGCCCCTGCAATGCAAAAAAAAACAACCTGTCACCTCCGAGCGAACGATCGTCGATACGTGACTTACACGCCACCGTTGCTGATACTTCAAGTTAATATTAGCAACTATGGATGACACTCAGGTTTGCCCCGGACATGTTGCCTTGCCCACTGTGACACTGACTGCACTAATGTATTATGATACAATTTGTGGGTGTGTCGCCGGCCTGCCTATCACCCCGCTTTCATGCATGTGTATTTGAAAAGTTGATTTTCCAAAGCTAAATACAGTGTGCATAATGAGAACAACACTATTTTTTTATTGCGCCGATATGCAGATGATTACACCCTCCTCCATTTGAACTTTTAAGTAACACAGTAAGCGGAGTCACCGACTTCAAATAATAACTTGGGAATTTGTTTTCTGAGCTGAACTATTGCTTTCAAGTGTCAACGGCAATGTTGACACCGCAGCTCTGTTTTATGACCTAACCCCCTCTCTGCCACCAGTACGAACTTACAGACATCGAAACAAAGAGTACCCAGGCATTCAGACAATAACCAGCCCTACGTTCATTTAAAAAAGAACCACACACACAAGAGGCTGTGTTGGTGGGGTGCATGATATTTTAAGTACTGATGAGACAGTGACGGCCGGTTTGAATAATAAATCCATGGGTTTGAAGCCTTACCAAACACCAAAGCACTCACGTTGTAGTTTATAATGCTGTCAGGCATAATTTTACAATTCTGGAAAGCTGATTTATGCGTCAACACTTAATAGATGACTGTCTGTTGACTACACAAAATACACGACAGTTTCATCCCTAACTTTTATACCTTAGTGACAGAAAGTAGCGCAATAATCAAGCAGAGTGGTCACACTAATAACCACAGTAGCAGATGGAAATAAAATGTACAGTACTGTGTATCTGTCACTGAACCTTGAATCATTTAAGTAACAATATTTCCTTTTGCCAGAGTTGTTTGAGGAAGTGGTGACTATTTCACTGGCAATGAGCTATCCTGTCACTCTGTGCGTCGGTCCTTGATGTTTCCCGTGACATTACTCTCTTTGACAGCAATTGCTGTGAAGCATAATAACCATCTCTGTCGGGAGATCACAGAGTGACTGAGCATAAATTGAATTCATTAATAATAACAGAAGTCACCATATCTATTTTGTTGTGAAACTTGTCTCATGTTTCACTCACATTTTGCTGGGACATGTTTCTCCAAGTTTTGACCGAGCTGATGTGCAGAGGCAATAGTTGCTTATTTTCATGGCAGCAGTAGAGATTTCGGACGTCAAGAATCGTCATTTGAGATGGGATTTGAGGAAATGTGACTCCAGACAGATCAGAAAACATCTGACCTGTGTCACATGTGAGAGAATAAAATCTGCATTGGCACAGAGTCAGCTGCAGTGTGAATGTAAGCGACCCAGCCTATCTACACCACCAGCCCTGACATTCCCCCGTCAGCAGCAACACGGATAAATTTAGTCATTACGGTTACAGCTTGGATGACGTGACATGTTGACTGGGATGCTGCTGGGACTGCTAATGACTCTCTGGTGTTTGTGCTTGCGTTCCCTAATCAATTGTGACTTTGACTACATACAAATAAGGCTTAGCGTCCCGCGTGACCGTCCGTGACCGTCCAGTCATCTTGCTCTCTCATCTTCGAACATCGAAAAGTTCCGCTACAAAAGGCTCTTCACATGATGTATCTGAGGAACAAAATGTACCTTATATATGTGTCAACTGTCATGACTGCAGCCACTAAAATGTTGCTCTTATGTTACAATATTAGTAATGTAAATAACCCTAAATAGCTAGTTTTACTCTAATCCCAGGTGAGGGACTTTTAAATCAGGATCAGACACATTTATTTAGTGACATTCCTATTTTTGCCAATATTGGACATTGATAATGCGATTATATACCAAAACTACATGATCAGGCTTTTCAACAGACATTATATGATTGCAATTATATTTTTGTAAATAGTATCATAGTAATGAAAGACCTGACAATTATTTAGAAAGCAATTTTTAAAACAAAACAACCATTGTATATGTTTATAGCCTTTCATTCTCCGAATAGTACTAAGTGTGTGTGTTTGTCTGCTTGTCTGTGCGTGGGCGTGTGTGTGTGTGTGTATTTAAACCTGTGAATCAGACAGATGTGCACTAGCCACTGCAGGAGCGCAGTTTTCCAGTGCGCGTTTGCTGCTCTTCATTAAATTGTTGTCTTGAGTACCACAAACAAATACACCATAGTGAAAATGATTCATCGCCCGTTAAAGTCCCTGCTGGTTTCAGTCAAAACAACTCTCCGTCAAGGCTCTCGCTGCGGTTTAGTTTCATAGAAACATACTTTTTAAGAGACACTGTTAGCCTTTCCCTCCCCGGCATTGCTCATGAGCTTGTTTTTGGCTACTGTGAAAAACCTTTCATTGATTTTTTTTCTCTTTTTTTTTTTTTTTTCTCTTTCATTATTCATTAGGGCTTTAGAGTGAGAAAATATCAGGACTCAGTCTATCAATAAAGTGCAAGTGAACATCATTTATTAATAAACTTCATTTGGTACAGAAACACTGAGATACTTTCATAACTTTGGAGCCTATGTGGTTTGTGGTTTTCAGCGAATGTGGTGGATGCCAACTGTCTAATGGGAATGCTGTGTAACAACTTCTGCAATACCAGAAAGTCTGAAAGCTTTAGATTCACTTATGCTGGGAAATCATTATCTTCTTTTTATTTTGTGCCAAAAAGAAGTCCAGATTCAGGAGACAGGGTTGAAAAGGCTGATAGAGTCCTGGTAATAGTCTTTGTTTACATTAATTGTGCCAATTTAAACGGTAATAATCATTTGATGTTAACTAATATCCTACTGTCCTGGTTCACACCTGTTTATTGATCATCGTGGATTCAGGTTATTTGTTGTGTGCCAGTACGGGCGTGTGGCTGCCACACCGTTACATACACAAGGCGAGAGATGAGCTGGTTGTGCCAACACAGGGGCTGTAATAACGTCCCGGCACAGTCATGTTTACATATACAGTATAGAGTATTGACACTGTAAGCAGAGCTGCCAGTCATGTTTCTTTCCAGACACACACAGATCAGGGTGAGCACTGGACGATCCCTCTTAAGTTACATATTTCATTTGAATGAACCGAGTGTGCAAAGTCCATTCTTTGCTGGGGCTCATTAGTATGTCTACCTGACTAGACCATGTTTTCTTTGGCAAGTAAACAACTTACTTGACACTGACAAAGCAATGGGTTAATTAAATATTAAAAATGACTAGCTAATTTTGGGCTGCAACAGTGAGAGCAGTGGATAAAAGACTGGTCTCTGGCTCTAGTATATTAAGAACATTAAAAAAAAAGAAGAAATGGAAATTAATGGTAATCAGTATATAAAGAGTGCTCCACAGGATAGTAACTACACTTCTAGTTGCATATTGAAATGCATTTTTTTCCACGATCCTTTTAAGACTCTTCAATTTATACTTGCTAGAGGTTGAACCCCATTTGGCTGGTTGTCATTATAAATTCAGGTAAACTGTTTCTGAATCTGGAGTAATGCATATAGAAATACATAATAAAATGAACACCTTTTAATGTTATGCAATATGACACGAAAAATATGAAAAACCCACAGGCTCCAAAATTGCTACAGAGTTGAATCAACACCAACAACAAGTTTTGCTCAAACCCCTGTCTGTCAAGGACTGTCCAGCATTTTGGGAAAAAATGCGTAATAGCATTTGAGTCTTTCAACCTTGACTTTGATTGGGGTAATTTTTCTCCCTGCCCTAATCCCCTTCTCCGTCGTCCCCTTCTCTCTCTTCCAGTCATTCTTCCCGACTCAACTCGCTGAATGCCGACTCACTCTGTTTTACCATTGCCATTTCTGTCTCGACTTTCTTTCTCCCCCTCTGTCTCTACATATCTCTCCCCCACTACAAATCTGTCAAAGTCCCAACACCCAGCGCGCGCGCGCACACACACACACACACACACACACACACACACACACACACACACACACACACACACACACACACACACACAGATATTCTCTTTTCATATGTTTATTTTGAGTGGGTGACTGACTGGCCGGAACCATGACTGAGGGGAAAGGAGGGGGGTGGGAGGGACCTGGCAGGCACAGGGAGTAGGGAGAGAGAGACACTGAGTGGGTAGTGAGCTGCTATAAAAGAGAGTGCTGGAGCTGCTGGTGGCATTAGCTTCAGCAGACAGAGATTCACACACACACAAAACCAGAAACAGCCGGAACGAAAAGAGACATCAGCAGAGTTGAAAACAGAGGCACTCGCACTGAGGAGTGAGGAGCAGAGCAGCGTAAGAGCAATTGTGGCTTTAAGACTGGTAATCTTCAGTGTGCCTGGACCTGGAGATTTGAGGACTGTTTGTTTGGCTTGACTTTGGACGGACTCTTGCTTTGTTGCTCCTGAGAGACTGACAGACTTTTCTGCAAACAGGACAAGGCAACTGAAAGAGCAAGGAAAGACACGTTTCAGACTGTCTCGAAGCAGTTGCCTGTTCGTCCAGCTGTTTTCGCACCTGCTGTTACATTTGATTTAAATTAGATTTAAATTTCGTACCCTTCTGGGCTTCTTTTCCACCAATGGCTGCTGTGCGTCAGATGGTTATGGAGGCCTCTGGCTTCCACGTCCTGCCTGCCCACCTTATGGCCACAGCCATGGAGGAGTTCCCCCAGCAGCTGCCAGTCCCCAAGGGCCCAGCGAGGGGCAAGAGCCGCTCCCGCCGACCTCGCGAGGCTCGCTTCAAAACACAGCCTGTCACCTTTGCTGAGATTGCAGAGGTAGAAGAAGAAGGTTCCTCACCCCTGGAGGAGGAGAGGGCACGTCGCTCCTTCCTTCAGTCCCTGGAGAACCTGCGGCGGAGCACACAGACCCTCCACTGCCCACCGGCTGCCCATCACAGCTGCGCCCCCACACCCACACAGGCCAGCCTGGACTCCAGTGACTCCGACTCCACCCAGTGAGGGATGGGACATAGCCACCTCCTTGCACCCATGTTCCTCGCTTCGCCTTGACGCCGCTTCAAATGGAGGCCAACTGAACTGAACCAAACTGGCCTGTCTGCCAGCCTGCCTGTGTGTGTGTGTGTGTGTGTGTGTTTGTGTGTGTGTGTAAGCTGCTGTTGTCATAAAGAAGTCTGCATTTAATATATACTAACATATCAACATACAGTATATAGTTCAAAGATGCACTTGATGCATATCTGTAAAGATCTCTACCGGTGCCAAAGCTGGTTATACTGCTGTATAGATATGATGAGTGTAAAGGTAGCAGATGACACAGTGTTAAACACACCACTCTTCAAATGTATTCCTTTTCTACTGTAGATTACTATGAGAAAAAACTTGAAAGATGGTTGATATTTTTCCATTTTAAAGTTGTATAGGTATTTTTGTTTCAATCCAGATTTTTCTACTTGACCAGTCACCCTAGCAATGACTGTTAAAGAATGTTAGAAATGTGACTTACCACACTGTAAATACTTTGACTAAGCAGTGTACTGAGAATCAAAAGTGACCTGGCCGTCACTGAAGCAGTAGAGTGCCATTACAAAGCTTTGTCAAGAGTTGTTTTCCAGCCTCACATTGAATGAAATCTCTGCTCTTGCTTCAATTCCTGAGCAAAAAAAATGGCTTTCTAAATGTCTTTATTTATTCTCTTACTTTGTTCATAACCAAGTGGAGTTGTAGACGTGATATTTTACTGCTCTTTCTGACTTCTAAAGTTACCTTGACTTTCAAAAAAATCATAACCTTTATACTTTATATTTGTTTTACTTTATAAATATATGTTATTATGTTTGTGATATGTACTTTAATAAATATTTTCAAGTATTTTGGGTCTACTTTTCTTTTAAATTTTTAAATTCTATTGAGGAAGTGTGGTTGTAGAAACAATTACTTTAGTGAATAATGAGCTGTGCATTATTAATTGATGAAGGTGACATTTTCGATCAACTGAGCTCACACTGTAATCCAACCTGATTTACACTCAGTGAACTCCAGTGAAAAAGTAAACTATGACAAGAGGTGCAAAGGTCAATAAGTCTCAGCACCGAGACAGAGAATCTGAGAAACCATTACTGATCCTAAAATGCGGCTGTATGACAGACACATTATAGGTGAAGAGAAAAAAACCCATCGGAAGAGCTTATGAGCACATCAGGACTCCATAAAAGAGGAAGTTGTCAGACAGTGGGAAGTGGTATGTAGCCTTTGCTGGCTGTCCATCTCCAGTGTTATTGTTAGGATAAACTGATGTCTGAGCCATATCTAAACACTCAATACTCGACCTGTGTCTGCTGCACGCTTGCGGGGGCTGGTGATGCACTTTGAGTAACGTCGGGGGTTTAATCAGCGAATTCAGCCCCAACCACCACCGGCCCTGCTGAGAGGACTGCCCTCTGGAGCCTGACACTGAGCCCACCGCAGCCATCCCTCCTGTTGCTAATAACCCTCTTCTCCTAATCCGCTCGGTGACGAGTGAAACTTGATGCATGTGCCGTGAGGAGACGTAATCACAAAGGGATACACGTTGGAGATCAGCGATTGGGAGGTGGAAAGGGATAGCACCGGGGGTGACCATTCATGGTTATAGGAGAAGGCTGGGGTTATTCTATGTTTTTCTTACTATTACGAAATTCAATGAAAAGAATAACAGAAACAATACATTAGTCAGTCTCTCAACACTCTCCAACTTCCCTACCCTATCTGTGGCCCTCAGCTCCAAGCCCATTTGTTTCCACTGAGGATGTACTTTACAAACGAGTCATAAATATAAAGTTTCATTGTTTTCAAAACTGAAGTAATTTCTTAAAACAGCTGGCCACCGTAGTTTTTAGCAAACATTACTCAAACATGAATAAATAATGCATTTGTCTGGGACCTTTCAGCTGTGGAATAGTACACATTTGGTGCGCTAGTGTGAATTTATGGCATCAGGGCAATGTGCTTGGGACTGACTCAAAATAAACTACATCCTAATGAAAGAACATGTCACCCAGTGCAACAGTGTGGCTCGTTTGTGTTTTTTTAAAGTTCCTGGACATCATTGGAAGTCTTTGACACAGAAGATTAAGCGATATCAGTTTACGTATGCGATACTTGTTTGGATCAATTCTGGCTGAAATTGCCAGCGTTTCTTTCAACAGTTGTACACGTGTAAAATTATACAACATGTGCTCACACTTCTCATATGTTTCGTATTTTTTTGCAAAGATAAATGCACTCTGCTCTTTTAGTGCATGTGAGAGCAATGGCATTGGTATTAGCCACAGCCAGCAAAGCAGATCACCATGAACTCCCGGGCTGTCACAGCCCTGATCCAGCTGCTGCACCTGACCTGAAACAAGACAAAACTGCCCTTCTTTTGACAGCCACTTCTGGTCTTCCAGCCAATAGGGAGGTTGGACAGAAACCTGCTGGTAGCACGTGGAAGGCCTCCATACCTCTCTCCTCATCTCTGACACAAACACACACGTTAGTCATTGTTTGTCTAGTGCTTGTAGAGCTGTCATACTTACCCACATTCACAACAGAATTAATGCCCTTTTTTAATGTGTGACAATGGAACTCCGGCAGCATTTGCGTCACTGAGATTTTGCTAAAAGAGTGTGAGACAGTTTTGAGAGAGAGAGAGAGAAACATAAGCAAAACATGTTTGTCATTGTGTGCAGGGGAGACGGATTGATCCAATTCTTGCCTCCACTTTCTACTCTTTCTCCAACAACCTAATTTTTATCTTGTAGAGGAGATCAGGGAGTGTGCAAGAGCATCACTGAAATGAGTCTATTATTTTTTTCCACTATAGCTTATATATGAGGACACTTCCTTCCTAATTAGTTTCACTTTCTGATTGGAATATGACAGATGCTTAGTTTCCTAGAGTTGGAAAAGACATGGTGTGAAGACTGATTATAACCCAAATTTGGCAATGATGACATGATTTCTACATTTGTGACTAAGCTGACAATTCTGTGAGGTCAAACAAAACACCTCTTGCACAAAATAAATTTAAAGCCTGGTGCCTCTGCAACAAAGTTTTGCAACCTTTGGTCTTTTCTGAGATATCAGACTTCACTCCAACTCACCAAGTCTTAAATCTTCACCCCTTCCATGATCTGTGTTAGAAACCAGACCTAATTGGGCCATAAAAGCAATCAGTTAAAAGGCCAAGCATCTGTTAGATAGAAAATGTAGCAGATGGAACACACTGTACAGACACTAAGTTAGGCTAGCTCACAGGCAACATAACCTGAAAGCTGAAGACTGACTGAAGGCGAGCTGAAGCTGGAAATACAGAATCTTGTTAAAGTGCCAGTATTTTTTTTCCCCTCATTGTAGGTGGGATGGCGAGATGTTTGAAAGGCGACATCACTGCTATAAGTGCACTACTGTAATGACGGTGTTAGCTGGTGTCTGACAAGCCAGACAGGATGACACATGGCCAACAGCAAACAGACACAAATGCACAAATTCCTGCTGTACACGTTTCTGACACATGAACACATTTCTTATTATTCTTTATTTGGGATCAACAGCCGAACAGTTTAAAACTTGGTGAAAAGTAAAATAAATAGCAATCTGAACCTCCAGGAAGCACTCTGTGCAAGTCCGCAAATGGGTCTTCCCAGAATTAAGAAATATTTTTATATTTCAATATGAAAATAGATAAAATTATGTGCATTTAAAGCTTTAATTTTAATGTAATTAGTGTGCATTATTCCACCATTTACATGCATGCTACCCTTTTCAAAAAAGTACAATATGCCTAATTTGTTTGACATTTCTGCTTTTAATCACTTTCTATTTGTTTGTTTTTTTCAACATCAGTTTTAACTATGTATGTCTACGTATGTACTTTAGGGAAGGTCAATTAAACAGGAAGTCTGCAAAAAATACAAAATAAAATGTTTTAACATGAACCTACAAGACAGACAATACAGGGAGATATAATAGAAATCAGAAAAAACATTAAGGTCCTAAAATTATTCAAAGTGATTAGGAAGTCCAGCTTTATGAGAAGTCGTAGGAGGAGGTAAATTTCAAATCTGACTTTACTAAATCTGATTTGGCCCTCTCGCAGTACATGAGGACAAGTATGGCACCATTTGACATGTAACAGGTAAAAGAGGAACTTCTTCGGAAGAGCTTTGTAAGTGAACAACATACAATTATGTTTCCTCACCAAGATGAATTACTCCCTCCCCACACTTTGTTTAAGGTTACAGCACTGTAGGCGGAAATTGTCTTCTGTAATGAATCATAGAGCACTCTGATAAAGTGGGCTTCAAGATAGACTCAGCTGATGCAAGTACGAAATGTCAATGTAGCCTTACAAAATAAACAACTGTATAAGCCACTTGCTTTTATGTGAAAAGGATATCCTTGTCTTCCATGAGCAATTTTTTAATGAGTTTTTCAGTTAATAAATATTAATATAGATCATCTAGGCCTACTCTGTTCTCATTATTCTTGGCAGTGTCTGTGCACACCTTTGTATAATAAAAGGTGTCTGTTATAATCTCTTTTTTTATTCTGTGTCCAACGTATTTTGATTTTATTTGGCATCTTTCTTAATTAAGTGCACCGGATTTGATTAACATGGAAAGTGCTCTGTGTACCACATTATTACGAAATGTCCCAAAAACAAGTAGAAAATGTCCCTAAAATGATCCAGTTCTCGGCAGTTGTTTGCGATACAAACACAAGCCAGGAGACTAGTCTGCAGGGACATTTTAGGGTCAGGAGGATCAGAAAAGGTTTCTGAGATGGCGGTGAATGAAGACTTTCCCACTTCAATGACGTTACAAAGACGTAATTTACATCTTGGCAAGGCTATTCTAGTGATTTGCGCTCTTACATGGGTCAGCATGAATAATATCTGGTACAATATTTGCTTTGGAACAAGAGTCCTCCCTGCCAAGTTGAAAGCATCTGCTCAGTGATTCCACCCACAGACCATTATGGTAAGTAGCCTGTTGGTCCTATTGTGTGTTTGCACTCTTTCTGTCTTATAATTCACATACACAAACTCACCCTAATTCCATTTTGATGAATCTATTACTACAATTTATAGCAATGGTTATACGAAGGCCGCTTGCCTGGTTAGTGGATTTAACGTATGCAATGAGCTAATATGCTAATGTTATGATAGGATATTAGTTTTAGAGGTATTCTGTCATAGACTTAATTATTGGACTTATTACAAGTTAGAGTATCACTGAGGTCATTGGGATCCATCCTCTTGGGAGCAGGAGCACTAGCCTTCATGTCAATCGTTGCAATAGTTGTTGAGACATGTCACTCTGGACCACACTATTGTAGTTCCTTTAAGATAATGTTACTCCTAGATAAACCTGTGAAAACGTGAGTGAAACCATAAAATGTCCACCAAACTTTTCCAAATTTGTCTTTTTCTTTTTCTTTTTTTTACTTCCCTTGTATTTTTATTCCCTAGGCAAAACTTGTGACGATCAACTCTTTCTACAGTTACGTTACACATAAATTTTGACCCCTGAAAAAGATCAAGACCTGGACATAACCAACAGTGGTAGGGGTGCATTCATGGACACTTTTGCATGTGTGTGTGTGTGTGTGTGTGTGTGTGTGTGTGTGTGTGTGTGTGTGTGTGTGTGTGTGTGTGTGTGTGTGTGTGTGTGTGTGTGTGTGTGTGTGTGTGTGTGTGTGTGTGTGTGTGTGTGTGTGTGTGTGTGTGTGTGTCTGTGTCTGTGTCTGTGTGTGTCTGTGTCTGTGTGTATGCATGTACATATCTCTCTATGTTTTAGTTTGAAGTGGGGACATTTCTGCCTTTTTGCTGGTCCTCAAAGGACTGTTTGAGGGTTAAGACTCTGTTTTAGGGTTAAGGTTAAAATAAAGTTTAGGTTACGGTAGGGTATGGGTTAGGTATTTAGTTGTGATGGTTAAGGTTAGGGTCAGGGGCTAGGGAAAACATTATGTCAGTAAGTGTCCTCAGGACTATAGAAAAGACCAACATGTGTACATGCATGCACACAATATTTGTGCACCCATATGTGTATGTAACTGTGTGTGTTGTCTTAAGAGCTGCAAGCTCCTCAAAGCATCCCTGACCTAAATCCTGGTCTCATGACTTGAGGGGAGTCTGCTGGGACTCAGAAAGCAGGGTCTATAACATTCAACATGCTTCTTTGATCTCTCTCTCTCTCTCTATTTCAAAATTTTTTCTAAGCTCTTCATCTCCCCCTGGTGCTGCAGAAAAGAGGTGATTACGGATGCAAAACAGAAGGTGACCCACATACCTCCTCTCCCAGTGTTCTACTTCCTTAAATCTTTCTTTTTCTGGCTTGCCCTCCAGCCCTGGGGAGAAGGAGAACGATGCTACCCTTACTCTGTCCATGTGCTCCCATAAATTATCTGAAAAACACACTAGCTGGGTCCATGTACTTAAAGATGATATAATGCCTGTTTCAAGGATTTGATGCGTAGCTGTTTCCAAGGTTTTAATGAAAACAAGAGCACCTGTTATGATGTAAACGTGTGCAATATATGCATGATTAAAGACTATATAATGTTGTGACTCCATTTATCGGCAAACTTTGGAAATATCATGAATATCATATCATCAATCATCATATCATCAATATCATATGAATATCATAAATGGTGCTGAACAAAGTTCTTTATTTAATCTTGCATGGTTTAATTATTATTCATTGTACACGAATGCTGAAAAACCTCAGAGTAAAAATATCGAATGTGTTAATATATTCTCAAAATATCATACAATCTAAATTGAGGTCATTGAATTGATATAGACCAACATGGAAATCTTTGGGTTACTTAACATAATCCCTGTTTCTTCTATAACAGAATGAAGTGTTTCACTGTGGAAAACGATCCCATAGTGAAACACCGAACAGCGTCAGAAAAAGAAACCAACTTTAACGCCACATTTAGTGCATTTTCCTGGTCTGCAGACACTGTGAGTGCATCCCACATTGAAAACATGGTAAATCCGGTGAGAAGACCCAGACATCCGGATCAAAGCGAAGTGTTGCTCCGAATGAGAGTTTTTCCATTTTAGGCAGTGAGAGACGAAGAATGGTTGAGGATGCCAAGCTCTCATTCTCACTGCTTTACTTGGCACCAGAGCAAGTGAACAGTCACATCAGTGGACCAACATGAAACAAAACTAAACTGGGTCCTTTGCCCATTTTTTTTATTTAATCTCTTTCCTTTAAACACAGTTAATTTATAAACCAAAATCAGTCCAACATTTTTGCAATGGCAAATGCCATTCTTATGATTCTTGCTCTATTGACAGGTTGGGTTGGCTGTGTCCCATCTTAGACTTAGTTTACTTAGATCCCCCGGGTGGTCCACTGGCGTGCCATAGGGTCTGTCCCGTGTCATTTCAGAAGCTCAAAATGTTCAAATTCAGTTTTAAATTCAAGCCCAACCTTTGGCTACTACCGTGTGCAGGTTTTTTTCCGATTCATTCATTTTTTTAACATATATTTGTCATGTAACACAAATGAGACATAACTGAACGCTTAAACACGCGGAGAAAAGGAACATAATTTATCTAACTGTGTGCAAAAATAGTGAAGAAGATAGGGATACAGCAGTTTTTGGTGTTTTTTAAAAGTTAAATGCAAGCGTTGCCTGTCAGTCATTGAGCCCTGCCTATTCGTGTGTCATGTAGTACAGTTTAGTCCAAATTTGATTGATGGCGCATTTGTCCAATAACATCTCAGCATTATCGCCGGTTTGCTTACGTCTTATTTTGGACCAATCAGACTCTTGTTGTTACAGGATGTAACCAATCACAGCAAAGGGGTGGGTTTTCGTCCGAGGAGCGCGAACGGTTAAGGACGGACGGGGAGGAGAAAATGGCGAACGTGAAGTTTAGGTATCGCGAATAAGTTGTTATGGATCCTTAATAATACTTAAATAAGTCCGGGCGTCCTTCTTTTCTTGTGTAGGTGCCACGTTATTTTAAACAACCCGTGTCACACTAGCTGAAGCTAACTAGTAATTACGCTAACTTGAGTCTTGGTAGCAACGGCAGCTCGCTGAAGATGGCTAACTGATGTTGGCAGCTGTAAATGGCGTCCCCGGGTCCACATACAATGAACAACCGGTTGGACCAAATTTTTTAATCTAGTGACAGCGGAGTTTAATACATTTGATCGAGGCTGAGCTGTTGCGATGGCGTATCGTTGAGTCAATGGCTCTGGAGCCAGTCGCTGTCTTCGGGGACGCTGCATTTAACGGTATGGCTTTACACAACTTGGTTTTTGTTATCGATGTGGATTATGGAGATCGTGAATCCGGCGACCAGCTGGACGCCAGGAACCATTTAGTGAAACGAGGAATATTACAAATTCTGCTGCATTTCGGTTACAAACACGGATTTGAGAAAGTGCGCTGGGGATATAAATTCTTTCAGTCTAAGACTGGCCGTAAGAGTGGCCGCCTCATATCGAGGGGATCAGACTTCAAGGAGCTTCGGCACAAAACTTTTGAAGACTTTGAACTAGAGTTTGAAGCCAGGTTTGACGTGAAGGATAAACCATGTCAGCAGAAGCAGCAAACCAGTCAGTCTGCTTCAGTTCAAAACGCCCTCAAAGAAACCCTGCTGGACTTCCAGTGGGACAGACCAGACATCACCTCTCCCACTAAACTGTCCCTGAGGCCCAGGAAGTCGAGCCGTGCTGGAAAGCCTGGCGTTTCACAGGAGGATGATATTTCAAGCAACGGGAAGAATGTGGTGTTTATTGTCTCGGAGTGTCCGCGGTCCACGACACAACTTGCTGACTATCTTTCTTTGGGAAACCATGAGCCGCCCGCAGATGTGGCCGAGCACATTTTATCCCGGGGCCTTCACGACATGCTGGTTCATCGACAGGTTGTGCTGCACTGGATTGACAGTAGATCACATGTCCAGGTGAGTACAGCAGGCAGTTGGACAATAAAGAAATAAAACGGTATTTATGACTCAGTACTTCAACAACAAAGTGACAGTGTTTTGGGAATATTGGTACTGTTATAAAAATACTCACTCTAACCTAAGGGTGGCTGATTATGGCCTTTAAGAACAAAATAATTAGTATTTATCAAAATTAAGCAGCTAGACAGTCCATTTTTTTATTTCACATAGCCAGTGGAGTCAAAGAAGGTCATAAAAACTTTAATTTTACCGTAACACAGCTTTTTAAGGCCGGAAAAGCATATATCATTTGGAGTTTTTTATTCTGAGCACAAGCCTCCAAAAATTGGTCATGTTTTCTAAATTCTCGGTAACTGTCTAAAAAGAAAATGTACTACTCATGTAACCGAAACGGGATCATAACGTTTTGTGATGTAAAAAGTATGTAGATCTTTTTAATAGATTCACAGTCAAGGCATTAACCCAAATTTTACTCAGTCTCTTTACTATGTAACTAGTCAGTGTGAATTTTAGAATGGTTGTAAACATCTAAGCATTACTAACAGATTGCTACCTGCCAACGTGTCTTTTCAAATCACTTACAGATTAAAATAAGCAACTGCAACCTTTTGTCTTATTGCAGGTGTTGAGGTGTGAGGACTACCTCGGCTCTGTCAAGCTGTCTGACGTCCTGGCTCAGGTGGGTGGCAGAGTGATCCCTGTGGTGGCACTGCTGAACCTCTGCAATCAGGAGCCAGACTCAGGCCTCAGGCCAGAGGCCTTCGCCTTCAAGTCCAGCATTGGATACCTGCTGTCCTCTGAAAGGCTCTACCGCCTGGCTTTTCCTTTCATAGCGGGTATTCTGCGGTGGGAGCAAGGTTGGTTACATGGAAATGGCCTCTTTACATCATCTTAGTGCAGCTGTTAAAATTTTCCTGTGATCTATAGTTTAAATACGGATAGTAAATAGTAGTGAGACATTATACTGTATATCCTCACAGTCCTGGGATTTTACTTTGTCTATTTTGCATATATTTATCTGCCCAGATGAAAGGAATCGGGCTGTAAAACAATGTCTTGTGCCATAAGAAACAGATGAATATTATAAAGATGACAAAATCTGAACATGAACCAAACACAACAAGGGAAGTGATGTTGGATGAATAAATGACAAGATGGAGTAATTAAGCACATTAAGCACATAACATAAAGCCAAAAATCAATTGCCATTATTCATGTGGGTTGTGTTATTCTTCACCCAACCAGGTGATGTGACACAAAGTTGTGACATCATGGTTGAGCCGGTGTCTCGCAGACAGAGGCTTCTCCCGGAACTGGTGGAAGTGTGTCTGAAAGGAGTGCTGCAGGGCTGGGATGCCTCATCACTGACACAAGCCCCCACTGATTCATGGGTGCTTCAGAGCTCCAGCAGAAGTGACCAGGGAGCTTCTCCCCTCCAGCATCTCCTCATGGGACTGTCTGCTCATGCTCTGCACATGGTGAGATATCCAAAACAGCAGTGTTGTTTTACACAGGAGAGGTTAAGGCTCTGTTGCAATGTAAACCGCTTGAAACCTTTTTCTTTGGAATGTCCACAGAATAACAACATAACTCTTAAAACAACAGGTGTTGGTGATGTGCTTTGTAGTTCCAGAAACATTTTGTTTCGCTATGCTACTATGGAGTTTGACGATACGTTTTTTTTTTAATACCATTATCAACATATCAGCAGTATATGTCAGGATTTCATGTCAGTCCCGCAGTTATTTTTAGATTGACTGGTTTGCACTTACATTTAGCAGTGATAAATACACTTACGAAAAAGGAAGATACATTTCCAGTTGAACTTTATCTGAATTGGAAGAACACATGGCACTCTATCAAATATGGCAAGTAGACAAGATGGCAAGCAGACAGAACAAATTGAAAGACAGAGGCCACACAAAAAATTTTTGACATTTAATCCCACAATAACTCTTAATGAACTGGAAGTTTTAGATTTATGATTAATGGAATTTAGTTGTGTTTGTGTTTCTTGGTTGTTCCCTCTAACACTAGAATTGGAGTGCAGGGTTGGGAGTCCGCTGTACATTATGTTGCCATACCAGTATCCCACTGGAACAGAGGATCCGTTGGGACAAGAACCAGTCATCGGATAGCTGCATTACTTACAAAGATATGCTAGTTTGAAATATTGTTCTTTCCTTTGTGAGTTTACTGATTCACTTCTCCCACTCTTTCCCCAGCTTGCTGAGGTGAATGACAGCGGCCTGGTGTGCTCGGCTGTCCTCTCCCCCTTGTCACACTCTACAGCTCTGCTCACCATTCTCCAGCCCGGAATTACTCGACACGACCCGCTCCTTACCACCAAAACCATCGCCCTTGCCACATCGGATACCTCAGCTGACCTGCCAGATGTTGTGAGCAGTGTTCTTGGAGTAGTGTATGACATCATGGAGGAGGAGGATGACAGTGGAGATGGTAAGGATTAGACGTAGACCGATAAATCAGCCAGGTCGATATATAGTCTGATATTGGCTTATTGCAGATATATTGCATCTGTATAGATGTTGGCGGATAGATAACAAGAAGTTAAACTTGGTTTGAGAGTTTGATCAGAATCTTTAAAAAAAACAAATCTAAGGGATCTTTGTCAAGATTGCTGACGTGCTATTTAAGTTTATGTGTGATTTATGTGTATTATTTATTGAAATAGCAAATATTAAAGGTAGTGAAATGTGTTAAATGGTAGGAATACTGTTTTGCGTTTCTTATTGGATCGTTAACCATTTTTTTGTGTTTGTTTACTCCTCAGACAAGGTAAAGGATCATCCGGTTCCTGAGTGGGCTCAGCAGGAAGTCAGCCATTGCCCACTGTCAATGGGCGTGTTGGAGACTTGGTTTCCTCAGTCAGACCAGTCAGGAGTGAGCTCTCATTTGATGGAGTCAATGAGGTATGTGGATTTTGATTTCACAATTTTTCTGTTAATAATTATAGCAGTTTTTGAAGCAAGAGTTATACACAGGTTTACACACAATAATAATTAAAAGCAACTCGCAACAAACTAAACCCTGGCACAATAAAAGTGACACGTGGTTCCGATGTTTTACTTACTTTGTTGTACAGATTGCTGCATGCAGTGCCAGAGCAGAAGGAGGAGGAGGAGTTGTCTGTCCTACAGCAGGAGCTGATCAGTGGTCTAGCTGAACTGTACCAGACGTCCCAGGCCACAGACAACAAGAGGGGCAAAAAACGTATGAGAGCTACATCTCAATTTTTACGTATATTTTTGGTTGGACCGCAACAGCTAGGCCATCCCTATAATGGCAAATGTCCGTGACTGACTGACTGACTGAGACACGCCTCTCTATGCTTTTCATTCAATTGACCGCATTGTAGATGAAACAGACATGAATGAGCTGCTAACTTTCTCTGTGAGTGATCATTTTACAAGTAAATATAGCCGAAGTCACAGCACAGTCGTTGTCTTTAACTTTTGTTTATGGTGATTTGGTCAGGCGACGTCATGGTTATAAAATCAGGATCTTAGCAGTGCAGAGCAGCAGCTTGGAAATGGATTGGTAGGGACTGCTGGTTAACATTTAAATTTCATACTTGTCTCATTTTCTCTTTGCAAAAATATGGATATTTCAGATACTGGGAATCACCTTCACATTAGCCTTTTAGACATTAATAAAGGTTTTTTTTGATTATTAAAAATTGGCGGAAAAAAAATTTCTGTATAATCTTGTCAAGATCTTAAGTTCTCAGCAAATACTATTTTTCTTTTAACATTTCTCATCTTTGATCTACAGGTGGTGCCCAGCGCACACCAGTGAAACAGAAGATGAAGACCATGAGCCGCTCCCTGCAGATGCTGAATGTGGCACGGCTGAATGTGAAAGCCCAGAAAAACCAGGCTGAAGCTGAGCAGCTGGGGGCCGAGGGCAGAGGGCCAGACAGACCGGGGAAAAGACGGTCGAGTGACAGGAACAAATCTGGAGGAGCAAACACAATCAGTGAGTGTCTCCATCCGAACTTTACAGTGCAACTGCTCAGATCATCACCCTGCTACAAAATATTTTGAAACTAATGATCTTCATCTGCAAATGTGTATTTCTGGAAGTGTTAAACTAAATTATGTTAGTATATCAAGTAAAATATCTTCTCCCTTTGCCCAGGTTTCACTAGTGAGGCAGAGCTCTTGTCCCATCTGAAGTCCAGTTACGAGAAGACTCTGGCAGACAGACACACGTCCCTCCTGCCTTGTGTCCATCAGCTCCTGTCTGCTGTGAAAACCTTCCTCGTGGCAGAATTGGATCTAGAGGTGAGACACACTATAGCTTTAAATGTATTTCAAGATTCTGACCTGACTTACTTTTATCTTTGCAGCAGACTGGTTTTATATTATTTGATTAGGAATGAACTGATAGATGATAGTGCTGCACAGTTGTTGATAGTCATACATTGTGATTTCAGTTAATAAATAATAAATGTTGTTAATTGGTAAATTTTGGTACATTGCCAGATTGAAATCTTTGTCAAATTTACATGCCCACTGTAGGGAAAAATAACAAGATGTTGGCATAATATGTAGAAAATTTTCTCATCCGGATAATGAAAACATTGAGTGATTCACGTAAAGCTTAGTTTGACAGTTGAACTGTGATTAATTTTCATGTCTAAAATGTTATGTCTTCATAACAGGTGAAGACTTGCCTGTTTGTCCAGCAGCACCTCCTCAAGACCAGCAAATCAATCAGGCAGCTCTATGGCACGGCTGCTGACATTGATGGCAAAGTCAGAGAGTGAGTGTTATCTAACCCAGAATTTTACCTTTTTTTTTTTTTTTTTTTTAGTCAGCAAACCCAGCTCCCTGACCGACCCCTTAAACCCCTGACTGTGGTTATACTGGCTCTCTCCAGTGTGTGAAATGTGTACTTTGTGTGTGTCTGTTTGTGTCTGGTCATTGCTGATAACGTGTGCTATTCTTCTTTGATAAATAAAGGTTAAACAAATCCTAAATAATATTAAATAAATAATGTCATTTTTAGATATGTATCAATTTTATTTAAGCATCAGTAACAAGGGCTGTCTCCTCTAGGTGTCAGCTTCAGGTGGTATTGAGGCTGGAGTTGTGCAGACTTTTCTCCTCAGAGCAGTCAGACACACTGGATGCTGATCAGATGGCAGAGGAGGTAAGATGCTCACTATTGACAACTCCCAGGTACATTGTGTTTTTTTGTTGTTGTTGTTGTTGTTGTTAAATGTCAAAGGTCAACAAAGTCACCATAGCAACAGTGCATGTAGTTCTGTCATTCTTTCTAAGCCACACTGATTAAAAAAAAAAAAAAAAAAAAAAAGGTGCTTTCTGATAAAGATGCTGATAGAGATGAATGATTCCCTATCACCACAGACTAACAGATTTCAGATTGTATTAAGATGTTTCAACATCTAATCTTTTTTATTAACAGTTTGAGTAAAGTTTATGTCCTGAGCTCCAATGACTGCACAATAGAGCATATATCAACAACTAAATTCAAATGTCTCCTGTTTTCTCAGGCGGCTGAAATGCTCAGGATAATCTCTCTAACAAAAGATCCAGTTTGCCTGACAAGGTTCCTTCAAGACGAGGTTCTCCCAGGGTAAGTGTGTGGGACTGCAATTAGTGCATTCTCTAGGGTGGAATAAATCTAATTGAGAAACTAAAAGCCCAATATTCTGGATAATTTCTTGTTTTAAAAAAATGGATACAAAGTTGATTAGTTTAAAAACAAAATTTTAAAGTCAAAGTCAATGTGGAAGCAATAGATATTTTATTTGTCTGATTTCTAGGAGCCAATAGTCAAACCACAAACAGAGTTATCATATATTTAGTTACAAATTCCTGATTTAAAGTTTATTGCATTCTTAATTTATTTAGCCAACACTCTTTTGCTGCTCGATTGTCTTACATCTTTAGTTTTTAAACATAAAACTGATCAAAAATACCAACTTGGTACATCAGAGCATCTATATTGAATTCTAATGGGAAACACTGATTCTGAATGAGTCAAATATTTCTCCTCTGTGGTTGTAAGAATCTAACAGTAACATTTCTGCATCATGTCAGGTTCCTGACCACTGTCCCCAGGGTGCTTGCAGACATCTACAACAGTCTTGGCACCCAGCTCCCTGAGGCTTTGGTGGCTGTTCTGCCTGCTGACTTCTTCAGTGACGAGTCAGTTGCCAAGGACAGCGTTTCTCCTTCAGCCTCCTCATCTCCCTTCTCCACACACAGTCTGGTTTCGGATGGCAAAGATCGCTTGCAGGACCTGCGAAATCGCTCAGCCAGCAAAAGGAGGTGAGGGAAGACCGTATTTTTGCTGGAAAGACACTGTGTGGTTATGACAAAGCAGGAATGCCCTGGAATTAAAAACATCATAGATCCAGCAACAAAGAAGAGACATTTGAGTGAATATGACGTTGCCCTTTGAATGTCACTGGAATTGAATCATAGGAATTTAATTTTTTAAATTGTCTGACTGACTATTGCTGCACGAGGTATATATTTTGCAAGGTATATGTCCAGATTATAATTTTTTTTTTTTTTTTTCTTTTGCTCCCAGGAGTGGGATGCTGACTCGTCATCGCAGTATGACCGAATCATCACTGAGTCTTCGCCAAATAGAGATACCCAAAAAGGCCACAAGAGCTGTAAGATGACCATACATAATTACTCGGCATTGATATCTCAATGGATTATTATGAAACCTTGAGCAACTACTATTTTCATAATATCTCTAATTGCTGGGTTACTGCTTACTCAAATGCTTAATGTGTAATCCTGTTTGAGACCATCGTTCAAATAAGAGACATGAGATGGCATTTGCACATATGTTTCATGGTTATTTTAGCTTTCTACTATAGGTTATTTTACCTGCCTTTTTTGTTTCCATTAGTCCAAGTCAAAGGTGCATGTTGCTTTGGAGAAACCTGTTGCAGAACCACAACCTCAGAAACAAGAAACACAAGGTATGTTCTGTATCACATCTAACTTGATGGCAGTCAGTGCTATACACATGCCTAGTAATTTATGTCCTCACGAGCTCAGTCTTGATGAAGAACAGTGACTAAGGACAGCTTGAATCAGTTTGATTCAAATCGTTTCAAGAACATCTTTAGAAAAACCAGCCACCTCTACAGAATAATTCAATCCTATGCTGTCTGTTAGTTTGCTCAGTATGTTGCAATTATTCATAGTTAGGGCAAATTTGGTTAAATATGCAACTTCTGATGGACCTTTTTGAAGAGGCACTATACCTGGCTGATTTCCAGCTGACCTCAGCCCGTGTTTTTAACAAAGAAGCAAACTACGAACTCCTTACCCGTCTTTTCAAGCTGGCAGGGAGGAGATTGTTTTATCCTCTAAAGATAGATTTTAGGAGTACTATCGCATTAATAATATTTTGAAAGAAGTTTTTAAAAAACGATTTAGCAGTCGGCATCGCCATGTTGATGTTACAGTCCTAAATACAGACCATGTTCTGATTGTTCACAGAGGTGACCAAGGTGAGAAGAAACCTGTTCAACCAAGAGATTGTTTCCCCCTCAAAGAAATCCAAGATGCCGAGGAGCCAGTCTGTGTCGGCTGTGGAAGGACTGAAACGCAAGCGATCTCACGAGTCTGAAGGTAAACTGACACAGTATGACAAATGAATTTAAAGAAATACTGTGGTAACATTTAATAATTAACAGGAAATATAAAATCCCCCCCAAAAATATTTGTTTACAGTATTTTACCAGACAAGTTTTTATTCAGATATTCTCTGCTAGACTTACAGTAAAAAAAGATGCTGTTTTAATTACCTGGATATTTTTAGCAAATTTTCTAACGGAAAATTCTTCCTTTTCAGAGAGACACAAACTTCTAACAAAGAAAGTGTGTGAAACACCCCTCCACAAGCAAGTGTCTAGTCGCCTCCTATACCGGCAGAAAATAGGACGGTATGTTTAAGTTATTGACAATTTACCTTATTGATATTTGTTCAGGGACAGTTTCTCGATTTAAGACAAGAATTGTATGACCCAAAAAATCCCCTGCAGTTACTAATTCCTTTAAACTAAAATGTTTTCTGTCTTTTTGACAATTTGTCTTCAGGAGATCTGTCCCAACTGAGGAGTGCATTGTGGAAGAGTCACCAGTAAAACCTGCAGAAGGTATGTGACTGATATTACAATATTTATTCTTTTGTCAACATTAAATATATTTGCATGAATTTAAGAATTGCTATAGTCTGTATTTGTCTTGTGTTAAAGTACACAACAACAGTAGGTGTTGAAAGAATCAGATATAAACACAGCACCAAAATGAGGGGCAAATGTTATTAAATTTATTATTGCACAAAAATGAAATCCAACTTACAATTATGTAAATTTGCCTGTATCTTCAGCTTTATGTCAGGTAATGAATAAAACAGCTCACATTTATAAAACTAGACTTGCTTTATTCAGTAAATTTCATTTGAAAACAATTATATTTTAACATTTTTGAAAATTTGCAATTCTTTTTTTGAACATTGTTATACTGGAAATTAATCATTCATTTTTAAACAAAAAAAGAGCAATTTACTTCATTAAAAGCCTTTTGTAAGTGTGTTTAAATGCATGCTGGTTATTTTGCTTTTTATTGTGCTTGCGTTTTGTATCAGACCTAAGAAGGAGCCCCAGGATTAAGAAGTTTGCTAGAAGATACTCAAGCACCTTCTACTCAAGTTCTCAGCCTCGCTCCCGCAACCTGGACAGGGCTTTATCTGCGTCCCAGCTTACTCTCAGTGATGGCAAAATTAGTGGTGTGAATGTAAAAACAGTTCGGTCTCCCATGCGTCTTCTTTTTGGGGCTGCTGATTCCCCCAATCGTCCATCTGACCAGCCTGGTGCAACCAGAGCCACCAGATCACGGCTGTCCACAGACTCCAATGTCTTTGAGGTAAGTTTTTTTGTATGTAATAATTTAGGTCACTAAAAATATCCCATGTATTATTACCTGCACCTGAAGGGCTTTTTTTTTCCTTCAAAAATTAGTGCAGAATGGGACTTGACAGAGGCATCTGTCATTGTCACGACACAATTTGCCTACGTGTCCTAGAAATACTAAATATTTTCACATAAGTTTTGTAGTATTGCTGGTTCAAGAGATCCTTGGAGCCATTAGCCATCAAGATAAAAACTGCATGTTCATAGGGCACCAGGGCAAATTCTAACATTTTGCATTTATATCAAACGTGAGTCATATTCAAATACTTTTATGTTTTTGTTTTTGTTTTTAGAGCCCAAATAAAACGCCAACAAAGTCACCCAGCAAACATGGGAGAGCCATGAGAGGGAACAGCACTCCCGAGACACCCAGGAGCCCTCGAACCCAACGAACCCCCAAAACTCCACCTTCATCCAGGATGCGTGTTTTCTCTGTTGCAGAGAGCCCTGCAGCTGGCAGTTGTCATGAGCTTGGTATGGCTCTGAGGGGCAGTCCTTTCAGATCGCCAGCCAGAAGGACTCTTGTTGTAGAGACACCTACTAAGCAAAGCCCTATGAGGAGCCCGCTGAAGGGTATTCTCAGGACTCCAGTCAAGGCCTTGGTTGAATGCAGTTCCTCTTCTAGATTACATCTGCTCAGTAGCCCAATTTCCAAGACTCCCAGGAAGAGCGTCACATGGTCTCCATCTCCACGAAAATTTAGAGTGGTGGAGAACAGTGCCGCTTTCAAGGTACCAGAGTCGCCTTCTATTGCATCCCGCAGTTCTCCGAGACTAGTGAAAACACCCAACAAGTTCAGCAGTCCTGTCAAAAGCACAAACACTAAAAGAGACATTTTCAAGACCCCAGAAAAGACTTGTCAAGTAAGTCTAGTAAGGGTTTCTGAATATGCAAGTAGTGTTATTTTGACACAGGAAAAAAATCAAAGGTTCTCTGAAAAACTTTACAACAGGATGAAAACACCTGAAAAAACTGACAATGTTAGTTTACAGGAAATGCGTCCTCCACAATCCACACCACCTCTGGACCACGACCTCTCCCCTAAACCCAATACTAGAACTCAAACAAAGACCCCTAGTCCTACTCATCAAATGATAACTCGCTCTGGACGAACTCCAGGAAAAAGTTCAAACTTCACATCCCCATGTAAGCCAGCATTTACACCAGTAGGAGGTAGTACTGTTTCAGAGGTTTCAGATAATTCAGCAACGTCTCCAGCAAAGTCCCTGACAAGAACGAGGTCTGGTCAAGGTACAAGAACCATCAGACATGACATAAGATCCCAGTCTAGTGAGAATGTTCCCTCCAAATTATGCACAAAGTCTGCCGAGAGCTGTGACCTTTCGGAAAAAAACATGCAGTCAGATACAAAAGGATACGTACAGACTGAACCTTCCCAATCCTCTGAAACTGACTCTAGTGCCCATACAGATTCACAGCACTTTGACTCTTCACATATTAACTCAGCTACCACAGACAATGATAGTATGGACATTGTTGACGCAGAAGTTGTAAAGACCCAGTTTAGTGGCTGTCTCAAGATGAACATTAGCTTTTCACGAAAGCCTTCAAAGTCTAGTGAAGACTTGCTGGTGAACACACACTCTCCTAAACCACGTGTGCCATCCCAAGATACACCTGGGCGAAGCTATGGCTTCCGGCAGACCCCTGACCGCCAACAGAGGGAGGCTGCTGCTCGTCTGGGGTACGGAAATGAATCCCCTCGATTTTCAACCCCTAGAGGCCCCGCAAGACCTAGTCGACAAAAGTTCAAAGGTACTCCAAACCCTCTGACTTATCAAGTAGAGATGGAAATGCAAACATCAGGACTTCCTAAGCTCAAAATCAAACGCACAGATTCAATGAATGCAGGCGATTTGGCCTCAGATGGAGGTCCTCGATCAGGTGCTCAGAGCCCTTTAGTTGGTGTGAAACCTTCTCAGCTGGAAAGCCCCTTGGCTTTGTTTTCTAAACACAGAGATCCTGGATGTGTCTCACCATCTATCTGTACTCATGTCACTCCAGCCAAGAGCACACCTGGAAAAGGTGGAAGTGTCCAAACTTACATCTGCCAATCCTACACCCCTACACGCCATCCTGGGGGAACAGTGTCTCCGGTGGCAACTGCAGAGATCATTCCCCTGACTCCTTCACCTCAGAGTGTAGGGAAGGTGACTCCAGACAACCTCAACAGCTGGCCCCGCAGGAAGAGAGCTCAGGCTGGAGTGGTTGGAGGCAAAGATCGTGGCCTGAGGGGAGAGCCACTGCCTGAGGAGTTGCTGGAGGAAGCTGAGCTCGGAGTTAGCAGATTACAGGACATTGAGGACATTGATGAGCCTCCAAACAACAAAGCTGCAGTATTAGCCTTGACTTCCAAACAGTCACATCCAGTCGCAGCAGATGCATCTCCTCTGTCTCCTATGGAAGACTTGTACTGGATGGAGAAGCTGACTCAGCAGGCTGACTGCGCTGAACCTCAGAGAGCTGAAGAAGGAATCATCTGGGCTGATGTCAAGTCAAGTAAGCTATGGGTAACACTTACTGTAACAAAATGTAAACATTGTTTCAAAATTAAGGTACTAGGATTAAAACTAAGGATTTTCATTGTTAACTTTAAAATGTGTTCTTTATTCTGACAAAATATTTTCTGTGCAATGATAAGAGAGGGAAGAAAGAGAATGTTCACAGATGTAAAGCTATGACCAGCACAAGTTTTGTAGCTTTGCCTCATACGTGACTGCAATTAAGTATAATGTCAAATTTTAAATAACTTAACTTTGTGACAACTGACTTAACAAATATTGGATTGAATTTTTAGAGTGGAACACTCACCATATGAAAATGGATATGGTACCTTGGCATTTCTAAAAAGGATTTATAACATTATACAAAGTTCCAGTGGTTACCCTTTTTGAGACTTTTTTTTTTCTGCAACTAATGCCTGAAGTTACAGGATGAAACTAATGTTGTTGCTTTTTTTTCCCCTACATTTTTCAGTAGCGACTCCTCCTAACTCAAAGGTGACGAAGCCAGTGACAGCGAGTGGGATTTTGGCCCTAACCCGCTCTCCACTGTTGTTCAAGGGCAAAACAGGCTCTGCTAGTAAGAGAACACCAAATTTTAAAGGTAAGATGTACACTGCTTGTGTTTTATCTTATGTTTTTATTTTTGCCAGTTGGGCAGGGTCCATTGTCCAGATGTAAACAAAAAGGTACCCTCATATCCACAGTATAAAATCTAGGATCGGAAACTCCTTAATGGCTTTTACTACATGGGATACACTAATCAACTAAAGTTATTAATATTTTATGTCAATCTAATACCCAATAATATCATATCACACAATATATATCAGTAATATCAGTAAGGGAAAGGTACAAGAGTCAGTTTTATTTGTAAATACTTCAGTACGACAGGCCTGTTGGATTTTTTTTTTTTTTCAATTACCATTTCTTTAGAAACTCATAATCCTATTTAATGTAAAAGTCAAACCCTGTTGTATGTGTATATACTTTAAATTAACAAGGTCAAATGTTGATTGGGTCTTTGTATTTCTATTTACCAGAGCAGGGAAACGGGCTGGTTGATGCCAAAACCTGACTACATCTTGCCAACCTGTCACTAGATGAAGAGAAGAAATGTTTCCGATTTATTATTCAGAATATATTACATACTGTATGAGGACACAATACTGCCCACATACTTTTAAATACTTTTGGGATGGGACTGTTTTCACGGTTTAGGTTAGAACCATAAGTTCCAGTCAAGGTAAAGCTTATTGCTACAACATAAAATAATATGTTAGACAATAATGTGCTTCCTGCCTTGTGGCAGCAGTTTGGGGAGGCCCTTTCCTTTTATAAAATGACTGCAGCTAGATTCTAAAATCCTATGGAAAGTCTTTCCAGAAGAATGGAGGCTGTTAAAACAGCAGATTAATGCCCGTGGTTTTGGAATAATGTGTTCAATAGTCACATTTTAAGAGTCATTGTTTGGGTGTCCTCATGCTTTTGACCATCCAGTTTATTTTCTCCTTGCCTAGATGGGCTAGTAGGTCACCGCTCTCCTTGTCTCTAGTATTCTTTGAATGGCCTAGCAGGATTAAAACACTTTTTATGTTTATCATTGCCTTTAGCTAACAATCCACATAACTAAAACTTTGTAGATGAGGCAGCATCAGGGAGGACAAGAGAAGTCGATGGAGTGGAGGTCTCGCCCTTCAGCCAGCCAGTCAGACGCTCAAACACAGGGAAGACCTACAGCAGGAAGAGACTGCTTCACTGAACCACAAAACCATCTGGCGAGCAAAGCCAAGATTGTCCATTCTGTCTCACTGTGGAGTTGTGGATCTTTCTTAGACATATTTTGTCAGGAGTGCTTTTGATGGCAGATGTGAAAGATGCCTTTCAAGCACCACTTGAAAGGCTTTGTACATGAATGAACTACCCTTTCAGTCCCCTCCTCCAACACATTTGACACTGATTTTTTTTTTTTCTGTTCAAAGCAGTGGCTTTTTTATAAATCAGTCTTTGTAAGATTTAAGATTAGAAGTAAGTTTAACAAAGAGTTGAAAAGCTATGCAGTTCTGCCAAGGTGTTTAAAATTGCCCTTACGGTTCGTATTCATGATTTTATCATTCCAAGTATTCCATGTTTCCTGCATGGGTCTCTCTGAAGCTAAAACTCTGGAAAATGGCGATATTGTAAGTCGTCATTGCTTTTCAAAACTTTAATCAGCCATTTTACAATCAAGTCAGAGCCTAAATTTGTTGAAAGTAATATTATTCATGTCTATTTATTAGTTGTTTGTTCTTGTCATAAAATTGCTTTTAAGTAAAAGGGAAGCCCTCATGATTGATTCATGTTGTAAATATGTTATATATTGCCAAAGTCTTGTGTAAATAAATATCCATTTTCCTAATTAAGTTATTGTAAATGTTTTTTTCTAATTCCGTCCTTGCCCTGCCTTGTCACAATTTATAGTAGTTTTTGAGTATTTGGCAAAGCAGAAGAAGCCTGGAAAACCCAGACGGTAGAGCAAACTAAAACTGCTCACTTTACTCTGCAGGCTCTTTTTTCACTTCTCATTGAAGGGTGATGTTTATAATTCCAATTCTGCTACCAAATACAATAAAACCTGATACTATAATATATTATACTGTACTGTAATTACCCACCTGTTCAAAGGTCAATGCTCTAAAACTATAAAACGCTTCATGTGTTTTCAGTGTTACACATTGGAAATCACTTATTGATCACAAATCGAATTACAAGTTTAACCTCTCTCCCTGTTATGTTTCGCACGGTTAATAATTTGAATATCACTGTTCATTATTACTCCAGAGATTATCTTGGTATCAGGCACCAGTTGTTTGCTGTGAAATCAGAGAAGGCGACACGCCTCTCACGTGTGCTGCGTTTGTATGCCAGTTCAGATTAATCCCCGAGAGCAAGTGCTCTAGCTTTAAATCGCACGCCGTATTATGTAGTGTAACCAGTACATTTTATAGGTGCTGTAAATTTACCACAGCAGCTTTTTTGCAGTACCACTTTTCTTTTTTTCTTTTTTTTAAATCTTGCAGGTGGTTGAAGTTCAGCAGGTTACAGTACCTCCTTTGTTTTAAAATACACCCCGTGTGTCGTAAACCCGTTCCATTCTCTGCAGAACTACCCTGTGAACTTTGATCCGAGTAGTGTATGCCCACTATTTTCTCTCTAATCCACAGATTACTGAATTATCCGCCATAAAGAGGCTCGGGCCCTGAATATTAAACAGTACGGCCCCAGTCCGATCACCAGTGACTGGAGGGGGACACTGCACAGGTCCCACTCGAGTGACAAAAGTTAAAACACATTAAATCTTAGTGTCACTTTAAAGATAAACGTGTGAGCCCAGCTTTTAGAGACAGATGTAAATATTTACCATCAATTCAGCGCATGGTAGAAATTAACATGAAGATTTGATATTTGTAAAGGATTTAAAAAGATTTTAAACGGTTTGTGTAAAACCATTGGTTTGGTTAATGCTGAAGGTTGCTTGGAGGTCAGAGTTGACCAGGCAGCGTGTCATTGGACTAAGGAACCTACTCCTCCACTGAGCAAAGTCAAATGACGCACGGCTATGAGGAGGCTGCCGCGGTTTTTTACGGTATGAGAGACTGGGTTGACCCCTTGGCAAGTCCCCATGCGGAAAAAGAAACCTTGACCTGTCCCCTTCTTTTTGTTTCCAAAGAGGGGATGGGTGGCCGCGTCGCGCGTTTTGGGACGGGGGAGCAGCCCAGCGTTGTCTCACTCGGCGTCAGGCGAAGCCCCTCAGCGCTGCGGACCCGCGTCCTTCAGAGCTCACGCCACACGGGCCCCTCAGACCAGCGTCAAGCCGGACAAAATAAGAAACGTGCGACTTCCTGGACAGAGCCAGTCGCACAGTCAAACCCCTCTCGTGCTTTTGGAGCGTGTACGTGAAACTGGTGAAAGGGGTATAAAAAGGAACAACTTTTCAAATGCCATTTGAACCAGTGCCTCAGTAAATGACAGTATCGCTGCAGACTCTTCTGCAGCTTTACTGCAATACTTTCAATGCTGAAGGCTGCTGTGGGTTTGCACCTGCTACTTCATCTTTTTACTTGAGTTTTAAGCTTTTTTTTCTTTCTTTTTCTTTTTTTTTAAATATCTGCATTATGAATTGAAAAGCCAAACAGTAAAAGCCATAATAGTTGATCAGTTCTGTGGCTGCTTTAATGTGACATCAGGTTCAAAGCAGATTGTATAAGCAGGGCACTCTCTCACCCGTCTGTCGGTTAAAGGAATTTATGACTACTTCCACAGTCACTGCACTTAAGGATATAAAGTTTAGATACAGTTTAAGCGACCTGTTTTCGATGCCTCCTCCGGTCTCAAAACCAAGTCCTTATTTGTTCATGAAAAAAAAATGTAAACAACTCTGCTTTTTGGGTGCGGTGTACTTTACAAAGTGGCGTGTTACACAATCTTTGTATGGTTTAGACAAATTCCCAGCCCTTCGTGGGCTCTGATCCAAATCACATTTCTGAAGCAGGTTAAACAGGTGACTGACAATGGTTTCACTTTACGATGATCACTTCTGCCTCGACACTTTTAAGGGGAAGTCTCGTGATCATTGTTGGCATACACAACACAAAGCTATAGGTCGGTGACGGAAGATCCTCAAATACTCTTTAGTTGAATAGAAGTGGCGATTGCACAATGTAAGATGAGGCCATTACATGTAAAAACCCTGCGTCCAGTCTTTTGTTTAAGTAAAAGTATGAAACTATTATAAGCAAAATAAAGTTACAGAATGAAAAGTAAAAGTACTTAAATGTGGACAGAATGGCCCCTTTTAGTGTTATTATAGTCAGGATATAGTTTTGTTGTTACTATTATATTACAGTTTTTTTTATTACTGATGCATTTAAGTGTAAACATTTTAATGTTGCAGCTGGTCGAGGTGGAGCGAGTTAAACTATTTTACATTATGTTGGTTAGTTTTTTGTTGTTTTTTGTTTTGTTTTTTTCCCCGCCAACACCAGGTTCATGCTGTGTGGATGTTGGTGCCCCAGGCCTCCGGGTGGCCTCCCTCGCTGCCGCCCTCCACGCGTGGACATTCAGTGGTTGAGGAAGGCCTGCCTGAGGCGCACTGACACCCACTACATCTTCTTTCCCGTTGCTTTAAGCATGACCACACTGTCTTCTGAGAGATATTCAGCTGACCAGCTGTCGGAGCTCACAGATACAAGTTTATTTGTCCCATGATCCCTTGTCACACCCTTATTACGCACAAGTGATCTCCATTTAAGCTCTTATGTTACAATTTAATTCACAAATAGGATTAGGGGTAAATTCTTGGTTAAAAACTCAACTAATGTCCAATTTGTGACATGTGCAAATGTTTGGGCACTGAGTCAATGCTTAGTCACCGCCCTTTGCCAACTGTGGGGTGGCATGGGGCTGGAAATATTATGCACTGAGGTCGTGTGGCAGACGGTGGCACAGGAAACAGAGGGAGGAATGGTTTCCACGAAATATCAGTCAATTCTGGATACAGACCTCCTGCAGTCAGTCAAAGTGACACTGAAAGGAGGCTGGCTTCCGCAAAAGGACAATGATCCAAACCTCAAAGTCCACCATGAATACAAACATTTGCACTTTCCACAATTGGTTAACCCCATCCCCCTATTTATTTATTTATATTCCCCAAATTTTTCCATTGCAATAACGTCTTCTTTTTTTTTTTTCTTGTCTGTCTTTTGAAAGGGGTTGGGTTCAATCCCCCCCCCCTCCCACGATCGATAAAATGTGTAATCTGCCCACGGACCTTTGCGCACACAACCAGAACTCGTTGAACGCTTCGGGAGGCCGGTGGAAGCGTGCGCTTTTATTTTGAAGCTCGAGGCACTCTTCCGGTCTCGTCCTCTCTCCCTCCCTCCCTCTTGACACCGCTCCGGTTAAACCGGTGACCGCGGTATCATTCCACCAGAGCCACTTCATCCCCCCCTGGCGCTCCCATCCACCTGTCCCTCCCTCCCCTCCTGCGAGCGTGGAAATAAGACGGTTTGGTTTTTTTTTTTAGTTTTTGTGTTTTTGTAACGCACGAAGAAAAACCGAGCATGGCAAGCAGCTTCTCCAGGATCCTGTCCTCCAGACGAAACGTCGGGATCCTGTCGTTGGTGGGAGGCTCCGTAGCGGCGGGATTTCTGCTCCACCGGGACCATGTCAGCGCCGGGGTGCCCGTCCGCAGGAGTTACCCCGCCAGGTAACGTTACCCCCACCCACGCCCGGCCGGCCCCGCGTGCCCGTTACACGGCTTCACGAACGCGTTACACGCCGTCGTGAAGCACGTCGAGGGGGAAGAAGAAGCGCCGCTTGGCGACAATGTCACGTCCTTCGGTTTTTGTTTAACGTCTCGGTTTATGTGCAGTTCGATGCGAAATTGCTGCGAAACATCAAACTAACCCCGCACGCTAAATGCGTGGTTTTTTCCCTAAGGGGGCATCTTTACCTTGCAGCCTAAATAACCTTGGAATTAGGAAATGTGCCGCCCGTGATCATTTCGGTGCCGGTCCTCACAGGGAGGCATATTAACATCGGATGCCACCGGAGATGAACTAAATCCTAAAGCACAAAATGGCTTTAAAAAGCCTTATGGTGTAGGAAAAAGACACGTGATTGCTCTACGCCTCCTGTCCACTATGAGATTGCAGGTGTGAAGGACTGGTGATTTTTTTTTTTTAGGCAGGGAGCAACTGTGTGAAATGTGTGTGTGTGTGTGTGTGTGTGTGTGTGTGTGTGTGTGTGTGTGTGTACGTGCGTCTTTTTTATTTGAATCACAGCAACCAAAATTTAAAGGACAAGAGTAAACGAATAAAACAAAAAATCATAGATGGAGATATTATGTCATGTTTGATGTTTGAATTTTCTCGTGGAATGAACCAGAAAAAGGTTGTTGGCTTTGCGCCATAACCTGAGCGCGCGCAGCCACAGTGTGCAAGAAAGTGTGCTGCGGTATGAGGCGCCGAGGTGCGTACGTGTCCCGCGGCACGCCCGCGCGCATCCTAACGCGCCTGCCCGCCCGCCGCCCGGGTGCGAAACCCGGACACAAACGAGTAACCTGCTACTCGCCGGGCGTCGCCGGCATCCGAGGTCAGCGTGGCGCTCGCTCCCAGCCCCCCCCCCCCTCGGCCCGCCCGACTTGTGCTCCGGTGCCCGGGGTAGGCAAGACAGCCGGCTGCCTTGTTGATGCAACAGAGCAGACGTAATCTCCGAGGGGAAACACGCCCTGACTCCTGCCAGTGGGATACGCCCGACTTTATACAGCCAGTCACCAGCGCCAGGAGGTTTCGATGACTGAAGGTCGATAAACTTGACTTTATGGTTATACTGGTGGGACGGTGGGGAGGGGAATAGTCATAAACTAATCATGCAATAAAAGCACTAATATCAGGTAGCCTGAGATAATGTATTTAGGATTAGTGCCAGTGGTGGAAGACGTACTGGCATCTCTAGGATCTTAAAGTAGACGTGGCCATACCAAGTAAAAGTCCCGCAACCATATTTTTACTTAAGTACAAATGTTTTAGCGTCAGAATGTACTAAAAAGGAAAAGTACTCAGTACGCAGAGTGGCCCATTTCAGAATAATGTACATGATACTATGGTACTATAATCCAGTTATCAATAAAGGATCCATAAAGTCTTATCTTAACCTATAACTCTGTAGAGTAACTGGTGAGGGAAGTTATCAGATACATGCAGTGGCGTAAAAAGCACAACATTTCCCTCAGGACGAAAAGTTACCAGTAAAGAACACGAACCTCAAAAACCTGCACTTCAGTGCAGGGCTCGAATGAATGTAATCAGTTACTGTCCACCACTGGTTAGGGCCCCCGATGCAGCTTTACTTTTTCTTTTTTTTACTGATATCAGTGACGGCGATATCGATTCGAATAATCGTTTAGCGAGAGACTCGCCCTGCGCACGACAGGTCACCAGCGACCACGCAGCCTCCCTCGGCAGCCCGAACAGGCAGCTCGTAGAAATCACCAAGAAAACAGGAGGCCAATGCATATAATACACCCTGCACATGTTGTTTTGGGTGACACCCAAATCTGAATCCGACCGGCGCACTTCGCCTGCCCACTGGCACCGCGTTTCGTGCGTGCGTGCGGCCGCCTGTTCCCCCCCCCCCCTGGCTCTGAAAACATCCAGTCATCTCTCTACTGGTGGGGTCTAATGCAGCAAAAAAAACAACAACTTGGTGATAGCGGACGGTGTGCTGGACCTGATAACGCTAATGATTTTTCTGAACGAAAAAAAGGGGGAACTTGTGCCGTTGCGTAATGGACAAGGAGAGGGATAGAAATGAGGCGAGGAGCCACGCTCGCTCCGTGCACTGGTGGAAATTGAAAGAGACCAAAGCAAAAACAGACGTTTGTCGGTGATGTTTACGCACCGCACACCCAAATTGTCCCCAGCGGAGCTCGGCTGAGTTACAGTTACCGCATTACTTTATATCTAAGTGTCTTGGCCTTCCTTATCTTCGGGTAGACAGCAGGAAGCGGAAACCCATAAGCTACTTAGTGCTGTGCTGCTCCTGCACTTTTGAGTCTTTTGACATTCCAAGTATATTGTTTGGATAAAAGCCGGTCTTGGACAGCAGTCCCCTTTTTGTTTCTCCATACCAGCCTCTGTGGAGGCTTAAATAACTCATTTGAAGATAGAGGTGAATTAGTCTTTAGTTAATTCAGCAGCACAATTTTACTGAAATGACATAAATCTAAAGGCTTTCTTCTCCATAAGCGTTAAATTAATGGAGATTTAAATATCGATTGTAGTCAGCTGGGTTCAATGTATATCACATGGCATTTTCATATTTTTCACAGTGCCAATATGCCCGGTAGTACCAGCCTTATGTCCCTGTGCGTCCTGTGTCACCTGTGTCTAAATTAGTGGGCGTCTTTTGCAGCAGGGTGTCTGATAACCAGGATGCCGTGGGTTTAATCCCCAGCTACTTGTGTTACATGCCCTGCGGAAGTGTCCTCGGGTGCGTCACTCACTCCGGACACGCTCCAAGGGCACAGCCTCATCGTAGACCTTTGCCCAAACCGCCGAAGGGATCTCTCCCAGGTCAGTGCAGCAGTATGTTATCTCGCGTCTCTATTTGCACAGTGCGGAGTACCCTGACCTGCGCAAACACAACAACTGCATGGCCAGTAACCTGACACCGGCCATCTATGCCAGGCTGTGCGATAAGGCCACTCCCAACGGCTACACGCTGGACCAGGCCATCCAGACAGGCGTGGACAACCCGGGGCACCCCTTCATCAAGACCGTTGGCATGGTGGCGGGAGACGAGGAGACTTACGAGGTCAGACATCATTGTACCTTTTCAAAGGCACGAAAACACACACACACACACACACGTAAGCTCCCGGCTGTTGGGTGAAGAGAAGGTGCTGACTCCAGCTGCAGTTTGCAGTGACAAGGACAACATCGATAAAGTCCAAATTCACAGAAAAAGGGAGGGAAAATGCAGGAAATTGCATAGTTATTGAAAGTACTGGAAAGTGGCATTAACTTAAGAAATTGCAAGTCGCACTTCAGCCCCAACTCAACTTCCTTTGACCTTTCAAGACGATTTCAACATGGATAGAAACCCATCAGAAATTATTGAGAAATTATTCTTTTCTACGATTACGACAACTTCAGGGAACTTAGTAACCACTCCTCCTTGTCCTGTTTCAGAAGAAGGAGTATGACGGCATAGGAGAGGGAGAGTTTTAGGCTAGGGCCCCTCTTTTGGGATGTTTCATTGTCTATCTATAGTGAGGATCTAAGTGCATTTCCATTTTAATTGCCTACTTCATTGAGGCCACAAAAATGTCTTGATTTCTTCGGGTAGTCAGTGTGTATTTTTTTTAATTAACGACGAATTGCAAGTACCAGTCGTCGTGAGTGTTAAGGCTGCGGACGCAGGTCAAGGCTTAGTCAAGGGTGTGTCATTTTCAATCTCTGACTCAAGGTTGTATCACTCCTAAATGCGTCTGAGCACATTACAGGTCATTTTTAATGAGATAAAAGTTTGTGACTCTGTAAAGATATCGATACAGTTTTTCTTTTTCGGGGGTAGTAAGTTGACTGATATCTGACTTCTGTATGCAGAAGTCTCGCGAAACGTTTCCCACACGGCGCCTCGTAAATGTAATGCGATAGATGATTCACCATCACTCCTATCGCATGTGTGGGCGTTTCCCTCCATTGTGGTCACATGGGTAATGCGTTGCTGAGTAGACAGAAGAGCAGGGAGTGGTGACCCACATTGTGGTAAAACGAACCGTGATAATGCAGCTAAGAAACGTACAGATTTATAGGCTGGACTGTGTAGTAACATAGGCTAGCCTCCAGACCACTCTAAAGAATATTATGCTTCAGAATTAATTTTGGACACAAAGTCACAGTCATTTCTAATGGGCCATTATTATTTATTTCGGTTTCTTGTATCTGCTTCTTCATTGTCCTGCTAAAACTATACCAATCGAAAAGATGCAGATTGAAGGTAAACGGCTGAAGAAAATTGTTTAAACTTTCGATATGCTGTATATCAGATGTGGCCTGTAGAAAAGCGATAGTGAAGCAGTGTCATAAGAGTTCAGTTAAGTCATAGTGCCTGTAAATACCCTGCTGAGGAAAACACTGAACCAAGGAAAGAGAGCAGGCCTCTGGCTGATCAAGAGCATTTCCCCAAGAAAACCTCTGTAAAACATCTTTTTTGAACCGAGATAGAAGTCGTTGATGCCTGCGGTTTGAGTTTGTAATGTATAATAATATGTAATATCCAGTATAATAATAGTTTTGGTTTGGTGCAGTCTCGTGGTCCGGAAACATCCCCTGCCTGTGTGGACGTGGACAATGTCAGATGTCACATGTTTTGTCCAGATTCTAGCACACAAATTATTAATGCACAAAAAGTCTTTTTCATTTAAAATCCTTTTTATGTTCTTAAAATCTGGGTCCGTTTCAAGGTATTTGCAGACCTGCTGGACCCTGTCATTAAAGAGAGGCACAACGGCTACGACCCCCGCGTCATGAAGCACCCCACCGACCTGGACGCCAGCAAGGTAACGCTCGCGCTGACAACACAGAGCTTCTTCTTGTCAGGAAGACCGTTTCACTCAGCGGGCTGGTGTCATGCTGCAGCGATTTGAAAACAACATACGTCCAACAGAAGAAGCGCTACTTGTTTTACTCTAGATGTGTATGTTTTAAGGTCAGCATGCAAGCTCATATTTTTATAACCCAGGCTCAAATCAGTGCTGAGATGTACTGTAGATATTTATATAGAGAAATATTTCCCTACGTGTCTTTGTTTCAGATCCACTCGGGCCAATTTGACGAGCGCTACGTGCTGTCCTCCAGGGTGAGGACGGGCCGCAGTATCCGGGGGCTGAGCCTGCCCCCCGCCTGCACCCGGGCAGAGCGCAGGGAGGTGGAGAGGGTGGTGGTGGATGCCCTCGCCGGCCTGAAGGAGGACCTGGCTGGGAGATACTACAGCCTCACCCAGATGACAGACAAGGAGCAGCAACAGCTCATTGATGTGAGGGATGCGGGGATGTTTGTTTGTTTTTTTTTCTTTTCACCGACAGAATTGTTTGGGAAAAGGGAGGGGTTAGCAGTGTTTTGGTCATTTCCCAAATTCAAATTTTTAAATTTCACAAGAAAGAATTTTCTGCAGTTTTGAAAAAAGGAAAGACAGAGACTCTGTTTATTAAAGCAACTCACAGAATTCACACACTGCGTACAGTGCTAATGCAAGAAAAAATCAGGCTAATGCATCATATCAGTGACGGCTATAATGACTAATATTCCAACCGTAGGTGTTTTGCCTTGGATGACCCAGAGCTTGGTTTTAGTTTTTATGGAAACAGAATGTTTTCACAGAGTCTGTTTGCGTTAAAGGACACATTAAGTCACATTCAGAGCTAAAATTCTAGTGAAACACCAGAGCTGTTTACTGTTTCATAACCTCAAACTATGTAACATAACAACTGTCTAAACTACACATACCCATCTTATAACCAGTCCATTTAAAACAGTATTAGTAGTGGATACACGTAAACTGTCAGTGGACCTTCTAGACTCATTTGGGAACTGTAAACGCACATGGCAACAACCTGCGAAGCGGTAGTAATGCCTAGAGGACAGCTTTAATTCCAAATGAGGTTATTTATAAAGAAAACATTTGCAGTCATGATAATGTAGACCACTTCGGATAAAACATGTTTAGCCTTCTGAGGATGTGGTTACACTTTTCCTTCAAGTCCTAGCAGAAGAAAAAAAAAAGAACAAGGAGCAGAAAAATTCATCACATGAAATCAGAAACGGCTGTGGGCTGTGCCTGGCATGGCATTTTCCTCCTACCCACAATGAGAAAGATTGCGCTGATTATTGAATTCTCAAGTCTCACACTTTCGTTTCTGTGTCCTTGTGACAATACTGTCCAAGCTAAGTTTTCACCACTTCAGTCATAGCCATTGTTGGGACTTTGAGTGTAAAAAAAAACCTTTGGTTCTCTGTATTTACAATAGGACCACTTCCTGTTTGACAAGCCTGTATCGCCCCTCCTGACGTGTGCAGGCATGGCTCGTGACTGGCCAGATGCCCGTGGTATTTGGTAAGTTAAAGCACCTGATGGTAAAAGATTTGTTTTTTTGTTTTATTTACTGTAAGGTAGGTAACACAAGGCAGGGAATATTATCTGCATATAGTAGTGCAGTAAATTACGAGTAAGGCTTTAGATTACATTACACAGTAGGCTTTAGGTTTTCAGCAATAATTCACTTGCATAGAAAACGTCATGAAAAATCTTGTGTATAGAGCCATTCTGTTGTTTCTATTGGTAATTCTGTGTGAATGCAAGAGCATTCTGCGATGGGTACATGAACTAGTTTGTCAGAATCACTTTTACATATAAATTCTTGGATATATTTATTCAAGTTAATTGCTGCCCTAGTAATGTTATTTGGACATTTAGTTTAGATCAGCATCCTGATCAGCATCCAAAATAACTAACAACATTAATTGATCTTGTAAGTATAATTTATTATAGTTTAGTTTGGTTATTGGATTTAGATCACCAGAGGACAGGGAAATACTGTATATGTGTCATCAGCATATGCATGATAACATAAATTGCATTATCTTTTAATGTTGCTAGGCGGGAGCATGTACAAATGAAAAGGCAAAGGTCCAAGGATTGACCCTTGTTGAACTCCTGTAAAATTCTTTGTTTCAATAGATTTAAATCTCATAATATAAACGTAGAAGCATCTATCCTGTGAGGAAGCTGAGTCTTGAAGTCTTTGAATCAAATGATCAACATTGCCAAAGTGTCGACAGCAGTGACGTCAAGCAAAACTATAATAAAAACTAATTTTGAATCAGTGTTGAACTTAATGTAACGGATTTGTTCGCTATAAATCCTGACTTAAAAACCGATACACTGTTGATCAAAAAATAACTACTTTACTGACCCTAAACATTTTTGGGGGGATATTTAACAAAGGAAGGTAGTGTTGGAGATTGCTCTGTAACTATTAATAACAAATGGATGTACTGTAGGTTGTTTTTCTTTGGTAAAGGTGAGATAACAGGATGGTTAAGAGAGGTACGGAAATTCCTTACTTCCTGAAAGAATGACCATTTGGGATATTAATGGGACTTGTCAGTCTTTAAGGAGATGTTAAAAACAATAGGAAGGACAATATTCAATATTTTAGTGGTAATAGACTTAACAGAGCAAGTGGAAAACGTTGTTGAAGAGAATTACACGGTGATCTCTTGATAGAACATTTATGTCAAGGATCCAGAGGTATTCTTGTAGGATATTATAGTTTTTTCTGATTTCTAATGATTTCTAATGATTTAATAAAAGGATAAACCAAACTCCTCACATATCCTGTACAGTCAGGAATTTATTTGATGGGATTAATCCGTTAGTCACTTATAGAAAAAAAGAAATGAACCTATATTTAGATTATCATTAATTAATTTAGAAATGTAGACTGTCTACAAGACTGTCTTTTAGTCCATTCTTATAATTCAAATGTGTTTTATATATTTCAGAGACAACTTGTAGGTTGGTTTCTCTGGGTTTCTTGAGGGTATTCGTTGCCCAATTCTATTAGATTTCTGGGGTGGACATGGATTTTCCTTTCAATTTGACAAATTAACATTTAGTCAGATCCAATAGGTTTTGTGTGAAAATTTTCCTCGGTTGCTAAAAAAAAAAAAAATTAGGTAACTAATAGCATCCCTCTGCCCCAAATCGGGCCGATCTTTCTTTGCTTAATTGTTTCGTTTTCATTTTTAACAGTTCAGCACATAAAATATTTAAAAATGCCCCCGGATCTTTACTTTTAAATTCATCTTATGCACTTTCCTATTAATTTCTTCCCTGGCATGGTTTCCGCAGCCATTTTAATTTCTGGTTGCCTACCTGCGGTGGAGGTGTATCAGCAATGCGGACAATGCTCCCTCAGCGTTGAGCGTCAGCCAGCAAAAATCAATCACCAGCCTCCCTCCTCTCTCCGTCTGCCAGTCGTATCAGCCAACCTCTCCTCGCCTCTCCTTAATAATTCACCTTCACTTCATCCTCCATCATCTCTTCTTTCAGTTCCACTGGCAGCTTTCTCTTTCTCTGGCTCTCTCTCCCTCTTTCCTTTCATTTTTTTTTCCACTATCCATATGTCATGCTCCACTTTCTCTCATTTTTGCTTATCATCCCGCCACCCTTCTACTGTAACTTTTTTGTTTCGCTCCTCTCTCATGTTCTTTTTCCCTGTTGTTCAAATATCCTTTACTGCTGCTCTATTTTTCTTCTAATTCCTTTTTCGCTTTATCTCTCCCCTCATTTCCTCTCTGTCTGCTTTTTCCAACATCTCTCCCCAAGCTGCTGCCTCAACAATCTATCCGTTACCTTATTAAAACTCTAACAATATTAAGGAGGTCAGTATGGACAAAATGTTTCTGTAATGGCTGACAGTGGCTTTGTGCACTTTAAAATCTTAAATGTCACGTGAAAAAATTGAACGGTTTGCCCTGAGATTGGTGCTGGGAAGCTCCTCTGAAGAGCCTGAAAGATTTCAGCAAATGTCACTGCGCTTTGCTTCTCAGATTTTGAACGATATTATTTACAAGTGGAAATTTTAGCCCTACTGTGGCACTTGAGGGAAGGTCAGAAGGTGACCAAAATCTAAATGATTAATATACTACAGGCCATGAATATTAACAGTGAAATGAATGGGAATTTGGTCATTTCTTTTTATGAACCTTGTCAGCTGTTTTGTTTTTCCTAAGTACATTTGTATGTACTCAGGGGTTTCCTTGAAAATGAGATCTTAATCTCAATGGGATTTGTCTGATCAATTAACAGTTATAGAGCTTAAGCATGGGACAAGTGATTTTTTTTTTTTCCATTTTGGGATTTGTCATCAGGATTCATACTCTGAAGACCAGGAATGTCTGTAAAAACTGATCCATCCAATCCAGTTGTTGAGATTTCTAAATTTGGACATCTATGCATGGACAAACCTACAGATATCACCACCTATAGATTCACACTTCACATCATATTTTGTGGTCTTTAAATTATTTTTAGAAATAAAAATGTCAGATGCCTTTCTTGTACCTTGCCAGAAATTCCGAGAACTGTAAGCTTGTTTTCTCTATTGTTGACAAACTGTTCCTCGTGAGTTGTGAGGTCTCCATCCAACAGATTTTGCTTTCTGTTATCTGTTTTGTAAGGTGTCTAGTTTCTTTAAAATATGTCGTAAATCAATACCATATTGCCAGGCCTTATAAACACAGTGCAGCCTTGCAGACCACTCTGAGAAACAGAGGAGTCAATGCCCCGTGGCAGTAACAAGCATTATCCTCAGTCACTGATGGTTAATGGGCCCTCACTCTACTCACCAATATCGTATGGCTCCCTTAACAGAGAAAACCCATCGCTGACCTCTTCTTATCCTACACGCTTCCTCACTATGGGCCTCCAAAATACCACATCTGTATTGATTCTGTCTGGAAAAATAGATTAAAATATTGATTTACTGTATATATGACTACCATATATTCATATTTGCAGTAAGTAAATATACTGAATTGTTGATAAGGTTAAAGAAAAAACTTGTCCACAAGGTCTGGAAAGTAAAGGAATAACGCCTCTGTGTTCTGTGACCAGTAAAGGTCAATGCATCAGAATAAATTAGCCCTAACCTGGGTGCTACACTGTGTCTTTCCACTGCTCCTTGCTAGCCACGTTGGGGCCAGTGCAGAGTACAAATAACCTTGAATGACGGGGATCGATACCGTTTAACTCGGTGTAACTTCCCTGTGCGCAGGCACAACAACGAGAAGACGTTCCTGATCTGGGTCAATGAGGAGGATCACACCAGGGTCATCTCCATGGAGAAGGGAGGCAACATGAAGAGAGTCTTTGAGAGGTTCTGCAGAGGCCTGAAGGAGGCAAGACTGTGTTTGTATGTGTGTGTGATGAGAGATGGAGGACGGTTTGGGTTGAGAAGGAGTAGAATGAACTTTAATTGTCTTCAGATTTCCAATGCATCTCAGGTATGTCACACATAAACAAGGAGTATTCTGTATTACACCCGAGCAGTCTGACGTGCACAGAAGCACATATGCTTGTGGGTGCTTGCGGTTGATTTACAGCAGTCTTGTGTCAGTTGTACCCGATTTGACCAAGGCACTGGATCCTAGTGGGCCATTGTGCACTTGGACACAGCATTTTCAAGTCGGAGGCTGCAGCTGTAGCAGACATATCCATCCTGCTGCCATCAGATGTCTGTAGGATTTCATCCGCCCGAGGGGAGGGAATGAATGCGGTCTCAAAGCCGATGATGAATGCTCGCAGAAGCAAAGAAACTGCTTACACTAGTCTCTGCCATACCACGAAAATAAAGTGTGTAGACAGAGGCACAAAAAGACACACTGTCCAAACATGGCCATGCAAACATAAATTATTTATCCAAGCAGTCCCAGCTCCCCGTTAGGGAAGGAGCAGAAGACAAGTGAGGCAACATCTGGTATTGCACAGTTGCACACTGAGGGCGTAACAACTCTGAACGGCACAATTCAGTGCTATTTTAACATCGATTTAACTCCAACACTATGCCAGTGTTTGTGTCAGTCCTCTCCCACCAAAGTTTATTTCAAGTCGACAACTCTCGGTTCTTCACTTGTCAGCTCTGAGAAATGACAGATCAACAGCTACGCACACACCCGTCAGACGTAGCAGAGGTCAAAGATTGCTGTGTGAACGAAGCACACGCTCACTGTGTCGTGACTGATTCTCTCCCTCTAAGGTGGAGCGTCTGATCCAGGAGAGGGGCTGGGAGTTCATGTGGAACGAGAGGCTCGGTTACATCCTCACCTGCCCCTCCAACCTGGGCACGGGGCTCAGGGCTGGGGTCCACGTCAAACTGCCCCTGCTGAGCAAGGTAACAAAACGGTTGTAATAGAATGAAGATCATTTGATACGTATACGTCAGTGGATGATGTGGGGTCTTTTGTGTGACTATTCTGTTGTGTAACATATTGATAGAACAAAAGTCTGTCTTGTCTAATCTTGTCTATTTTTGTCTTCTCAATCTGCATTATTTGGTATTTTCTCCAAAAAAGATGAGAATGAGACAAGTATGCACCCACATTGATGTGAACCCCTATACTTGTACTGTGTGTGGCTATTACAAAATGAAAAACGGGTTTTCTTTTCATTGCATCTGTTTTACTAAATGTAGTGGGAATGTTGTGCAACAGTTTATATTGCTTAATAACATTTTCAGAACTTTTATGAGTAAAATGGTAATCAAATTGCATTGAAAGTGTCCTGAATAACTCCTCTCCCCCACTTCCAAGGATCCCCGCTTGAGTAAGATCCTGGAAAACCTGCGTCTGCAGAAGCGGGGCACAGGCGGTGTAGACACCGCTGCTGTGGGTGGTGTGTTCGACATCTCCAACCTGGACCGCCTGGGACAGTCTGAGGTACGGAAACCTTGGCAGAAGTGCACAGAGATGGGGGCTGGGTGACGATGAAGGGTTGTGAGTTATTGTCTGCCTGTCGTCGACGGAGCAAAGTTTTCCCCGTCAAACTCCTCACCTGGAGTTCTTTCTCAGCCGAAAGACCTGTACGTGCTTGTCTCTCAGGTGTGACGGATCTGTTATAAACAGGGCGTTCCGGATTCTTTCTGCATAAATCTCCCCTCAGGAAACAAATGTTATATATATTAGTAATCATGGCATCATAGTTTTATCAATGTAGCATTTGAAGGACAAGTAACTCATTACCAAATTAATTGGACAGCAACCAACTTATTTATGGTACTAAACTGTAAGAGAGTTGTTAGTTTCGTCATACAAAAGCTCCCTTTAAAAACAGTGAGAGGAGAGGAGACAAGGCTGTACATGTAGTTTGTCTTTGTTATGTCATGCTGTCTCGCCTATGTGACAGAGTCATACAGTACAATGGAGCCGTTATCTGTTGTTGTGAGTGTTCTTACAGTTACATAACACTGTCTGCCCCCAACTTCCACGTCTCTTGTAAGTCTTTTGGAGAGCGCGGGCTGCACTGTGCTTTTTGGTCCTCCGTCATCTAGACTGATGAGCACTCAGGAGAGGAGCGTTCTCAGTGTGGGGTCCATGAGTTAAGAGATGGAGGGATGAGGGAACTGCGGACGCATTGAGAAAAGTGCTGAAGGACAATATTGTCGTAGCATGCAACTTTTCATGATGATAGCTTGAGTAAAGGAAGTTTTACACTTGAATCTAAAATATTCACCGTAAATCGAATTCATTTGTCAATCTGGATCTCAAAAGTAGAACGATAGACCTGTATTTTGTCAAACTAAGTCCCTGTCGCGTAATCCGAATAGTGTTTACGTATATAGATAGCTTTCCATGTCAGATCCTGTCAAGAAGATCATTTCTTCATCGGTGAGAAAGTACAAAAAGTCCTGTGTTATGCTTTCTGTGTTCAAACTGTGCAACTGTAACTGTAGTGTTTAGCCCTAACCACTAAGACGCCAGATATTATTGTTGTTTGATGAGGGGCTGTATTTTTGACTACAGTTGGAAGGAGGCCTTCCTTGAAAAGGTTATAGGCCTCTAGTCGGAGCTTCTCTCGCACCTCTGTTATGAGTGCGGACTGCTTGTGTTTATATTTGATAGTGTCTGTCATGTGCGTAGATCGGTTGTGAGGGGTTCGTGGATGTCACGAATGCAGGTTGCTCTCTGTCTTTTTATTTTTTTACAGTTGTCATATTTGGAGAAGGTGCTGCTATCTGTACCCTTAAAGTAAAAGTTCGATATTTTGGCAAATACGCTTATTCAGTTTTTGGGGATTTTTTTTTTTTTTTGCCAAGAGTTAGACGAGAAGACTGAGGCCACTCTGACGTCTGTACACTAAATATGTAGCTGGAGCCAGCAGCTGGTTAGCTTAGCTTAGCATAAAGACTGGAAGCAGCTAACCTGGCCCTGTCCAAAGGTAGCAAAATCCCCCTAACAGCACCTCTAAAGCTCTCTGATTAATATGTTATATCGCTTTTTTGTTTAATTTGTGCAAAACCAAAGTGTGAAAACAACAATTCACTATTTATGTCTTTATTCTAAGCCAAGCTGACAGGCTACTGGCCGCAGCTTCATATCAAAGGGACAAAAAAAAAAAAAAAAAACAGATTAAAAAATGAATGATAAAAATGTAAGTAGCAGTGGCTGAGATATCCGGACTTTAATCCCTAATATGGGTCAAATGCTAGATCCCACATTTCAACCGATGTTTTTGTTCGACCCTTCTTATCTCGTAAACGTCCGTGTCTTTTAAAATCGACAACTCTAGTTTGTAACATAGGCTTTCTGTTATAAATTCTTCAAGCCCATGTCGAGATAAACCTAATAACACAATCAGGGTTATTTTCTCCGCTTTGACAAAGCCCTTCAGTGCCCAGAAGACATTATAAAGCATTATACAATTGCTTTCACAGGCTGAGTAGTACTCCCCATGACTACTATACTGACCTTTTAATGTATGAAAATTTATTGAGTTTCCATTTAATTAGGGCTAGAAGATGTCGTTGGATACATAACGAAATATTCTCACACGTCTTAGCGTTTGTGTCAAACATTATTTACATTCTGTGGAAAATGTGGGAAAAAGTATAACGATGCCATTTGTCCCCTCCCGCAGGTCCAGTTGGTGCAGACAGTGGTTGATGGCGTCAACTACCTGATTGAGTGTGAGAAGAGACTGGAAAGAGGCCAGGACATCAAGGTGCCCCCGCTCATCAAGCAGTTCAAGTAGACACCGTTCCCTGACCTCTGAGCACAACGCTCTGGGCACACACACATGCACAAACACCCTGCTCTGTGCCCATAGATATGATAAATATCTATGTCATTGCCTCGTTTATTACTACTACTTATCTAATCACCCCTCCCTGCACAGTGTACTTCTCTATAATATAATCTAGATATATTATACGCAGCTGTCTGGCTAAACCCAACCAGAGCCCCAGAATACTGCATTGGGCTTAAGTGTTTTTCAGATGCATCCCAAGGGTTTTTAAGGGTAAAATTCAAATCTGGCTATAAAACGGATGCAAAGATTAATGAAGGATGCAGAAACGGTAGGCTGTTGTAGCGGAACAAAGATGGCCGCCAGTTTCCCCGCCTCGGCATGGCCAAACAGTATCTATGGCTCTGCTCCCAAACCACTCCTCAGCCCACCGAAACCTGGCTTTACCCTGCCTCAGTCCGTCCCCGCTGCATGTCCTATACTCAGCCTGTCTCTGTCTCTTCCCCTTCACTCCTGTGTGTTGCTCGGTCGTGTCTGTCATCTGGCGAATGTTAGAATCCATCCATTTCTGCTATACGCTCCATTGTGGAATGTGTGTACATAGTTTCTTTTAACTATTTTCAGTGGATTTGACAGTAAATTATCAGCGTGAGACTGAAGAGGCTCGTGGATTTTGTGTGTTCGATGGCACACCGGTGTCAGATTGTAATGTTATACTGTACCACAGGCTATATGGGCTGGGTTCCGTACTGTAAGCTACTGAAGCAATATCATTCCAGCTCATCAGCGAATGTCATACTATAATGTCTTTTAATAAAGAAATCATCTATTTAACAGTACCTCCTCCTCCTCTGTCTGTCATTTGTTGTTAAGAGCGTCGCTTTTTTCAGTTTCCACATGAACCACACGTAACTCTTCGGTACCCAAGAGGATTTTGCCCGAGCAAGCTTTAAGTAACCATGGCAACCAAGCTGGAGGAGCATGACTGCGATCAGCGTGGCTGCATAGTGTCATGTGACAACGTTTAGTCCGAGGCACAACAAAACTGTATTCTGCTGAATGGCTGGCACAGAGGGGTTTGTTGTTTTCACACGGGGCCAGGACCTTTTACGTCTGGAAAATTTCTGACTTTCTTAATTAAACATTTTAGGTCCGATGCTTACACTGCCCGGGGCAGTTTGTATACGGTAGGCATCAGTTAAAGGGATAAGGCTGGTGATACGCCATGTTTTGGCACCTGGCAGTTGCTCAACATCCCCCTTGATCCTTATTCTTCATACATGTTTACAATCCATCTACAATTTTGTCATTCTGTTGTCCACCCTGTAATTTTGCTCTGGTGGTCCAATGCCTGCCTCAAAGAGAGATCCCCTCTCTGTTGCTCTCCCTGACATTTCTTCCATTTTTTTGGGGGGGTATATCCTCATCTGAACAGAGGTCTAATGACGGAGGGTGTTGTTTGCCGTAGAGATTGTAAAGCCCCTTGAGGAAAATTTGTGATTGGTGTAATAGGGCTACGTAAATAAAAATGACTTCACTTGTTGTCAACAAATCCCATGAAAAGCCCAAAACCAACAGTAAATGGATCCTACTAACAGGTATTGTCTGTGTCTCCGAAGCCTGATGTATCTTATTTCTCTGTCCTATAGAGCTCCATTGTTGTCCAGAAACTATTAAAACACACCACTGAGCCAAACTGTTGAAGTGGGGGACATGTTCCTCCATCACCATGAACATGGGTTCTGTATTTTACGTAGGTTGGGTCGATCCCATATATTGAAAATGCTCATTGGCGCACAAAATTTTCTACTGGATCCAGCTCTTTTAGGTCATTTTTAAAGCTGTAACGATTAGTCGATTAACTGGCAACTATTTTGATATTGGATTTGTTGTTTTAGTCATTTTTCAAGCACAAAAGGCTAAAAATTCTCTGGTTCCAGCTTCTCAAATAGGACAGTTTGCTGCTTTTCTTTGTCATATATTAAAGTAAATTCAAAATCTTGACCTTTAAGATTGTTTATCAGACAAAACAAGCAAATTAAAGACATCACCGTGGCCCTCTGAGAAATTCTGAAATTTTTCACTGTTGAGTAATAAAAAAATAAATAAATAAAAGGAACACCGGATAGACCAAATGATTAATCAAATTGGTTGCAGCCCTAGTAATTATTTTCAAAAGCTGTTGGTTTTCGAAAATGTTTGGCATTTTTGTTTTAAAGATGACTGAAACAATTAATCAATTATCAAAATAGCTGCCAATATTAACATTTTTGATCGAGTAATCGATTAATTGTTGAAGCTCTAGAAAGTAGCGAGAGACGGTCTAACACATTGTTGGTTTTTTTTCTTTTCATGGCATTTTTTGACAATAACAAAAATATGTAATAATACCTGTGTTGTCCTTTAAGCTCCACAATGATTTACTGTTAAATCTGTCTGTGAAGACATGTAGTATGGTGCCAACAAAATATGCTTCATCAATCCGCACTCAAGAGCGAAGATGGACCTGGATTTGTGTCCGCCTTTTATTTAAAAGCAAGTGCAAAGACGTCAGCGTTTTTCTCTAACGAGTGCTTTGTCCCATCGTGAATGAATGGATATTTATTTTCTCCACTGATGGAACCGGCAGCAATTTTTCCAGTGTTTTGGTCCTGACGCTGACAGGACAACAAGGCGTTCAGTGTTCTGAGGAGACGTAGCTGAGACCGTCAAGTGCTGGTGTCGTGGGGCATGAGGAATCTGTTCCTCTCCCTTCAAGGATTCGGAGGAAGGGTCTGATGTCTTGAATACACACACACACACACACACACACACACACACACACACCTTCTTCCACTCTACCGCTCTGTCTTGCGCAGTACTCAGAGCACGTCACTGGCATAGCGCTGCAGACCTCTCCTCCTCTCTCCTCCTCCTTGTTCCAGAAATGGCTGAGGAGCGAGTGGGTTGCCATGGCAACCAATGCACAGAGGCAGCGGGGGCTCGCTCTGATGGGGGGAGGGGAAGGGGCTTTGTGGGTAACAGAAAACAAATCTCGGCGCAGCGCAGACGAGTTCTGCACAGCACACAGGCACACACTAAAACGAACGCAGGTCCCGAGGATAAAATGGTGGTTGAATAGTGATGACATTACTGTAACAGGCTGTGTTTAGTGGGACGAAATGGTGACTAAACGATGATGACAACGCTTCAGCCTCCTCTGCCCTGCAAAGGCAAAATGCATCCTATCATCTCATCTTACCGTAGAAATTATTATGGCACCAAATCACAACGTGGAAAATTCATAAGACCGATAAGCGGTAAAAACCAAATTGCTGTGACTGTACTCTGGCTAGCTAAGACTAGCTGGTGAGATAGCCTCAGCTAAAGCTGATTTACCCACTTCTTCCTGGAATTGAAAAATCTATTTTGATACTTCAAGACTTTTAGGATATGAGTTTTTCATACCACAAACGGTAAATAAGACAATAGCTGAAGCTTAAACCATAATCAATAAAAAAGGAACAAAAGAAAAAAGCAGTCCTGCCAAATGCGAAGTGCTGTCTGTGGTGGAACTCACGCGGTTGAGCTACCTTTAAATCGCATACACAAAATACATTGAATTAGAGATGCATTTACTAAATGAGCTAAGTAGTTCAAATGTACAGAGAGCTGAAAAGAAAATAAGAACATTTTAATTTGTAGATACTGTCTCTTCCATTTGTCCATAACATTAGTATCTGAATGTTTTTTAGGTTGCATGTGAAGTCTGCACCAGTCATTAATATAAAATCAAGGGTTTACAGCTTATATATCAGTTACACGCCTTTTTTTTTGTCAGAATCATTTTTTGTAGTTTAATGCGTATAGAAGGTCCAATCAGGGACCTTGAAAAAGTAAGGAAGTGTTTACTGTGTAGTGCAGTACGATTTCTGTACACCACTCCCTACACGCGCACACACACACACACACACACACACACACAAAACACTTTCACCACAGCTCCACTGACAGTGACCATCAGCTTGTCCTTTACAGGTGAAAAACGAAACTGGTGCTGATACCTTAACCTTGTTTGGCCCCTGAATTTGATCCGTGCTAATTCTGCCATTTTGATCTCAGCTGTAAGTTTACAGTAAACGGTGGCTGTTCTGGAAGGAAGCAGCTCTGGTTTAAAGGATTAGCACAGCTGAGCAGCCCGCTGCCGATCTGCAAGTCTGAGCCACAGAGCTGCAGGGACTTTGTGAGGTGCTGCTGAAAGAAACTAGTCTGTTTAGCAAGCAAGGTTTATGAAAGGAGAAATGAAGAAAGAAAGTTTCGATTTGTGATTTGGTTCTTTTGTCTCATCTGTCCGAATGAAGAGCAGTGTTGGGTACTGAGCTCTTATTCGTTATATTCTAAATATAAATATCAGTTTACCTAAAATAAGATCAGAAAGTTCCTTAAATTGTGGCAGGTGTTCTGTATCTTTATCAAAAAACGAGGCTCGGTAGAAATTTTGAGTTTATATGCAAGCCTGAATGATTTCCTGATTTTAGCCCGCCTAATTTCATCCCTTTTCATCCCTTACATTTTTAAAAATTTCACTACTAGTCTGTACCTGTCTCCATCAAAGCGATATGACCATACTACAGAGTTTGCACGACGACTGCGGAACGGGATGAAGGCCGAAGATCTAAAGGAAATATTGTCGAAAGACACTTATACAGGTTACAAAGAGCGACATGTTGGCTTTTGGGAAACATCAGGCTTGTTACTCTTGGTTTTGGGGACATCTCACTAGGCACCAGAGCAGCATGTTCAAGTACAGGCTGTGGATAGGAATTGAGTCTGTCCTATAAAAATGTAGCACAATAAATTCCGAGTACAAGTACTTATGAAAAAAGTTGAGGATTAACGGGAATACCAAAGTCTGCGAGGAAGACCTTCAAAATAAAATTTAAGGAGCCTCTTTGTCAACTGAGGAGTTGTATGACTCTTGTGTGCATTCATACAAAAGGGATGGAATATGTATTTTTTAGAGTACTGTAGACCAGGGATTGAAGAACGCTCCCTGCCGTCAAAGAGCTCCACCCTCTGGCATTGTCGTATAACTGCAGCTTTATAAAGAGGGGACAACAATCAGTACATACAGCAACTGACTGTGTTAATGGACATGAAGACTGTTTTTGCCCGAATGTCTTCGATAATGAGAAAATACAAAAAGAAGAGGGAACGTGCTTGACGGCCTTTGGGATGAAAGACAAATGTCAATCCACTTGAGCAGATTTAAAGTTTTACTTTAATCAGGTCATCTCGCTGAGATTTTTTCAAGAGAGACTTGAGAACAAGCGAGAGTCGGCGTCAGACAGCCACGCAGCCAGCATGGGAAAAAAACAAAAAAAACGACACAAATAATGCCAGACATCCACAACTGACGAATAGAAACTATTACAAGAGCCAAAAAAACATCAGATGCTCTTGGATGACCAGCGCTATTTCGACACTACTTCATAGTAGAACAGAAAAAAAAAGCAGCCTTAATTATTGTGGACACTGATTGTTTGTCCTTTATCATAAAGCACAAGTATCCCCCGCCAATGTAACGAAGGCTGTGGGTTTGCTCACCTTTTGCTGTTGCTGTATGACCTTCACAAAAATCTCCTGGTGCAGTGGCAAAACGGCAACAGACAAGGCACACATGTTAAAAAAACAGACGCAGGTAATTTAGGAGAAGCATTTCTTATATCAGTAATTGTTCCAGTACACTAAATCCTAAGGGCTTTGTTTTTTTTTCCACAACAGACACATGGCCCATTGACTAGAGAGACCAGCATGGTGATCAGACTGTTTGCCCTCTCCACTGACATCTGAGCCAAGGTTGTACCTTAGTTCAAAAGCATGAGGGACTGGCACATCAGGACTTACAAGCTGATAAAAAATGGCCACCAGTGGTGCTGGCAGTCTTCCTGGAGGGGGAATCTCAAAATGGGACCAATGTCAGTGTAATGGGAATGAAGCTACAGTAGATTTGACCAGTACAGGCTTTGAGGGTTGGGGTGGGGGCAACTCAAGAACACCAGATTGGAGTTACTGGTGCTGAATTGTGCTTGCTGAGATACCTACGACTAGAGCTGCAACCATTAGTCGACAGAAAATGAATGCTTTGATGATCAATTAACTGCTTGTTAATTTTCAAGCAAAAATGCCGCACACCCTCCAGTTCCAACTTCTCGACTGAGAGAATTTGCCGCTTTTCTTTGTCTTAACTTCAGAGTAAGTAGAATATTTCTGGGTTTTGGGCTGTTGGTTGAACAAAACAAGACATATGATGACGTTGCCTCAGGCTCTGGGAAACTGCGGTGGGTATTCTTCAAGGTTTTCTGATTTTTTCAGACCAGTCGGTTAACTTATTCGCCCAGGAAATGATCAGCAGACTGATCAATTATGAAAATGAACATTAGTAGCAGCCGTAATACCAACATGGGTACTTGTTCCTTGAGGTTCCTTTGTGCGGGGAATTGGAATAAATTACCTTTGCATGTTAAAAAAAAAAAGGTAAGTAATAATACGTATGTGGCTGTTTATAATTTGTTTTCTTGACATTTGACTTGGACAGTGGTGTAATGCAAGTGGTGTAAGTACATCTACTCAAGTGCTGTGCTTCAGTACAAATTTGAGGTACTTGTACTGTACTTAAGTATTTCTTTTCTTGCCACATAATAGCTCCACTTCACTGCATTTCACAGGGGGAATATAGTACTTTATACTCCGCTACATTCATTTGAAAGCTTTAGGTACTAGTTATTTAACAATTTGAGATTTTTGCACACAAAACGTCTGAAAAGCCTCTAGAATATGATGTGTTGTCATAGATTAAAGGACCCAACATGGCGTACAATCGCAGCCAAAATGATTAGCTGATTGTTAAGATGACAATGTCATCATTTTCCTAAGAACATGCCAATGATTTAATGGTTCCACCTTCTCAAAATGTGAGGATCTGCCGCTTTTAAAAGTAAATAAATTAATTAATAATGCAATTAACCGAGAAAATAAAAGAAAAACATTATTGTTGCAGTCCTGTACAAAGTAGACACAATAGTTACTACAACTCAACCAACTACTACAGTTAAATTGTTGCTTACATATTATTGCGTGACTGATAAAAATGTAAAGATAATGATGATAAATAATAGTAAAACAGTCACAGGGCCCATTTTCCAGCATTGATTACTTTTACTTTTTATACTTTAAGAAAACTTTCCTGATTATTTTCCTTTCATACTTTTACGAAACGGAGTATTTATACAGTGTGCTGTTAGTAGTAAAGATCTTAATTCCTCTTCCACCGCTGGACTTGGAGTGATTTTATTAATTATGATATACAGCACTGTGCAAACTTTTTAGGCTTTTTTAGATGTTTAGATTCTTATCCACCGCACAAGACTATCAGGGTCTGATATAGGTCTGATCCCAATCTCATTCTGCAACAATGACAACGACCCCAAGCAAACAGCCAAAGTCAAAAAGAACTATCTTCAGAGACAAGAAGAACAAGGAGTCCTGCAACAGGTGGTCTGGCCTCTGATCTCAGCGTCACGGAGTCAGCCTGGGATTACATAAGGAGATAGGAGACACTGAGACAGACTGAATCCACAGAAGAACTGTGTTCTCTGAGATGCCTGAAACAACCTACCTGCCAAGTACCCTGAAAAACTGTGCTCATGTGTACGGAGGAGAACTGGCGCTGTTTTAAATGCAAAGGGGGGTCACAGCAAATATTGATTTGACTTAGGATTTTTCTGTTTACTTCACTTTGTATGATGGTAATTGATAAATAAAAACCAATCGTGGCATTATTTCTGAAAGGTTCCTCACTTTACAGCATTTTTTCACAAGTGCCTAAAACTTGTGCACAGTAATGTAGTATTTATAGTGTTGGTTTGCTGGTTGTATAATGTTACCTCGAATCCTGCGTCTTTACTTTCCTTATATCAAGGACCACAATGGAAACAGGTTTAGGACTTTATCGTGTCATCCATGATGTGGTTAACATGAACTAGATGGTTTTGGTGGCTAGTGACAATGACAACAGTGAAGTTGTATCGACCTTTGTACTTGTGTATTTTTTTGTATTTAATTATTTATTTTATTGCTGCACTTTTCTGATGACTGTTACAAGTAAAAGTGTATTCAAAATTCTACTCGAGTCAAAGTACCAAAGTACCAAAGTAAAAGAACTCATTATGCAAAATAGCCCATGTCAAAGTGTTAAATTATGGAACCTCCTAGGTCCCAAAAGTATATAGTGATAAGTGTTAAGTGTAAAGTGATATTTTTTAAATATTTTGTGCAGAATTTAGTTTTCTTGGCAAGTTGCAACTTTTCCTTCTTCTCAGTACATGGTCACCTCATGTAAATCCCACATAGCTTTGCACAACTCTAACCTGAATAGGTCTAATCAGCCACATAACTGAAAACACCTGTGTGGGTGCACGTGGCATTTAATCCATAATAATGCATCGTGTTTTAGAAGTTAATTTTTGTATGTAAAATGAAAGTAACTAGTAACTATACATGTCAAATAAATTTAGTTAAGTAAAAAGTACAATATTTACCTCTGAAATGGTGTGGAGTAGAAGTATAAAGTTTCATAACTTGAAAATACTCAAGTAAAGTACAGGTACCTCAAAACTGTACTTAAGTAAATGTACTTAGTTGGACTCAGTTATCAGTTTATTAGGTACACCCAGCTAAAACTAATGCAATCTAATACAATAGTCCTTCAATAAATTCTCCCTTCATGAAGGATATAAGTTTTCGTTGAAACTCTTTCAAAGAGGTGGTGATTCAAACGTATGACCATGTTGGAGGCTGCACGTTGTGCTGCTGTTGAGCTGCAGTGCATTATACACTAAACAGGTGAGTCTGTTGTTTAGCCAACCCTCACTGATTGTGATGAGGGGGACAAAGTAACAGGAACACCTGTCAACGTAACGCAGTACAATTCATTAGCAGTATCCAAAAATGATCATGCAGTTGAATCACCACCCCTGTAAAAGAGTTTCAACAAAAACTGAACATTATAACCTTCATGAAGGGAGGATTAATAACAGGACCGTTGCTTTAGACAGCATTAGATTTAGCCAGGTGTACCTAATAAACTGACAACTGAGTGTGTTAACATATTTTTGTCAGTCTGTACATTTTTGCTTCAGGTAAAATCACATCTTTTTTTTTTTTATACGTTTTTTAGTCTTTTGAACTTCTTAGTTTCTCCTATATTTCAGGTGGATACAACAACGGATGGCACCAGAAAAGAGAGACAGCAAACTAAGACTTTAATTGCACTGACAACTTAACAATAAAGTCTTTGAATCTTGAATCCTCCGAAACAGTTCACTCAGCACCTCTTTTAACATACTTTAAGCAGAAACCGAACACTGAAACCTTTCTGAAGGCAGGGTTTATTGCAGCACTGTTGTGTTAAGAGTGCATTCGTTTTAGCCAGGTGTACATAATAAACTGAGAGTTAGTGTATTGCGCCACTGCTCTACTTTAATGTTAAAATGAGAGTTCTGCTGTGTGTGTGACACGTTTCGGGGCTGGGCTGGGTCTTTTTTTGTTCTGTAATGTAAATGCGTATTGTGTGCGTGAGTGAATAATAAATATATAATAAATAATCGACATCTAAATTGTTTTTTGTTTGCAGAAAAAGCCAAGCCATGAAGCAGCAAAGCATTAGCATAATCTGGCTTGTTGGATAGATAGAGGAGTTTCTGATTTTGTCGAGTCGAGATTGGCTCTGAGACGACGAGGTCTCGTCTGCTGCTTCATTGCGCCACTGCTCTACTTTAATGTTAAATGTGAGAAGTTCTGCTCCTGTGTGACACGTTTCGGGGGCTGCAACGGTTCTTTTGGTGTCTTGTAAATGCGTATGCTTGTCACTTGTGCGTGAGTGAAATAATAAATAATTGCAATCGACACGTCTAAATTGTTTGCAGATACTCAAAAAGCCATGATATCAAGCAGTAAAGCATTAGCATAATCACTTGGGCTTGTGAGATAGAGGCGTTCTGATTTTGTCGAGTCGAGATTGGCTCTGAGACGACGAGGTCTCGTCTGCCTGCTTCTCATTGGCTTACCGGGGCAGAGCGACGCGCTGGAAGGACCTATGGGAGGCTGCCACACTGTGGTTAGGAGCGGTCCCGCTGCGTGAACGTCTCCGCCGCCTCCGTTTCTTTCTCCCGCTGCGTGAACGTCTCCGCCGCCTCCGTTTCTTTCTCTTTCTCTTACCGACCAGTCTTACGCTTTGGCCCTGTCCTAGGAGCCTGCACCAGTCTTGACTGTCACTTCGCCCGAGAGAGCTGAAGAAGGGTGGGCTGCCACGGACACAGTTAGCGATTTTTTTTTTCTTATTTTGTTTTGTTTGGCAGAAAGTGAAGGAGGCTTTTTGCTAGCGAGGTGTGCGATGTTGAGGCTGATCTTCTTGGCCGCCCTCGCCGGGTTCACCCGGGCCAGTGATGTGCTGGAGTACACGGATGACGATTTCGAAAGCAAGATCGGAGACCATGGACTCATTCTTGTTGAATTTTTTGCGCCTTGGTGAGTGTTCTCAAGTGTTTTGCAGAACAACTGAAGTATTTGCGAACGTTAAACGAGCTAACTTGCTTCGTGGTCAACAGTTAAGCTAACTGACGTTCACTTGCAGAACTTAGAACACTGAATGTTTCTCTGAGTTTTAAAAAAAACACTTTATTCATTGTTAATATTAGAAGCAGTCAGAGATGCATTTTTAATTTGTACAGAGTCGTGAGTGTCAAATTGTGGTTTATTGGCTAGGGACCAACGTTAGCATGTTAGCTACAAGCGGGAAGGTGTGAGCTTAGTAGCTGTATTGGAAGGTTATTTTTTTATGTGGAGTAGCGATTCAGAGTCTCACAATTTGACTATAGATTCAGCTGTAAAAAAGTACACAATTAGTTGTGGCTTATTAGTTATTCTTAACTGCTCCGAATCGTTTTCAATGGGAACTAAGTGCGAATTAAGGCTAAGAGGAAGTTGGGGGCGTATCCTTTCGTTGTTGTAACGTTCTTATTGGCCAGGGAAGTTTTGGTGTCCACCTCTGATTGGTCCAGAGGAATTGGGACGTGGGCCCACTGTGCCAAACTTAAATAGAATTGATCGATTTTATTCAACTGTAACTTAAAAACAGTTTATTTAACATTTTTTATTCCATCAAGGGGGAAAACTTCATTTTCAAGTAAAAATTACGTTTTCAGTGTTTCCAGCCTGTCGAAAACAAGACATTTGAAGATGTGATCTTCGTCTTTGGGAAATTATAACGGGCATTTCACTACTTTCTGGTATTTTATAGACAAAACGAAGCAATTATTTAATCTAATCGGTAGATTAATCGATAGTCAAAAATAATTGTTAGTTGCAGCTCTACTGTTAATATGCCGCATTTTATTATTCACTTTTTTGTGATCAAACAATAAATTGTATGATCAATAGAATAATCAGAGTAACTGATTAGTTCAATACCATTATCCGTAATACTGTTTATTCCTAAAGTTTAATGAGTTCCTAACTTGTTAGGCACACGTTTCCTTAACATTTGTTGCAAAATAAGTTATATAAGATACAAGTAGAGAGTTGCGGACTAAATCAGTTGACCGGGGAAAGTTGGAAATGCTTTGTGAAGGGCCTTCTGAGCCACGAGTCATGAAACAGGTAGATGTATTTCATAAACCCTGTTGAATTACCTCAGAGGTTTCTCATTACACACTGTGAAATCACCAGATCTCCGTCAGGATGTTTTGCTGATCTGAAACCTGAATACAGCCGAAATGTAACCTGTTTTCCTGTTTGACTGATCCATATCCTCTGTCCATCAGGTGTGGCCATTGTAAGCGGCTAGCACCTGAGTACGAGGCAGCCGCCACACGTCTGAAAGGCATCGTGTCTCTGGCCAAGGTATTGCATAATGCATTTCACTTAACTTTGTCCACTTTAGTGTGGTTTGCACTCTGTGCTCTAAGAATGTGAATGATTTTCTTTCCCCTTAGGTTGACTGCACAGCTAACAGCAACACATGCAGCAAATATGGTGTCAGTGGCTACCCGACCCTGAAGATCTTCAGGGATGGAGAGGAATCCGGTCCCTATGATGGTCCCAGAACTGCGGGTATTTGGCTCTGATGTGATTTGTTTTAAATATGTGTGTATACCTCACATTTGTACAACTATGCCATATATCTGCTTATTTTTCACCTCATGGTCATCTTTATTTTTCTGCCTCTCTTTTCTTCTGTCGGCATCATTCTTCTGCTTCCCTCTTGCTCTCTGTAGATGGGATTGTCAGCTTCCTTAAGAAGCAGGCTGGCCCAGCTTCTGTGGAACTCAAGGCTGATGCAGACTTTGAGAAGTTTATTGCAGACCAAGACGCAAGTGTTGTTGGTGAGTTAATGTTTGAATTTTAGCCACTTACACCCCTAGCAGCCAATTTCTGTGTTTACTACGTCCCTTAGCAGTAACATGAGTAAGCGTGAGATTTCAACTCGAACCCAGTTTGGGTGAATTTTGACTGCAGCTGGTAAATTTGCATGCTGGTCTGAATAAGATTAATCTGTCTTTCCCAGGGTTCTTTGCTGATGACAAGAGCACATCACAGGCAGAGTTCCTGAAGGCAGCCAGCGCCTTGAGGGAAAACTATCGCTTCGCCCACACCAACTCTGAAGCTCTCCTCCAGAACCAGGGTGTTGACGGAGAGTGCGTACCTCTTTCTGCATTTCTGTCCTAGTCCTCAATTTAAAAAATGACTCTCTTGCGCGCGTGATGGGACAGTCACATCAGTAGCGCAGCAGCTGTTGATACAACAGGTCTGTCCCAGCGATCAGGAACAAACTGACCTTTCGTTTGTTGGTTTACAGGGGTGTCATCTTGTTCCGCCCACCACGCCTTAACAGCAAGTTTGAGGACAGCTTAGTCAAATTCACAGAGGACAAATTCACCAGCAACAAAATCAAGAGGTTCATCCAGGACAACATGTGAGTGTTGGTTTTCTTGAGTGAAGATGGTTTTCTCCATCCACGCCCCGTCTTCCCACATCCAGAAACTTGTGCTCCAGTGAGGTAGCAGAGATGATGGCTCATCGTATTTGCAAAGCACAATACATTTACAGCAGTTGGAATTGTTGGCAGTGGTAAAACATACGATCATCTTGTATACTACCAGTACATATTTGCACACATGGCTAAGTGCCAACAGGACTTTGTTTCGTAGGTGAGTTGCTTTCATATATGCAGTGCAAATGCAGGCTCTGCTCTCACTCAGTTCTTGCAGTATGGCTTAAAAAAACAGGGAACTGCATTTGGGCTCCAACAGAAAGTATTTGGCTCTTGTGATGAGTAAATACTGGACTTTATAATGTGCCTTTTTAAATTTAGGACCCTAGTGTGATTGGTGCGTCTCACCTTTTTTTTTTTTTTTTTTTTTTTTTTGAAAAAGAGAGCCACAAATAAGATGTAATGTGCAGTCTGTGCAAAGCGTCATGAAGGGATCATCAGCTAAGGCAGAGACTCCGCGCTCTCTGTGATATCAGAGTAAACAATACAGACTGCTGCGGTGCTGATTAGACCGTGGAGTTAATTCCATTTTGGTTGAATATAGTACGTTCACTATGCAGTTTCCCCCGAGTTAAAAAGTGCAGTTATTTTTTTATTCTGTAAATGTAATGGCAGATACCACAAGAATTCTTTTTTTTTTTTTTTAACTGAAAAAGAGATTACAGTAGTTTACGAACATCTCCTCTACATGTGGTTTAACGGTGTTTCTACTAACAATCACATGACAAAACTGCCAGTTTAATTTAGCTTTTTATTTTTTTATTAAACAAAACACATGCCCACATGACACAAGATACTCCTATTAATTTTGTTTTACTTCACTTTGCACCAACGTCGCCTCTTGCCACAAGCCTAACTGCTTGGTAGTAGGCAAAATACCAGTATGTTCGGTGTGTATTTCAACCAGGCTGTTTTCGGTGAGGCTTTCTGAAATATGTGAATGGTGTTATCAGATCTACTCAATCTAGACGTTAAGGCAAGGTGTATGTATTTGTATAGCACCTTTTCAACAAAAAGGTGATTCAAAGTGCTTTACATAAGACAAAGGCTTCATGTTACAACATGTAAAAGAAACACAAGCTTCATAGGTTACACTTGTTACCCTGCTGTAAATCATTTGTATCACTTGATTTTTGGGTTGTCCATAACCAGCTAGGAGTATAGCTTAATGTTTACTGCTTGCTTTCTCACTCTTCAACTCAGCTTTGGGATCTGCCCCCACATGACAGACGACAACAAAGACCAGCTGAAGGGGAAAGACCTGATGGTGGCTTATTATGATGTAGACTATGACAAAAACCCCAAGGGCTCCAACTACTGGAGGAACAGGTAGGTGTCTCTAAACATACACCAGAATTGTTCCTCAGCTCCTTTTAGTGGCTCTCGAGTCTCAGTTTGAGCTAAATCTCAGGTGGTGGTTGTAATCACTAAATATTGCCTTTGATTTGAGACGCTACTTTAATCTTCCACTTTCAAAAGCATGACTTGTAAACATGCCAAATTAACATTTTACAGGGTGATGAAGGTGGCAAAGAGCTTCCTGGATCAGGGCAAGAAGCTGAACTTTGCTGTGGCCAACAAGAACATGTTCAGCCACGATGTGTCTGAGTTCGGCCTGGACGGCAGCTCAGGAGAGTTGCCTCTGGTGGCCATCCGCACTGTCAAGGGAGACAAATACATCATGACTGAGGAGTTTTCGTAAGTCAAGACAGTTTTTTGTTTGCCACAAGTGCATTTCCAATGCCAAAATTTAGCAGACATTCCATACACATTACACGCTAATCATTTAATTAAATTGAACACACAACCTCCATCGAACTGGGTACTTGACTTTAAAAGTTGAAGCAATGATGTTTCTGCATGACATTCACTCTTCTCCCAACAGTCGTGATGGGAAAGCTCTGGAGCGTTTCCTGCAGGACTACTTCGATGGCGCTTTGAAGCGCTACCTCAAATCAGAGCCCATCCCAGAGAACAACGATGGACCCGTCAAGGTGACATGAAACATCCAGAAGGAGTCTTAATTTCTACTTAGTGTGCTGTGTAATAGGGTTTTATATTGTTGGTTCTAAATTTGACCCCTTGATTTTCCTATAAATAGGTTTTTGCGTGTTTCTCCGACTTTTTCTACTTAGTGTGAAACATTTACACACCTGCTGTGTGAGAACTGATGGGTTAATAGGTGTAAGGGACAGGAAAATATACACAAATCCATGATCCTTCAATACAACCGGATCATTATTATTTTTGCTCAACTCTTCCCAGGTGTTCCCAGGGTTAGATTGCTTAAATTTGTCATGTTTTGTGAGGGGGTGGCTATAAAATTCATATGAATGATTTATTGCTCCCACCAAGACCTTTTTATAAATATATAATCCATATAATCTGTCTCTCCAGCCCCTGGAGGAACGCATACTGAAATATCAGACATTAGTGGAATGATTGTTTTTAATAGAAGTGAAGTTTGGTGGAAATTAAAATACAACAAAAACATCTGCTGAAGCGAAAACTAGCTCATAGGACTAGTAAACGAGTTGTCTCCCTTTTATAATACAGCAGGTTATGTACTGTGGTGCTAAACTAGTAAATGGGTCATGAAAATAAAACATGGCACTCGAGAGCAAGGTATAGTAACTGGATGGATATGTTTTTTGGGAATGTTAGCTCAACAACTTCCATGTATAAATTCAAACATGAAACACAATTTTAACAGCATTTAAATTGTGTCATTCTGCCTCCACACTTGTACAGTTTTGATCACTGGCCAGGATCAGATGTAATGCTTGTCAAAAGCCTGCAAAAATTGTGTGTCGCAATAGACGTCGACGTTTAGTAAAGTGTAAAACAACAATCACAGCACTCTGGGCTCAAAGCACTGTCTTACCTGTTTACTCGCAGCAACTCATCAAATGATGAGTAAACTTGTGACATCTACCCTTTGTCCTCAGGTGTTGGTGGCTGAGAACTTCGACGCCATCGTCAACGACGAGAGCAAAGACGTGCTGATCGAGTTTTACGCTCCGTGGTGCGGACACTGCAAGAACCTGGAGCCCAAATACAAAGAGCTGGGAGAGAAGGTGAGGGAATGGACTGCTATTCCAGTATTAATCAGAGTAATACTCTGACTAAAAACAGCATTTTTAATTACCTCAACCAAAGAGAGATGATATTAGACAACTTGACAGAAACAGTTTTAGGGTTGTACGGTGGAGGGAACCTGCTGTTGTCAGTCATTATTTTGAGCTTTGTATGTAAAGAATATAAAAACAGACCGTTAACAGTTCCTCTCCTCTGCTCCTAAAGCTGGCTGACGATCCCAACGTTGTCATTGCCAAGATGGATGCCACAGCCAACGATGTGCCATCTCCATATGAAGTCAGCGGGTGAGTCATGAGTCGCTTAGACATAATATTCAAGCTTCCCCTACGCCTCAGCAAGCATTGATGGTCTGTAGATCTTAGAAACACAATGAATTGAGTTTTTAAATGAAAGTCCAACTTCTAAATTCATCATTCTGTCTCACCACATCCCTTTAGAAACTGTGTGATAGAGATTTGCTTTGATACTTTGATACAAAAGATGTTTAACAAGTCTCTCAGAGTTTATTCACTGTACAGGATCACAAGGGGAAAAAAATGGTTATACTCCCCATTAATGGCTGACAAGTTTTACCAAAAAATCTTGTCATATCATTTTCACTTAATTTTTCATTCATGATTTCACCAAACAAAAGTCATAAAGTTCTGGAAAATATTTGATGCTTGACGAATGAAATGGCCAGGTCGATATATCAGCCTATTGCAGATATATCTGTATAGGTGTATGTGTTGGGCACTGAAGTAAAACAGAACTTCAGTACAGAAATGCCAAACTATGTTAGAGGCAACTTATAAACGATGACACTGTTGCTTAGTTTGTCCACCACAGAGCACTGACAAGGATCTGTATCAAGATTGATTGATTTTATTTATTTATATTTTTTGTGTGTGTGTGTGTGTGTGTGTGTGTGTGTGTGTGTGTGTGTGTGTGTGTGTGTGTTCATAATTTTCTCAAGTTTGTCACAAATTAATAGTCCAAATGTACATTAAGGGAGTTTTTTTTTTTTTCTTGCTATAATCTTTCATCCTAATGGCCATTTAATAGATTCAATTCCAGCAATTCCAATATAAGTGTAAGGAAAAAATCCACAGTCCTCGTTTTGTGCAAAAATATATTCAAAAGTTTATCTGAAGCTAATATGAAGCTTCGTTAGTTTGAGTTAGACAGAGTATTTTCCAAAGTCAGTCTTTTCAGTACAAAATTCCCTCTTTATGTTCCAATGGAGGGATGGTTTAAAAAAACAAACTGTAACTCTGGAAGATATCCACTTGACTAACAACACTGTTGAAACGTAATATTAACTTCAGATAAACTTTTGAATTTTTGCATGGAAGGGAGACTGGAGTTTGTCCCCCGTTACTTACAATGAAAGTGCATTAAGAGGTGAACTCTCACAGCCAGTGTGAACATGAGGAACAATTCCAGCAAGTATAAAACCTTTCAGTGTACATATGGACATTTGATTTTTCTTTTAAGACACTTGAAAAATTGTGAAGCTGTCCTTTTAGAGTTTAAAAAATTACTGGCAGCTAATTTTTTTTTTTTTTTTTTTTATTTATTTTTTTTTATAAATTCCTAAATACTGATATCCGTATCTGCCTCAAAAATCCTGCCGGTTTCGTGAGCTTGGGAACCTTGGATAAGAAAAGGTTCGCAGAATAACACTGTCTGATGATACACCTACGATATGAATTCTTATCAGTCTCTCCTCAACTTTTGCTTTTTCCAGTTTCCCCACAATCTACTTTTCCCCAGCTGGACGTAAGATGAACCCAAAGAAATACGAGGTGAGTATGACCATGCGTGATCGTTAAAACAAAGTGAATTCATTTCTGTGCTCTCGCCGTTAATCGTCCCATCTCACCGCTCTCGTTCCAGGGAGGTCGTGAGGTGAGCGACTTCATCTCCTACCTGAAGAGGGAGGCCTCCAACCCCCTGGTGATGCAGGAAGAGACCAAGAAGAAGAAGAAGAAGAAGGACGACAAGATAGAGCTATAAAAGCTCCACACAGGAACTCAACACACCCCCTACCCCCCACCCCAGCCCCCCACCATGACAGGAGGAGGATTGGGGAAATCCATGCAGAGAAAGAACTAAATTATATTCTACTCTTAGTGAACCACCGAATGCTCTGAAGCCAAGTCAAAAAGACGTGGCCCCCCTTTTAGGTCCTCCGCTGCTCTGGGAAAACTGTGGAAGGTGGAAAGGTGGTGGCCAGGGCCTGCCTGATGTTTAAAAACAAAAACCAATTTTTAGGGAAGAGGGGACAGCTTTTGAAAAATTGAGATTTTTATTTCCCCCTGGTCTGAATACTACACCTCAGGCGGATGCACTTTGGTTTGACACCAGTCTCTTGTCATCTGTTGCTTTGTTTTTTGTTTTGTTTTTTTATGTCATCGTCACAGGGGATAATGGTAATGGTGAATTCCTTTTTTCTTTTTTTTTTAATTTTTTTTTTTTTTTTTTTTTTTTTTGTAACGTGTCTTTGTTTTTGTACATTTGGAAGGATTATGAAATAAAAAGGCCCACAAAACCAAAATGAACTGTATGATCTCATTAATGAATGTAAATGTTTTATCATACTCTCATGGCAGTTAAATAGTTCTGCTTTTCACCTGTAATTCACAATTTTGGTAATTATGTTTATAAAGTTAAGACATTTGATCCTCATAAGAACACCAACACATTGACGTTTCTGTAATTGCATTTAGTTCCTGAGAGACAGGTCTGCAACTAATGATTATTTTCATTATCAATGAATTTGTCAGTTTGTTTTTTTTTTTTTTTTTTTTAAGAATCCGTTGCTCATTTGACCAATAAAGTGTAAGAATGGTTTATTTAAAAAAAAAAAAAAAAAAAAAGTCCATCCTAAATTCCCAGAGTCTGTGGTGACATCTTTATAATATCTTGGTTCAACCAACAGTCCAAAACCTAAAGATAATAGTTTTATAATGATGTAAAACAGAAGAAAAAACTAACTTAGAAATTTAGAAATGTATTAGAAGCTTGAAATATTTGGGATTTTTTTTTTTTCCTGAGTAAATTAGTTACTCATTCACAATTGCTATTTTGTAACTATTTTGTTTTCAACAAACCAATTTCAATAATTTTGAATTGAACTGAATTTAGTTTGGTGTGAAAATTACACCATTTGGGATTTAAGACAAAAAGCACAACAGCATAAACGGTAAGCAGTAGAAAACAATACGACAGTCCAATTTTCTGTAACATGAAATGTATTTAGTTTCTACAGTGAAGTGGTTTTCGCTGCTCGCAGACACTATTTTTCTAAAACAATAAATTGTAGATTAATCTTTCTTTACCACAGACTCAAGTCAAGCTAAAGTCGCTGTCATTTGTTATTTCTAGGGCAAAATATAAGGATTTTTTTTTTTTAGAACATTTTTACATTAGTCAAACTCATTTTATCCGTTGTATACCCTTAAAAAAAAAAGTTTTAATTGGCAATGTATGAAATCCAATTAGTAACAAGAGGATCTTGATTCGTTGGTATTTGGTGAATGAACCCACCAGTCCTGATTCGGCGGTGTGGGTTTGATCACTGATTGATCGTTAACGTGTGCCTCAGTGGCTCCTTTATGTCTTTTTACTGTCTCTCTCATCTGAAGCCTTCAACCTTGTGTTATTACGAAACATAACGCGCAAGGTCGCGCCGGGCCTGTAGGTGGCGACTCCATAATGCACTTGGCAGCTGGACGCCTCTTGTCAAACAACCAACGACGAAGAGAAGGAGCCAATCAGATTGAGAGCAGAGCGGACTTGTCCAGGCATGTACAGACTGTACACGTGCTGCGTCGGAAGGTAACATACAAATAATTCAATCTTTCTTGTTTGAATGTGTCTTTTTTGTGTCTCTTGTTGACACTCGTTAATAACAGTTGTGCATCTTGGCAATAATCTTACGTGCTATTTTTCTTCGAGAAAACGATGTTTGGTGCCTCGTTTGACGTGGCTTTCTTCAGCTAGCTAGGGCAGTCGGTTTTCTAGGACGGAACGCCAGACTCCATCGAAATATCTGGCAGTAAAAGTCGGCCCCGACTAACCGCAAAGTTAGACACTGCACAGAACCCGAGTCCCCGCTTTTTCCCAACTCTTAAGGCCCAGTGTTCAACACGGCTTGTATACAACTCAACAAGAAAGCACGTCTTCGTAAATATTTGCAGTGATCACTACTGTCTACCACGGCCTCTTCAGAAGATGCAGACACCTAAAATCAGATGTTGACGAGTTTTTGGTGGGTTTTACATACAGTTCAGTGTATGTTGGTTTTACTAGACCACTAGAGTCAAGAAATGATCCAACAAAACCTCGATTAGACTTGACAAGTGATGGGGAAAAAAAAAGCCCAGTGGATAGCAAAGGAACATTAAACAGTCGGGAATTTTGAACAAAGTTTGGTGGCTTCTGTCGTTCGCAGAATAGTTCAGAATAAAGCTCCTCTGAAATTTCCCCGACTTTAAAAAATTTACTTTTTTTTTTTTTTAACTACGAATTAGCTAACTTGACTGCTGTATTGACCAAGATCCGAAGGTGCTCGCAACATGTAGTACACAGATACCACAGAGTGTTGTAACGTGTTGCTGTCAGTCACATCAAGTCAGTGGTATTTCTGCATGGGCTCTAAAATAAAGGGGTTGTAAACACTTTTCTGTATAATGCACATAATGTCAGTCAGTCTGTTTGAATGCGAGACTCTGCAACAGCCCCCTGAACAAAAGGTGCAATTCTACCTTTTTTTTTTTCAGAGTGAATCTGTAGATTTTAAAAACTTAGATCTTGAGTAGTAGTGGTCACCTGCTTAATTTTTTTTGTAATGATAATCTGGTTGTTTTCTTTTGTTTTGATTTCTTTAGAAATGACTTCGAGGCCAGTTTCATTGATTGATGATGACAGAGGCGCCGGAAAAGAGTAAAGCCTGCTCGTGGAGGCTTCTCAGCAGCTACCGGTATTTGAAAAAAGCCATGATGCCTCATGCCGTGGAGAACGCAAGAGCCAGGAAGAAATGTAAGCAGAAGATAATAATCGCCAACAAGAAAAGGAAAAGAACAGACGACCACTACGAACATCCGGATACAAATAAATTGGTCAAAAAGACCAAACTCAGTGATACAATGCAGGAAAGTCAAAACACTCTGAACTCTGAAAACAGGAGCAGTGATGCATCTAAACTAGGACTCTCTGTGTTTGTGCCTAAAGCTTCTGACCACCACAGTTTAGTCACGGCCCTCAGAGACAGCTGGGAGATGGACAGCGGCTTCTCCTCTGAGGCCAGTCCTCCAGCCAGTGGTCGAAGTTCACCGTGCCTCAGCTCCTGCCCGACTACAGTGGTGGCGTTGGACTGTGAGATGGTGGGGACGGGGCCTGGCGGGCGCTGCAGCGAGCTGGCCCGCTGCAGCATCCTGGACTATCACGGTAACGTCCTGTATGATAAATACGTCCAACCGTGTCAGCCTGTCACAGACTACAGGACCCGCTGGAGTGGCATCCGGAGGCATCATCTGCACAGTGCCACACCCTTCGTTCAGGCCAGGGAGGAGGTGAGGCCAGCTTCACTTTGGGATCTAGATCTGCTGTTTTGATTCTCTGTCATCCTCTCTCACTCATTTTTTCATTTCTTAGTATACAATGAATTAATCAGTGTGGGCAGTGAGTAACAATGTACTCACCGAGCACTTTATTAGGAGCACCGGTACACCTGCTTATTCATGTAATTATTCAATCAGCCAATCACATGGCAGCAGCACAATTCATGACATCATGCAGATAAAGGTCAGGAGCTTCAGTTACTGTTCACATCAGACATCAGAGAAATCTCAGTGACTATGACCGTGGCATGACTGTTGGTGCCAGATGGGCTGATTTGAGTATTTCTGAAACTGCTGATCTCCTGGGATTTCCATGCACAGCAGTCTCCAGTCTCCAGAGTTTACTGAGGTTGCAGTGTGTACAGGCTGCACCAAAAGTGGAAAGCTGATGACTGGAAAAATGTAGTCTGCTGTGATGTATCTGGATTTCTGCTGAGGCAGCAGAATTTGGTGTCAACAGCATGAATCCATGGACCCAACCTGCCTTATGTTGGCAGTCCAGACCGGTGGTGGAGGTTTTAATGGGGTGGGGAATGTTTTCTTGGCACACTTTGGGCCCCTTAATGCCAATCAGTCATGGTCTGAATGCCCCGGCCTGTCTGAGTTTTGTTGCTGACCATGTGCATCCGTTTATGCCCACAATTTACCATATTTTAATGGCTTCTTCCAGCATGATAACACATCATGTCACAAAGCAAACGTCTGACTGTTTTCATGAACGTGACAGTGAGTTCAGTGCACTGCAGTGTCCTCCCCAGTCACCAGATCTGAATCCAATAAAACACCTTTGGGATGTGGTAGAATGGGAGGTTGGTAGCATGAATGTGCATCTGACAAATCTGCAGAAATTATGTGGTGCAGTCACGTCACCTTGGAGCAGAATCTCAAAGGAATGTTTCCGACATCCTGTGGAATCAGTGCCACAAAGAACTGAGGTTGTTTTGAGAGCACATGAAATGATTTTTCTTGATCAAATAACAACCATATATATATATATATATATATATATAATATAAAAAGTTCCAGTATTTTCATGTAAGTATGCAACTAAACTCAGACTCTCTCGTCCTTCCCTGCAAATGATTAATCAACATCATTTGAATTAACCTCCTGCCAACCAGTCCTCCTCACGTTCATACCTGGACAGGCAGCCAAACACACACTAATATCCTGAACTGAAGTGTATTTTCAAAAGGAAATGCCTAAAATGAGCATACATTTGTCACCTTTTTACTGCTCTGTCTGTCCAAAATGAAATTCAGAAGAGCACTACAGATCTTAGTCACCATGCTCCTCTTGTTTAAATTGAAGGGGTTTTGATTTATCTGAAGAAAAATGGTTAAAGTAGTTCAACAAAGTGGGTTAATGCCTCAGTCCTGAAGAGACCTTAGCATTGAACTGAAATCCATCTATTTGTTTGTTTGTCCCCGAAAGTTGTATTCTTTGCAACACTTACAAGCTGCTTTCTTCATTTTCTAATTTAAAAACATGCAATACTGCGAAAAAATAATTTCAATAGGTGATGAAATTGGGTATTGTTGTTATTATTTTGGGCACTTTTTGCATTTGATTGACTGTTGAAAGTGGACAAATGACTGGAACTGAGGGAAGAGATCAGCGGCCACCAGGGCTCCCCTAAAATGTACTATTTTGTGACTGGGAACATTATTGAGGAGGTCACTTGTGTCTGCTAGGCTGAAATATAACCTACAATTCAAGTTTTATTTTAAAATTAGTAGCTAAAAAAAAGTACAGCAGCAAGTCTATAAATGTATTCATCTGGCTTTCCCAAGCAGGAGTCATTGCTTTGCTCTGTATTTAGCTTGCTGAGTTTTGGAAATCAGCTATCATCAGTAATTACAGGTAAATATTATGTTTGTCTTCTTCTGCACTTGCGTGGCTTCTCTCCTGTAGATCCTCGGCATACTTGTGGGCAAAGTGGTCGTGGGCCACTCCATCTACAACGACTTTGAGGCGCTAGACATACTCCATCCATGTCACATGGTCAGAGACACCAGTACGACACGTCTCCTCAGCCGGTTGGTCGGTTTTCCCCGAGAACGCTGCCCTTCCCTCAAAATCTTGGCCAGTAAGCTGCTCAACAGGAGGATACAGGTGAGACTTAATGAGTGTCACGGGCATCCTCCGTCTTCACACAATGTGAATATGGAACTTTATTTCTCTCAGAAACGGGGAGAGGGGAGTTTGTTGTTGTTTTTCATTTCATATCCACAGTGATAACTGAGGTTTTTCACTGAAACTGCTAAACTACTGAAAGGCATCTAACCTAATGTCTTTTAAGCTATTTTTTTTATATCACAAACATTGTTGAAAAGACTTAAAAGCTGTGTTCTGCATTAAGATTTCTTTCCTTACTTGCTTACACTTTGAAGAGTTCACGATCTGAGTTGTGAAGACTATGTTTAACACTAAAGATAAAACACTTATAAAACAGACATTGGTACTGGTTCTAAGACACTCTCAGGCAGTTTTTGTTGTTTTGCGTTTGTATTCATCCTATTCTTACCAGTAATGGACCAAACAGACTGTGTGCAGTGCATCAAGGAGCTTAATACAGAAATATGTTAGAGAGATCTATATATTTTCTCTTAACAAGAAACCTCAGTAGACCACAGAAAACTTTTGTAACAAGTGAAAAGTCATTTAAATGTCAAAAAGCGCTTATCTCTGCTTTGTTGAAAGTAACAATTGTGCAGTGTGCACCCCTGGGTGGGTAAAGAAAAGGCATTTGGGGAAATTAATTCATTATTAATTATTAAATACAGTACAGGTCACAGCTCTTTAATAATCTAAATTAAGAGATATACATGTCAAAATGTTTATTTATGTTGTGTTTAACAAGTAAATTTCAAAAATTCAAAATATCAGCAGATATAACTATAAAATCCACCATCAGTCAGGCTCAAGGGGGTCCACGCTAAAAACTTTTTTGAAAACATGGTCACCATAAACTCACAAATTTCACCAAACAGTTCTTTAGAGTAAAAGAGAGTTAATTTTTGTCTTCCCTGCACATGATTGAATGTCCTCCATGCTGACCCTGTCTGTTTCTCTCTGCCCAGGTCGGGAAGAGAGGTCACTGTTCGCTGGAGGACGCTCAGGCCGCCCTGGACCTCTACAAGCTGGTGGAGGGCGAGTGGGAACGGGAGCTGCAGAACAAGCTGAGGGACGACAACGCTCCGTGCGAGCCCAGCTTCGCCTCCTCAAACCACTACATGCAGGACGAGTACTGGCCGGACGAAGTCACGGCTGACAGCCGGTGAGGGGAGGGTGTTCATGAGGCATGTGGTGGGGAGCGCCTCAAAAAGTCCGTGTTAGATGGTGATGTTCCTAATCATCAGAGCAGATTGAGAAAACTATAAATAATGTGAATGAAAAACACAAGTATATATTAAGTCTGGGGAGCAAAAATTATCTACATTAACTCTATTGAGAAGATGTACTGTATCACTTTGGGGGAAATAACTTTATTGCTTGAATGAAAACACTTGTTAACTTATTACATTTAAACATGTTAAACTCGGTTGGTTCTCCTCACAGCAGTTTTTTGCTGTGACACCAGATATTTGCTTGCAGAGTTGATAGAAATCAAGTTAATTGTTCGGAACTTGATTGTGTTTATGGTGTGGAAAGTGTCGGTAGTTTTACAGTTATGACCTGCAGAGTTTTCTCACCGTCTCTACTCTTACTTGAAAGGCTAAATGGTAACTATTAAGAGGACACAAGACTAATTTTAGGGCACAGTTACAGCTGTTTTGGAAAACACCACTGTATTTTTCAGTTGAGTTCGTTTTTTTCTTTTTTTTTCCAAATGTCTGTTAACAAGCACATTAAAACGCTTGTCTACAAGGCAAACGGAAAACACATTTTTTTAAAAATAAACCGCACAAGTTTAAACTTCCATCTTCATGTTTAAAGTATTGCAGTTACCTCCATGTAAAGTATATGTGACAATACAATATTGTAACAATAGTATCAGTGGTATTTCATTACCTCACATTGAAAGCTGCTCCTAAATGTCCTAATAAAATGACATCTTGTTAAAATACAACACCATGACGTTGATTTCAGTGAATGAATGTGCCAACGCTGTGAAAAGTACACAGATTTTAGACATCATGATGAGTTAAGTTATGAGGAATACTATAGAGCTTGTGAAAACTGTTGTATAAAGTCTACTATGGCTCTGGAGGAGCTTTGTGAAGTCTAAAAAAAATCATCAGGGTTATCTTGACCTGCGCCTGGATGCTAAAAAGCGTTTGTGTGTGTGTGTGTGTGTGTGTGTGTGTGGGTGCGGGTGTGTGTGCGCACAGTTGTGTCCATAAGTATATGGAAAGTGACACAATTTTCATAGTTTTGTCCTCTGTACTCCACCACAACAAATTTATAATGAAGCCATCAAGATGTGATTGAAGTGTAGACTTTTTAAGTTTTAATTCAAGGGGTTTAAAAATAAAAAATTGCATTAACCATTTAGGAATTACAGCCATTTTTATACATAGTCCCTCATTTCAGAGGCTCAAAAGTAATTGGACATATCATAATTATGAACAAAGTATTACTTCTTTATATATGGATGAAAATCCTTTGCAGTCAATAATATTTTATTTATATATTTATATAAATTAAAAATAAATTTTATATATATATATAATATACATATATACATACACACACACACACACATACACTTTAGCATTCGGGGGCTGTTACGTTCTTCTGGTGTACGTCACATGCACTTGCCCACTTGTTGAGAATATGGTGAAAGGATGACTCATCTGACCTCATCAATTTTCTCACTGGCATTTATCTTTGTAATGAGGAGTTTACGCACTGCGACCCTACCATGATATCCCTCTCTATGTAGTTGTCGACAGACTGTCCTCACCGACACGGTCTGATCACGCCCTGCGTTGTCATTCTCAGTCACCTGAGGCAGACTTGCTCTTCTGTTTGTCCTTGCATGTTTCTACTAATGCACGAGCATCACGGTCATCAAGTGTGCGCTGTCCACCACAGTTTCTGACCCTATTTACCGACGTCTTTCCCACAGATCTAAATGCAGACGTCACTTAAGTCACTGTTCCTATTGAAACACAGGCCAGCTGAGCAGTCTGTGTGTGACTCCTGCCATCCGTGCCCCAACAAGGAACCCTCTTTCAAAGTCATTTAAATCTTTTCCCTCCCTGCCATCTTGAAAAATTCAGAATCAACTGGGCCTGCTCAGCATTTTTATCCCTGCCACAGAGCATGATGGGATGTTAACTGCTTAATTGTACCATGCAGCGCACCTGTGTGGAAGCATCCGCATCCGTTATGTTTCCCCGCTCATTTATTCAGGTTCTTCCTTTAATTTTTCACCCGTCTGTATATTACGTTGGACATTATGAATAAGCTGCAGTGCAATCAGTGAATATTAGAAACACTTCCCTACGCTAATTGAAGAGGAAAAACTCCAACCATGGCATCACTGTCGTCCTACTTGACGCACTGCCAGATCAGCATTAACAGCGGCTTCGCAAAAGCAGGAGCAGCTTTGATGGATGTAACCACGGCTCTGTTGGTGTTGGACGACCCAGACCAGCTTGTCAGAATCCGTCACAAACACTGGATCAGCATGTGAAATCATCGAATGGCGCCATGTCCACGTAGGTTAGTAAATCCACAGCGGTAAAGGTGAGCTGACCCTGTACACCCAATTCATTTGGCAAAAAGAGTTTGATATGTCACTACAGAGAAGACATCTAGTCACACAAAAGCACCATGTTTTTCTTCTTTCCAAGGATCCCCAATTCGGTCCCGGTGTCTCAAATACTCGCAGCCATGTGAGTCATTGAGCTGAAATGCTGCGCAGCTTTATGTGGTTGTTTCATGTGAGGTTGTATAGGTATAAAGACGTGGGCATGATACTAGAGAGCATACAGTTTAACTTAGACTAAACAGGGAGTCCAGTGAGCTGCAGGTGGAGCTGTACATTTTGTTATGCTCCATGGCTCTGTATGTGGCTTTGTCCTTGTGCCTCCGATTCTTTGCTTCTCACTCAAACGAACGAACGCACACACGTCTAATGCCTGAACAGAGCCCAGGCTATAGGGAGAGAACAGAGAGGAGCATTGTTTGCCCAATCCATCTAATTTTGTTTCCCAAATCGCTTTCTTGAGCAGATCAGGCCCGATTTAGCAGATTACTGGTCGGCTGCCTGCCCCTTCATCGTTGCATCAGGAGGAAAACGTGTGTCAGTGACGTTAGTGCAGCCCAGGGTGAGAGGGAGGAAAATGGACAACTTACAAAACCTCGACCTACACAGAAGAACTACCCGCTGCGGGTCCATACACTGTTCGGTGTACAGACACCTGCCCGGAGAGCCACTGTACCATTTTGTGTTGTTTTAGCGCGGGGCTGCTTTTCAGTAAAGGCGTGTACAGTTGATGAATAAATAAATGTGTGGCGGGTAAGACGCAGAAGTTTGTCTTTTGTAGGGAACAGAAGGAAATAGCAAGGGGCCTCATAACTGGACACCTACACCCCTGCTGATGGCTTTATGAGTCTTGAGTATATTCCACTGTTTTACAACAGTGAGACAAAGGCTGTAAAATTTTCCCAGCACACAAAGCAGCGAATGGATCTTGAATCAAAGATAAAACAGAGAAGATCATCAAAATAATATTTCACCCAACGACCACAGCAAGTACTATGATTAGTGTCCTGCTGCATTTACTGCCCGGCACCTCTTTGTTAATGTGTTTTCATCCACACCTCTCCGTTGCTCAATTGGGATTAATCTGGAGATTTTTTTTAAAACTCGGCCTCACTCAGTTGTGATTAGACGTGAACGACTGAGTACGTGTGCGCGACGTGATGAAGGGCCGATCACATTATATAAACCTTTACATTTTTCTCCGCTCCTAATGCTCACAATAGCCCTGACACACACACACACACACACACAGGCGTACACGCCACAGCGTAACTGTCAGGCGTGACTGGCACGTGCACAGTGTCAGTATGTTCTGTGTGCTGAGACATAATGTATACGTGAGAAATAATCTGATCACAGGGAATTGCGGATAGTTTAGGGTCCATGTTTAGTGATATGAATGCACCTAAGTCTAAATCCAAATCCTCGTAGCGAAGGTGGTGGTTGCCTGCGTGCATGTGTGCAGGAGCTTTCCTCCTCCATCACAGCAAAGGATTTCTAGTTTTAAAGCAAAGATCCGATGGTCTGTGAGGCGTTCTGAGCGCAGAACCCTTGTAACACATTTGACCTGCTGAATAGCAACTTTTTCCTGCTGTATTTTCCCTTTTTTTGGTTTGCTTTTTTTTCCCGTCGTGTTTTTGGATGCCAAATCTGGCTGCATCAGACTAAACTGTGCGATACTTTAACAACACTTGCTCTTGTTAACTGCAATGAGCTGAAAGAGTTTGGCAAAGTTTATAATAAACGGTTGTTACTGGGGTATGTTTTCATTATTTTTGTTCTTTCAGCACAATATAATTATTCTAAGAGGGGTTTGGGATGCTTTCAATTGATGAATATTCATTTTTACTCATATAGAGAGATAGACACCTGATTACAAATCTTTGCCATAAGATTGCCAAGTAAAGAAATACTTAGCTTAGAATTCCGTGATATTAGTGATATCTTTGAATTGAAAGACAACTGAGATACAATTAAAAGAAATGTATTCTTACTGCCAGACAGTTAACCCCGTTGCCTTCGAGAAAATATTGCTGGTGGCAGAGTTAGGTGCCTGACAACATCAACATTCCCGCCATCATGCATCTGAACATGTGAAACAGAGCATCTGAACATAGACTCCACCGCTCCTCTCCCCCAAGCGTGTGCACGTGGCAGAAATCAAAGTGGGAATCAGCAGTCACAATGGTCACTTCTCACTTCATCCGAGTCTCCTTGGAATGTAGTCAAATCCCTCCAGCCCCTTAAACCATCTCTTACCTAAAGTGTATACCCAACATTACATCATCTAAAATGTGCCCTGACCCTGCCTTTCATCATGGAAGCACTTCCACCATTGGCCAAAAACCGTCACCATCACTCCCCCCGTGTCCTCCCCCTCCTTTACACCCTCCGCCACTTTCATGCTGATTGAAAAGAAAAAGAAATCTGTTGTGTGTAATCTGCTGTGACGCCACTAATCCCAGCGCTACAAATCATAGGTCCCGTCCACCCTGCTCCACACAGACCCCTGCGACTCCCCAGCCAGCGACCTCACATCTGTCCCAGGTAAGACTTCGGGCTCCAATGCTTGACGTGCTGCTTCAGCCTCTTTTCTGCCTCGGATGCTGTACAACCTTGCTGGGTAATTCTGTAGCTGCTGAGTAGCAATTTTGACCAGGGACACTTGCGCTGTAATCTACAGTGGCATGAAACCAAAATATGTGGATATTTGGCTGCTTTTCATTTTCTAAAACTACTTTTATCCTATATGCATCTTGTGGTATTTGAGTGCTAAATCTAGTTGATTAATCTAGACGATTATTGTTGGTAACAGTTCGCTCAGCAGGTGCATCATGGGACTAAAACTGGCAAGGTTCAGAGCTACATTCCCACTGTGGTCAAAAATCCCCAGATTGCAAGCGCCCATGCGACTGCAGCTCTGCATGTAACTGTTCACCAAGCGGCTTGCCCCATGTTATTAACTAGGTACCTGTAAATCTGACGGCAGCAGTCTTCAGCAGTCTGCTATACAGCCACAGCATAACAGACGAAACATTTTTTAGTCGCTCCTAACCGATGGCATTTCAGGAGCAGTCAGGCTGCAAATTTCGTTACGTGGGAGACAGATTAACTTGAAATCGGTATGAGGAAATGTGTCGGTTTGTCTGCACGTCAAAACCGCACTACCAGTTATCACAGATATCAAATATCAGGTGCCGAGTGACAAAGAAATGTGTGTAAAATGATGCAGAAGATGAAAGACTTTCCTTTTGGAATCATTTTGCAGGCAAAAAAAAAAAAAAGCCCTGTTGGATTTGATATTTCACTCAATTCAGAGTCATCGAGTCATCCCCCTATTATTTCCCAATTAAGAGTTTTGGTCTAGTTTAGTAAAAAAAAAAAATGTCCATCATAATGTCTCACAGCCCAGTGTAACCATTTCAGTTTGCTTGTTTTGTCCTACCAACAGTCCAAAACCCAAAGATACTCAGTTTACTCTCACACATCCTGACAGATGAGAATCTGGAAAAGGTCACGTTCGGTATGTTTGCTCCAGGAATGATGAATCGAGTATCAGAATAGTCGCAGATGCGTTTTCTTGCGGTCAACTAATCAAATTATAGGTTGATTATTTCAGCTCTAGATAAAGTATGAGAACAAGACCATACTGCAACAACCAGTACGAAGAAATGTTCGACCTAACTAACGTAAAATTAAAAAAAACAAATAATAATATACAAGTGGTTGTATATTTTACTGATTCTCTAAAGACACTGAATTTATCGACATGATACTAAAGAGTTTAAACCTTGACAGCAAGTGTGAGCCTGTTGATTATGAAACAAAAGTCTTTTGACCTTAAATCTCCTGATAAATCATTAAGGAATGAGAAAGTGCTAAATATAGCACAATGAAGGTACCCTGTGATAGCAAAGCAGATGGGATGAAGGGGGATTAATGTGGAGTACAGTGTGTCAATTGTTTTGTTTTTGTTTGTTTGTTTGTTTTAATGAGATTCATGTGGTTCACATGTTCCCTTTCATTTTCTCCCACACAGCACGGAGCTGATTTGAAGAGCAGAACACATGGCTGTGGTTGTGAGTACCTGCACCTTAACTTTTATTTAGAACTGTTAAGATGAGATTTATCTCGACTAGAACTAATCACTGCTGATATTCTACAAATGTGTCTCCAACACGAGCTTTAACGGGACAAATACCCATTCATCTTCCTATATCAAGGACTCAGCGGCTGCTCAACATTTCTCAAGACCAAAGCTCATTGTTATGGATGCCCTCAACAGCTACAGTAGCCTTAGCTGCTAATCTCTGATCCCTGCTTCAGGCCTACTGGTAGTCCCCACAATGTATTTACAAGCTTTGCTGGACTCATGTGAGGGAGATTAACCAAACAATGAGGCCTATTCATTATGGTCCTGCAACAGTGGTGGACGGGCATATTGTTTCACATAGATTAGACTTGTAAACTTCACGCAGCACAACCAAGTCTTGTGCGAATTACACTGACACAGTGAGGCATTTAGCAGGAAGGATTACAGGGTACAGTATATCACTGCAGATACAAATAAGTGTGGATGTTTCTAAGCTCACAGGAGAACAAAGTTTTCGAGGGCAGCCGTCAAAACGCCTGCTACCACTTCATTAATTGGTCTTTTTCACAACATACATTTTGCCCCATCTTAGCTGGAAAAGCTTCAGGTGTAACTAATAACATTAATGATAGAGCTGCGCCATTTTTAAATGTGCCACCAGGCCGTTGTCAGTCGGCCATGTCACTTATTAAAGCCCTGGAATACATCTATTATTAATGATATTAATTACACCTGTGCTCTTCCTGCTATGACGAAATGGCCGCTGTAAAAACAGCGGAAGCGCAACGGCAGAACTTGAGCTTCCAATCCAGAGAGAGCAGTGCAAAGACAGGTACCTGCACTATGTCATTCAATGCTGCTTAACTTTAACTTAGGTTGCCTGCAAGTATTAGAAAAAACAAACAGCAGGAATCTGGGTCTTCACCACCACCTCTGTCCTAGTAGCTAGGATTTTTATTTGGTGATGACTGAAATGCGCCTGTCGCGCCAAGTAGTGAAAACTGATTTGACAACTTGCTCTCTTGTTCTTCAGCCAGATATTAACTGATTTAAATCACAATTTTGCTCATTTTAGACTTTATTTTATTGAGGCAAAATTATTGTATGGCTGTTGAGAAGTTTGGCCTCTTTTGTTAAATGGAACAGGGCTTAAAGGGTTTTTTGTGGGGAGTTCTTCCTTATTCAGTCTGATAGGCTAAGGACAGAGCGTGTTGTATGCTGTACAGATTGTTAAGCCCCTTGAGGTAAATTTGACGATCCTCAAAGTACAATATTGTTTTGGTGTTGGTGCCAAAACTCAGGCATGGAATTGGCACACGTAGCAAAGAATTTCAAACAAAACCTGGTTGTATATGTGTTTGTGTCTGCAGATTATGGGATGTTGTCTGTTGCGTTAATGCCATCAACCCTCTCTCCTCAGAGTGGAACTTACCGTATGGTGTCGGAGGAGGAGCAGGCTCTCCGGGCTAAGCTGGAACGTCTCACCGTCAAGGACCACGGGCAAGTGTTTGGACCCTGCGCCAGCCTGCCAGACCACACCAGGCAGAAGGTACCCAGACGGACAAACATTTAGAGACATCACCAGGCTGCATCAGGTTCAGACACGTCAGGACATTAAAGGCCCCCTATACACCCACAGTACACCAACATAGGTGTTCTCACTTATTTTACCTGATTGGACGTCTTCCTAGGACTGTGTGGGTGTTTCTGACTTCCTTTTTACTTTTTTCCTGCACCTGTTAAGGTGGGTTTAACTTACATCTTTATCATTGTAATCAGTTCTAAAATGTAATTTCTACCTTGGCTCGGGGACAACTTTGCCACCAGAAGAGGTCTAATTAGCCAGAATAAGTGAAAACACCTATGTGGGTTAGCTGTGTCTTTTAACATTTTAATCACTGTTCTTTATGGATCAGATGTCAAACTGCATGAACCTATAGAATAAATATGTTCACGATATGATTATTTTCCAAGACAGGTGAGTTAATAATTTTAATATCAGCGAACACAGGCTAATTAAGAATCCCTGGCTCTGCAGGCTAGCAAACATTTGCAACATGCTAGCTTCCAGTACAGTCACGACAAATGTTTAGTTACACGGATCTTCTTGTAAGAAACCACAACAAACATGAGGGAAAAGCCATCGCAGCTGGAGAGAGGAGGCTAATAAGTTAGCTAACTCAGTTAACAAGGTAGCTAACTCAGGTAGCTAGCATGCAGACTCTGGTCAGCTAGCCTATCCATCTTACTGCCATCTGTCTGCTGAAAGAACACAGGAGCTATAAATCAGTAAATAAATAAATGTAAAATGAGAGCTAACTGTCTGTTCCGGCTCCCCCTGCAGGCCAAGGACGAGCTGAACGAGACAGATGAGAAGCGGGTGGCTGCGGTGAAGGAGCTGCGAGGAATGATCAAGGAGAAGGCAGATGCAGGTGACGATCTGGCCAAGGGGGTGCAGGACACCTTTGGGGAGAAACCGGACAGCTTGCTGGTCCGCTTCATCCGCGCCAGGAAGTACGACGTGCCAAGAGCCTACGACCTCATGAAGGGTATGTCAGGAAAATGAACGGTTTAAAATGGCCGATTCACTGACAGAATTTTTCCTCTTCTGCCCATAAAAGCTGTAATTATGTTGCCAGTAGTGAGAAAATCTGAACTTCCAGTGTCCAATTTAGTATGTAAGAAAGCAACAGCAAATATCGCCAATCTGTATGGATGATAATGACTCTGTCAAGCTTTGTTGTTTTGATTTGACATGATTGGCAGCTCTACAAACCAAGGGACAGACACTGCATCATAGCTCTCTAACAGCAGCTAATCTGTACAGAAAAGAAAGGGACAGGCTTCAGATGACACAGGCTTTTGAAGGCTTATACCAATGTGAATATTTAATTGATAATTGTCACGCCAAAAATTGACAGGGATCCTGTGTTTTCAGATATTATTTTTTACCAGCATAAAAAGACCATTTGAAACAGCATCTAGATCATCATGAGACACTGAAACTCTGCCTGATTAAATAGTTTTTGGTGCATTACCAGTTCCCGAAGACAGTGACCCAACCTATCTTTTCATTAATCGGATAAACACTAAAATTTGGCTTTTGAATTATGAATTAATATATAAAAGTGCCATTAAATTCAAATGAAAACAATTATTTCACAGCTGCTGGAAGGACTCCTGTCATATTGGCAGTGGATGACAGGACCAAACAGTGCTTGATAGCAAAAAAAAAAATCCCAAATTCCTAGAATCCGCTCCTGTGTCTCTATCCAGGCTACGTGCGTTTCAGGAAGGATTACCCTGAGCTGTTTGAGAATCTGACCCCAGAGGCCGTACGCAGCACCATCGAGGCCGGCTACCCCGGCATCCTGCAGAGCAGAGACAAATACGGCCGTGTGGTTCTGCTCTTCAACATCGAGAACTGGGACTACGAGGAGATCACCTTCGATGAGGTAAGAAGTGCCGGGTGACCACAGTCACCCCACCCTTCAAACATTAACGGGACACGGAAAATGTGATTAGAAATATCAACACGGTTTTAACCTTTTAAGAGACACCGTGCCACGCCTGGGATGCTTTGGCCTTGCTGGAGCCCCTTTAGGTGTGTTTTGGTCTGTACCGGACACAGTGACAAATAATACAATGCTTGAAAGATCTAAGTCTCCTTATTCTGTCTGTGCAAAGAATTTTAGGAAACAGAATTGGTTCAGACTCATGGCTATGGCTCCAAAAAAAAAAAAAAGGCAATGCAAAAAAAAATTCACATTTCTACCGTGTGTGCTTCTGTAACTTTGGTTCAGTATCTCATATATTCATTCTGACTTTCGTGTTTGTAAAATTTACCTTTCAAAGGACACCAGGGTTATGATTGTAATCAAAAGGCTTGAAGAACCGTAACTTTTTTTATTACATTATTACATTTATATTTATTACTTTTCAGTACATTATTTTCTCGCTTTTACCACAAAAATGCGGTTGTCTGGTAACAGGTTAAATGAACTCAGCTGATAAAAATGGCATTCGTCTGTGTGTGTGTGTGTGTGTGTGTGTGTGTGTGTGTGTGTGTGTTCAGATCCTACGTGCCTACTGCGTGATCCTGGAGAAGCTGCTGGAGAACGAAGAGACTCAGATCAACGGGTTCTGCATCATCGAGAACTTCAAGGGCTTCACCATGCAGCAGGCGTCAGGAATCAAACCCACCGAGCTCAAAAAGATGGTGGACATGTTGCAGGTGGGAAAACAAATTTTTGCCCTGGGCTAGCTGGTTGCTACAGACATTAGAGGGTAGGATACATGAATTTTGTAGAGATGAAAAATTGCCGAGTTTGCATTAGGTTTTCAAAAGGCTTAACTTTTCATACCCTAATGGTTTAAGTTAAAATCTGCGTAACTGGATATCTAGAGCTAAGTGGAAAATATGTTTTTGTTTTCTAATTCCTCACAGAAGATCGTGTAGATTATTCCTCACGTCTGGTTGCAGTTTACAGGATAGACATTGAGCAAGGCATTTAACCTTGAACTGTTCCAGAAGAGCAGAGAGAGAGAGAGAGAGAGAGAAAAGAAATATTCATGGAAAGTCTGAATACTCCACATTTTGGCCTTCCACTTTCAGGACTCCTCTTCACTGACGCTTTTATTGAGAGTTACATCACCAAACTCTCTCACTTTTTCTTTTCCGCCAGGATTCATTCCCTGCCCGTTTCAAAGCTGTGCACTTCATCCACCAGCCCTGGTACTTCACCACCACCTACAACGTGGTCAAACCACTCATGAAGAGCAAGCTGCTGGAGAGAGTGAGTTTTACGAAAAGCCGATTCAATAGTAATGAGGCTAATGTGACTGCAACTACTGCCGCCTCTTGCCATACCCTCTTTCAGTCTGTGAGATGCAATCATGATAGAGGAAAAAGTCAAAACTGAGTCGAACCTGGTTTCAGTGCAGCACTTCTGTAATAAGATACATAAAAAGCAGAGGCTTTTATTACCTGGATGTTGGTTTTCAAATTAAGATTTAACACAGATTTTACTCTAATTTGCTGGTTTCAAATCTTTCATGTGATGTTGCTTTTTACTGGTGGAGTTTCACGGACTTGATATTAGTGTTGCATTTTGTTATGATTAGCAAAGCAGACTGTAGGCTGCTGACTCCCATGATCACAATACCCAAAATGCTACTTGAAGTCTGTGAACTAGTGGCTTTATGGAGTATTGCTACCTCAGGGTATTGTAGATACCAACTCAAATTAAATCACCAGTCATTTCCAAACTGAATGAGTGGGTACTGGAAATACACAGTCTCAAATGACTCTAACAGCCGCTGTGCTCGTCTTAGGTGTTCGTCCACGGAGACGAGCTGGAAAACTACTACAAGGAGTTTGACGCTGACATCCTGCCAGCCGAGTTTGACGGAAAAGGCGCCAAGTACGACGGCAAGGCTACAGCAGCCAAGCTGTTCGACTAAACAACCTCCATCCCTTTGCCGAACAGACAAAGAGCCATTATATATATCACAAACCCCACAGACTGTGGGGACTCAAAGCCCAATCTAGCTGTGTGGTTTTAGAAAGAAAGGTATAAATGAAAGTCGTGAGTGTGTGAGAACCTCAAGTGATGTTGTTTACCAGAGGTCCTGACAAAGCACAATCAAACGGGAACGAGGCGGTCTCCATTACAGTCAGCCTTCATTCGTTACTGCCCTCTACAGTATTCTGTATTAAGCCACTGGATTTATCTCTTAAGTACCTTTTTACAGTTGCTAATTTTTTAGCATTGACGACCAAAGCCAGTTCTCTACTCAGAATTTTAGACCACTATTTGCATATATTTTATGAAATTGCAGATTGCTTTCCAAAGCATATTAAGATTTTAAGAATAATCTTCTACCTTCCAAGCAACCATTGATCCAATTTAATACCTATATAGTTTGAAAATCAAACTTCTTAGTCTTAAAATGGTCTTTAATAGGTCATTCATCCCCATGACCATTAACGTACCTTTATTTTTTTTAGGTCAAATGTATTATTTTCACACAGCACAATAAAGCAGTTTTGTGCAGGAGGTGCTTTAAGGCTTACTTTTTGGTGTGTTCGGAGTTTACTGGGAAACAGCAATCCTTTTATTACACACACACACACACACAGATTTTCTGTCTCTCTCCCCTGTTAAGTTGTGCTTTGTTTTGACCGTAGTTCATTCACGCAGCTTGTTTTAACACTGGCAGGCCCCAGATTTCTCAGTTTCCTCTCTCTGGTCCCCGTCTCTCTCGTCTCAGTACAAGGCTGATATTCCAACAAGTGCCTGTCTCTTGTGTTTTTTAGATTGTTCTTCAATATGAATATTATAAAGTTTTACCCATTGTGCTACCTGGTGCACCAATAAGAATGTCAATAAATGTACAATAAACTGTATATAAATATAAGTTGTACTCTTTGTGTTAAGCTAGAAATTCAAAAAAAAAAAAGTAAAATCTAGATCAGTTTAAAATAAACAGACGTAAACGTTTGTGAAAAATATTTATTAATGGGTGAGTTCAAATGTGACTAGTCAGTCAATGCTGCGTACCGCGTCAGAACAAAAAACATTATGCTGATACAATCTCTATTGTCATACAGTACCATAGGAACTGTAAAGACAGTAAAGTGCAGGCAAAGGAGTCCATAGGACATACTGCACATACAGACGGAGTCGCAGTGCCGTTGCAGCTTGACTTCAGCCTCAGAGGGCAGATTGAGCATTGTATTGAATCTGATGGCTGAAACGTTGATTGATAAGACGTGCATGAACTTGCATTTACCACTGCATTTACACATTTACACAGTATCTGACAGGATTTAACTCGCAGGAAAGTGATTAATACCAAACAGGAACATCATAGGCACTTCTTAAAAATGGTAATGAAAAAAGGCCACAATTAAACCACAAAAAAACAAAAAGAATTCTTGCACTTAAAAATGCACCTCTTATTGTGTCAGTGTTTGAGATCCTTTATCAGTACATTTCTCAAGGAAATATACTGTATCCTGAGACACAGAGGTACATTTTGTGTTGTAGTTTTTTGTGTTTTCATTAAGAAACATTTGCATCGTCTTTACTCCTCCGTTCACTGTATTTATTATGCATTTATATTTGTTTTAAGTGGCACAGTCCACCCAACTGGCATGTAGCAATAAGCTAAAAACCAACCCCACAAAACTGTGGTCACTTATGAAACTTAGCAATTAGCCTTTGTGTGAAGTATTGTCTCATATAAGACCTTCGCTGGATTGGAGCCAAAGCCATGTGCCTTCAATAGGTATGTGGCAAAAATGCAGCAGAATCACTAACATTGATCAGGTTAAGCTGCAAAATTACAAAGTTAAGCTGCAAAATTACAAAGTTAAGATCATTGTTATGGAAAAGCAAAAAGTGCTTTGGTAATTTTTTTGGTTAAGTGTGTAAAATGAGAGTCCAACACTGGATTTCTCATTTTATACACTTACTATTTATGTCCCAGTTGCACTCTCTTCTCTCCGCTCTGTTGTAATATTTGTAAATAATAAAAAAAAAAAAATTTGTTCGACGCAGCTCTTTCCTGAAGAGCCCTTCAGTCCAGTATATTTTCCGAGAATCTCCTGCCCTGGTTTTTAGACAGGTCAAAGGACTTGTTTCTGTGGTAATCATCCACGTAAACAGCAGCATTTAGGAAATTTCTTTCAATTTTCCTATGGCAGAGGGCATCGTAATAATAGCCTCTGTTTTCTAATCGTTTTTGGGTTTTGTGGGGCGATTCATGGAATGGGACACGCTGACCTAGAGAAGTACAATGTTTGGAGTACAATGTTAAAGGTAATTTGTATGAAGAGCCCATATTTCCATTTCCAACCCCTAAACCTGTTTAAAAACCTGAATTGATGGGAGGTCAGCAGCAAGAATGCAGGTCGATGGTCGACCACACACAATGGAAATGCAAAGTGAAGAACTGGCGAGTGATGTCCAAATGAACAAAATGATCACTCAAAATATATAAATAAACCAACCCGGATGTTATTTAACAGATTTCCTGCAATAAAACAGCAGATTTCTCTCGGTGGAAACAAACAAGATCATACCAAAGAGCATTTAAAATACAATTTGAGGAAATCAAAATCACAATTTGAACAGAACGGCTGTTATGTTGAACCTTAACAACAGCTGGAAATCACCACTGTACACCATAATTCGTGTCATTCTGCTGCTCAGCAGAGGCAGCTGAATGATTCATGAGAAGCCGAAACTCAAAGTACCAACTAGTCAAGTTGCAGTTTACATCTCTGTCTGTTCAGAATCATATAATATAATGTATGTAATGAAGACTTTGAAGGGATTTCATAAAAGGTATTAAGTGCGTTCTATCATAATTAGCGTATGAATTTTTGAGTTATGGCAAAAAACATGTTTTGAGAGATCACAGTGATCTCGTCCTTGACCTTTGACCACAGTCTAATCAGTTCATCCTTGAGTCCAAGTGAACGTTTGTGCCAAATTTGAAGAAATGTCAAGGTGTTCCTGAGATATTGCCCTCACGCGAACGGGACGGACATGAGGGCACAGTGACCTTGACCTTTGACCTCCAAAATATAATCAGTTCATCCTTGAGTCCAGGGAAAAGTTTGTGGCAAATTTGAAGAAATTCCCTCAAGGCATTCCTGAGATATTGCGTTCACGAGAACGGGACGGACGGACGTAATGTATATACGGACAACCCTGAAAACATAATGCATGTGGCCACGGCTGTTGCCAGAATAAAAATATGACTGATGTGGGGCATCAAGTATATTATTGTTGGTAAGATTTTAAGGCTTCAGAGTGATCGCCAAAAAAAATGGGACCTTCACACTCAATGTCCCAGTTTTCTCAGTGATTGGAGTTAGACTAGAAGTCTAATTTGTGTGTAAACTGAATACTCTCTACTGAAAGTATTAGTATGAGTATCCGGGAATGTTTTCAATAATAATAAATGCAGAGAAATCCCAATTTTCCACAGTGAGGTTAAAGATCACATTCATACTCTGGTTGAAGCACACCTCCCTGCCCATGACGTCACCCTGCCGTCCAGAATCAAGAGACTGTATGTACAGTATGTGTTACCCGTTGAGCGTTACCCTTGTGCTCTTCAGGCGGGAGTTCACGTCCTGGTGGCTGCTCCTCTGACAGGCTGGCCTGTTCTTCTCCCAGTGGCAGATGGCGTCGGTGTACTCGACTATGACCTTGTCCATCCAGGTGAGGGGTTGAGGGAACAGCACGGCCCCCTCGAAGAATCCCAGGTGGCCTCCGTGTTGGGTCAGGGCAAATATCACATTGGGCATCTTCTCTGGAGAGGACGACAGATACAGGTAAGATCATAAGACTCTTTTTTTCTTTTTCCTCAGCAGTATGGTGACACCTAATTAAGAGCCAGCCCACTCATCCTTTGAAACATCCAACACATAGTAGAACTACAGTGTCTGTAACAGGAAAAAAATGTAGGGGGTGTTCGGGTTTTTTGTGTAGCAGCTGTAATAATGCTACTGTTGTAAACCAATTATCAGAGAAACATAAGAGATTAGTTCATATGTGTAATATTTCACTTCACCAACTAGATCCATCAGCCAAACAAATCACTTTCACCTAAGGGCTCAGCCCCTGACATGAAACACTTGCTCTAATATCAACCTTAAAAATAAGGAAATGTCTCCTCTACAGTGTTTTGTTTCCTAAACATGCAATAACTGATTTTTTTTTTTTTTGGCCACTTGGTTGCAGCATAAACAAGCTGTGAAATGTGAGCAAAAGTTGCGCATTAATAGACGCGCAGGATTCAGCTCAACGTTAGCATTCATCTGGAGTTGTGCTTGGCTCCACCTGAATGAATGTAAGTCCAATATTCACCGGCCTCTTGGTTCTACATTTCTTTCCCCAAACGGCTGAGAGAAACATCTGGCTCTTTAGCTTCTAAATTCTCCACCACGTTCACCACCTAGTCGCTAACTAACTTCGTCTGTGCTGTCTGGTGCTGAGCAGGTAGTGTGCAGTGAGAGGTTTTTCACTGAAAAACAACAGGGATGAGAGAACTGAAAGTGAACCAGAACAGAAAGCTGTGAGCCGGCATGCGAAAACAAGTAGCTGTAAGATGTTACAAAGCTCCGCATATATTTATCTGTGGGTTTGTCCCTCATTTGATTCATTTTTATCATTAAAATATTAATTATTGCTGCTTTGAAGCCACATTAAGAGATTTTTTTTTTTTTTTTGACCACCAGAGGGCAGAAATAGTCAGAAAACCCACTCGGAGAAACACAGCCCCGACATGCTGCACCACTGGCTTATCAAGTCGCAATGACTAACATGTTAGCAAACAACTGCTTACTTGCACATCCAGCAGATACTGAGCAACATGAGCTTACAGTAAGTCCAATATCTACCCTTCTGGTAGCTCAGGTTTGGTTTTCCACCAGCTCCTGACAAAACGGTAATGATAAAATACTAAATCTATGTGCACAAAGAGAACCAAAACAATGATCTAAAATCTGCAGAGAGCTTCTAACTTGGTCTTAATTATCAGTGAGCTGAGCACCGAGACCATTTCGCCTTACACAGTCACTTCTTTTGGTGTTATTACCAAACTTTATGGAGATTCATTAAATGATTAAATAGTGACCACGAATTCTGTCAAAGATGCAATCCCTGATTTCAGAGCACCTAACACAGGCCCCAAATTTCCTCCCTGATGATGATTTGAAACTCAGTTGTGAACTCTGCTGAATTTCAACACATCAACAGTGAGCTAAAAGGATATTTTAAAAGGTTTAGAGAGCACTATTTGGCAAAAAAAAAACGAAACGCATAAACAGATGGTGCTGACAAAGACCGTACAGCAGAAACATGTTAAGTGTAACTGCTGCACAGTTCATTCATTTTTCATGCTTACAACTCTCAGAGGTTGTAGCCTTTTGCACTTTTTTTGTGTCTCTTTGGTTTTTTTGATAAGCGTCTCCAGACATTGCCACTATGCCTTTAAATCTCCAGTGTTTCACAATAAATAATTGTCACCAAACCAGTCTTCAAAATCTAGTGTCTGAAATGCCAAAATTTTCAGGAATTAAGAATAAAGCCTCTGGCAGTAAATTGTTGTTTTTTGTCCAGTGGGTTTTGAATGGGTTTTGTGTGTGCAAGAGGTCTCTACCGTAAAGTTTACTCGTTCATTTCAGTAAAAACAATGGTACCACTTTATGATAAAGCACCATTTATAACGGGTTTATTAACTTTAATGAACGGATTTATGGATAAATCAGATCATTATGGATCAGTTCTAAGTCATTAGTAAGAACAACTGTTGGCTCCTCCAGCCTGACACTTTGCCTGTCTTTTTAGCTTTCATTCATTAGGGAGACCTCTTCAGTGGACTGTTTGACCACTTATCTTCTGGAATAGGGCTGCAGGACATCTGAACCAAAATCCCTTTTATAAAACGGCTGATTAATATTTACAGATGAATTGATGAATTGTAGAACCTGTGATTTGTTAACATTTATAACTGCAGCTGATTAACTTTCGCCAATGGATCATTAGAAAGTGCGAAATCTTAAGCACTAATTAATGGTTTACCAACATTTACAAACTGCATTACCAACGGCCATGTTAATACCAAAACATTTGATTTAAACAGGGAACACTGATACACGACAGTCTTTATTCAAACAACGGAATGGGACACATCACTTGAAAATGTCAGAAAAACAGCATCCATTATAATATCTATTCAAACTATGTATATTTTAATAAATGTTTATACCATAAAAAGCAGCAGTTGTAAATGTTAATAAGTAGTTATAAATGGTTGTGTTCCAAAAGATAAATGGTCAATCAGTCCATTGGCGAGGTCTCCCTAAGCATTAGTAAAATTATTTATTAACCATTAATAAAGCCATTAGCAGTTTATAATTCCCGTATAATTGGTAATTTAGCATTAAAACTTTCAAAATAATTAAGATTAAATGGCGATGAATAACAAAGCAAACTGTAAAAGCGAGCACTAAAATCCTAAGTATCCATGTTTCCTTGAAGTAGAGGACGAATTTAGTGTTTCCCTTGTCTAGGTCTAGGTCAAAGTCATTAATTTACACACACAGGGGCCAGTGCATGTGACCTACCGTGGCAAGACAGGGCAGCAAGCTGTGGCCACAACCACACACACACACGCAAGCACACGCAAGCACACACACACAGGCTGCTCTATATATATAATCCAATAGCCCAGGCAGATCACATGGCCCTGAAAAATTCAACAAGACTGTCTGGGCTGGGCAGTGTTGAGTAGAGAGCTCTAACGAGACTTTATCAACACTTAAGACTCTGGCTCCGGAGTCCAGCTCCAGAGGAAGGACAAAGGGTTCATTCACGCCACGCCAGTCTGAGTGTATATCACCGTGAGGACAATGTTTTACTGTGGTAGTCATCGCTCTCTAGGAAACACCCAAAATACGTAAAGCAAACAAAGCATAACCTTAAAGCAACAGTTCAGTTAATCCACACGTGCTGTTGCATAATTAGATGTGAAGAATACTTTCATATGAAAGTTTATATGTTCTATGCTTACAATTTATCATCAATGGATATACAGTACATCATTGTTTTATTATATGCTGCTTATATGCTGATCTATTTTCTGATGGTTCACTGAGAGAGACATTTTGTAAAGTTATTTAACATTCTTTGTCACTTTATCATAAGGGTTTGATGAATTAATCTTTTCAATATTCAAACCACTGATTTTCCTTTCCAGCGTGGTCACTAATACTAAGGATCTACTGTGTGGAATTATGACAGGCCTACTTTGACTCCAATTTAAAACCAGATGACACATTTGATATATTTCTCATTAAATACCATTGACGGCCGCCGAAGGACGAATCTTGGCAAAAAAACCACAAACCTGCGAGTGTGCGTGGAATAGCCAGTAGTGACTGATGAACTAGTGGGTCGTCTGAGGAGTTAACCAGGAGGAGAGGCACAGTGACCTGGACGGGAAACAGTTTGTTTATAAATGACTTTGTAAGGCCTGGTTAAGTGCTGTTATTGCAATAGTAATTGTAGGAGTATTAGAAGAGGATGTTTTAGCAGTGGGTTAGTCAGTGTAGAAGTTGTGGAAGCAAAAGTACTACATTGGCAAAACTTTTAGCAGTAGTGGTGTCAGTAATGTAGTAGATGTAATAGTATTAGAAGCACCAGCAGTAGTAGGCCAGGTAACGTCAGCAGTGGCAGTAGTGAAGGCATTACTTCCATATAATTAATTCATCAAATGAATAGTTTGACAGTTTGGGAACTTTACTTATTCACCTTCTTTCCAAGAGTTAACTGTAAAAAGTGGTACTCATCTCGTGGAGTGCGGAGCTACAGCTGGCAGGTGATTAGCTTAGCTTAGCATAAAGACTGGAAACAGAGAGGGGAAAAAAAAAAAAAAGCTAACCAACACCATGCTTCTCACTGTTACTATGCTCACTAAATAACACTTCTCAGTAACAGTGATGTAAAAACAACAATTTGTGGTTTATAGGAGTAGCAACATTGCCAGGCAACCAGCAAACACACTGTACAGAAATACTGGGCTGACAGAAACAGAAATAGTTACACTTCATAACTTCCTCTAAAAGTAGATGCAGCAGTCGGTGATAACATTAGAAGCAATTATGGTAAAAGAGAAATAGCTGTAAGCAATAGTTGTAAAAGAAACTGCTTCTGTAAAAGACAGTGATAAATATGTCTTTTACAGAAGCAGTGGAAGTAGTAGTAGTAGTAGTGATTGTAGTACTGGTAAGACAGAAGTAGACTAACTGAAGCCATGTCAGAGGTAATAATAGTAGTAGCAGGAGGTAAAGTTAGTAGTATATCAGATTAAATCAAACTAAACATTATATCCATCAAGGTTTCAGATGAAAACATTACACACTTATCACTTACTTTGTGGATGTAGTGCGCGCAGCTCTCCGTCTCGTAGTACTCCTTCAAAGAGCTGTAGCCGTGGAATTTTCTGCAGCACAAGTCGTGTGATTACATCAGTGACAGAGAAAAGGTATGCAGAGTTTGGAGCAGCCACTGGCAGCCCCATGAAAATCAACATCCCAGGGGATTTCACCTCATAATGCTGTCGTCGATCTGCGTCAAGGACGTGGCTGCGTACAGTCTGCTCAGGTCGGCGTCCCCGATGTTGCTGGAGCTCATGCCCAGCAAACTGCTCCTGTTAAACAGAACAACAAAGGTATTTAGAAAAGTCAGGGCAGGAATTCAAAGCAGTGCGGCAGTTTTTATTGTTTAGATTGTTACAGCTGATTCCTACGCGACTAAACCTAGAGTACGTTTCTGTAGCTACTTTAACTGTTCGTGTGTAATTGCAGCAACTGTTGTTGTGTTCCTCCACCTGTGTGACAGGATGAGCTTCTTCATGTTGTCCGCCAACACAAAGTTGTAGAGCCTCCGGCACTGGTCCCACTGAAGGAATGTTTCCTGAGCCCTGAACATACGAATACTTTAATGCTCGAATACAAATACACTGTGGAAGAAAAAACACCCGACCACTTTTAAGATACTGTAGCTGGAAAAAAAAAAAAAGCTTCAAGATGACCAACTTTTATGATAACATATAACGCATAGTCATTCACTGTTGTTTTAGAAATGGGGCTGAAACTGACGTACTACTCTGGTGTACTTATCTATACATTTTTAATCATATCCAGTCCTGGTTCTGTTCCTTTGTTTTTCCTTCAGGCTACCAACCTGAGGGCGCTGTACCCCTGACAGACGCTGACGCAGCACAGCACTCGGTCCTGGTTCGATCGGTTCTCACCCAGGAACTTACAGACGATGTTTCCCCCAAGGCTGAAGCCCACGACCACCAGCAGCGTCTCGGGGAGGGCCCGTTTGATGTAGCCCACCATGGCCGCAAACTCCCAGGTACAACCTGAATGAAAGAGAAACACTTTTAAAACTGTGCAGTAGTGATAAATACTTTAGTGTGACATTATATAAGAAGACCAAAAAATTTTATCATCATAAATATGTTTTAATTTAAAGGACTACTGCTGCTCCCTTCCAATGAAGATCCTCTGTACTTCACCAAGTGGCTTTCTCGACAGGACCGAATCCTCTTTCTGTCTTGTTTTAATTTTGTCGTGGTTTGTTTCGCCTCCCCGAATTTCTCAGGAATGAGATTTGAGCTGCCAAATGCTTTAATTTCACACGATCTTTCATTGACTTAAAGAATCTCAGCAGACAAGTTGGAAAAAAATGTCTGCCCCTGTTCAGACCATATGACTCTTGTGTTTAAAAACTCTACCTCTATTAGGTCGAAGCCCATCAATCAGATTTTATTAACTCAGCCACGCCAAGTAAATTTGTTCATATGTTTGATCAGCTCTGCTCGGACGACAGGCAATTATATCTTCCTGTAAATCCTACTGATTCTTGTCTTTTAAGTGCCCCAAACGACTGCACTGAAGATTATAAAGTGTTGGATGGCGTGTTACTTTCCCGAGCTTAATGAGGATAAAACTGAGATAATTATATTTGCCCTGCCCAGCCTGACTGTCGAAATTACTCGTAAGCTTGACTTCGTGCCTCCTTCGTGACTCTAAGCCATCGACTCTGGTATTCTCAGTCTTGCTTTTATCAGTTGAGGGGCATCTCTAAAGTGCTGACCTGAAGTTATTTTTTATTATTATTATTATTTTTAACAAGGCTGTTCACAAGCCCTTGGTTCATGTACCATTAGGCAGCATCAATTTAGAGAACCAACACAAATCACTTCCTTATTTCCGAGCCAGCCACCATCATGTGTATTTTTCCCTCTTTACCGTAGGTGAACATGCGCGGCGAGGTGAGCTCCATGTTGGGCAGGGCTCCCAGGTGGTTGAGGACGGCACAGCGGTAACCCTGCCGCTGGGAGTGATCCACAAAGGTCCGAATGTAGTTCTTCTCGCTATGGTTACCGATCCCCGGGCAGATTACCATGGTAATGTCATCTGGCAGACACACAAGAGGGAGCACATGCACAAACATACAAAGTGGAGTCATGTGTGGGTGTAAAAGTGGATGTCGCATGTGTGTGTGTGTGTGTGTGTGTTCGTGTGTTGATTTAATTGGCTGCTGAAATGCATGACATTTTCCCAAGAGGGAGTTCATTAGTGGTCTTTCTGCTTGTGCATACTGTAGTATGAGCTGCTTGTTACTTGAGGCTGATGTACTCACGATTCAAACAAGCACATAAAACTCAGGAGGCAAGACACAAAAATGAAAACAGCTCAACAAAGTAATGATCGGTGACGACATCACCAAAAAACAAAACGAGCTTTAAAAGACCAGTAGTTCTCTGACTGAATCCTAAACATGCAAGCTGCTTTGGTGCTTGACAAGTATTAGTAGTATTTGCCTCTGACCTCCTGTGCTGTGGTCCCCAAGTGCTTCGAAGAGGTCAAAGGTCGCTGTGGCTCCGTCCTGCATAGGGAGGAACTTGCGGACGCCGCAGGGCGTTGGAGTGTTGACACGTCCCATCTTGCCATACAGGGCCGTCTGGAGATGGCCACTCTTCCCCCACAGCAAGGGAGGAATGTATCTAAAGAGAAGGAGGAGCTCCACATTATGTAACGCTGCTGTAAACTCTTCCCTGAATATGTTTCAGCACAGTCTAGGCAAAGATTATCAGCCCACAGACAGCCACACATCCCACTCCAACCATCACAAGAGGTCGCAGACAAATCCACAGGCACTGTCAGTCATTCCACTGACCAGCCTTACCAGCTGAAATGGCTTTCAGCTCCGAGCTGGAGAAGATTGCTTATCTGTAGTTGACATTTTCACATCACCGAATCACGCAACTCCAGACACCTTATTCCCATGTACTTTTAAATTTGGGTAGAGATAAGTGGATTTCAAACCAACAAGATTCTGGACTTCAAGTTCACAGCACTCTGTACGCAGAATGTTTATGAAAAAAAATTGATTTTCAAGTGCAGAGCAGAAACTTAAAGGGGAACTCTGATACTAGCAGCGGTCAAGGTGCACTGTGGGTAATGTAGGATCCAGGTTTTGACAAGGACGAAGCATGCTTTGAATTAAAGAGACAATATCTCAGGTAGAAGGCAGCTCATATGGTCACTATCAGCTGACCAGCTGAGTTACCAAACTTCTCTTTATAAATGATTTTGCTGTTTACTTTTTTTTTTTAATCTTTACATTTGTTATTAAGTATTTGTCTTTAAATAGTAGTTTGTTGATTAGCCCTTTCATAGGAAGAATATTTTTGTCTAATGTTTGTCTGGCCTTTACTCTCTTTATTGTCACTTTGTGGGACCAGGGCCACAACTAATGATTATTTTCATTATGGATTCATCTGTAGATTATTTTCTCAATTAACTGATTAATCCTTTTGTCTATGAAATGTCAAAAAAACGTGAAAAGTGGCCACTTTAATTTCCAAAACAGGTGGTGTATTCAAAAGGCTAGTTTTAATTGACCAACAGTCCAAAATGTATACTTGAAAAATCACAAAAATGATTAATCGCTTATCAAAATTGTTGCCGGTTAATTTTCTTTCAATTGGCCAACAGTTGCAACTCCATGTGGGACAACAGGAAACCTGCTGGAAAACTGTTTTTAACTGGGTTAGGCCCACAGCTTGTAATGTTCTTCATTACTTTGCTGTTTTTCCTCCTAAGATACAAATACAGCGACATGAAATAAAATCCAAGTCTCGTCACAAGTCCTCGGTGCTTAAGTTTGAATCCCAGTCCAACTCTCTTGTTATGTCTGAATCACCTGGATCGTGTCCGAGTCTAAAGGTCAAGTGTGACTTTTTAATGTCAAGTCCACAGTGGTCAAGTCTACATCTTAGAAAGCGGTTGAGGTTCAATTTAGAACGCTGTTTTTCTCAATCACTTTGTCGGATACTTTATTACTTCTTTTCATAACTGTCAATGAAAAGCCAACCAAGTCAAGTCAACCTCACTGTATCTCTTCAATCTTGACTATCTCACTCCGAGGCACCATGAGCTCACTGTTAGTGGTTGTAAGACAGAAGTCTCCTTTTAGGCTTAAATTGTTAACTAACCAGTTAATCAGGCAGAAATTAAGATAATGCCAAAAGGCTGTGACTCTCGCATCTCAAGTGATCGAACTCAAGTTACCAGTTCAACTCCAAAATCAACGCTTCAGTCCAAGTTGCATCTTAAGTCTTCAAAACTTTGAACCAGACACTAAGAAAACACTCACTCTTTGGTCAGCATCGGGCAGGATTTGAGCAGGTAGCGGCCGAGAAGTGTGTCCTGGTAGGTGATCTCCGGCGGAGCTGTGGAACTCTTCAGGTTCAGACAGCGGACGATGATGTACAGGACCGTTGCCACTGCCGCCAGCTTCACGCCATCAAACATGGCAGGCAGCTCCGAGCAGAAGGTGCGCATGTCGGCCTCCTCGAGGGTGGTCATTGCAGATACGCGAGAGGACCTGCTGTGCGCACAGTGAGTTAGGGAATCATTTACCTTACACTCCCATTTGAGAGCTGCCAGCTCTGAAGATAAAGTCTGTAGTCTGGTTTCTCCTAATGGTCGAAAGACTGACACAAAATTTAGAAACACTGGCTCTTGGTACAAAATATCAGGTATCGGATGCTTCAGTCCAAAAAGTACTGATGCTGAAAACGACCATCAGAAACTCAGGTTCCTCCGCAGACTTCGCATGATATCATGAACGGCAGAGATGCTCTCTGTTGATTTAAACTGTTGCACCCACCTTGCCGTATGACGTTGAAGAAAATGAAGTGGTTTCGGTGGTTTCCTTCTTGAACCCGAGGTCTAATGATGCTCACTCAGTGCTGGGAAGACAGAACAGTTACGCAACTTGTAACAACTTATTGAATTCGGGCAAAAACACACGCAGACGAGGGGCTACGTCGAAAACATCAAAAAAAAACACAATGTCACTGACTGCCATAATCACACTGAAATGCATTTACGACGCGTGAAAGACAAAACCACGACGACAGAAACTAGAATATGATTTAACAGATCACAGCAAACAGCCCGGTGTGTTTGGTTAGCTTAAATGAGAGTCCCGACAAGTGTCTCCCGGTCTTAGTTTCTTGCTCTCATTTATTTTGTCACTCAGGTAAAACTGTTCCTGTGTGAGGAAGCCGAAGTGATTCTTAAAACTTTAGCAAACCCATGAGCAAAACGCGGACTTCACATAAAGAACAGAATATATATATATATATTTTTCATATGTATATAATATGTATGAATAGAATATTTCCGGTCTTACCATGGTGTTTTTCGGTGTCAGTCCGGGTTCTGCTCGGATCCACCCACGACTGAGCTCCGTCTCCGACACAGTCTGTTTACAACAGAGGAACTGACTGACCAGTGGGGAACTCAGGGTGCGTTCAATTGCTCTTACTTAATAAAAGGCGTTAATACGGTCAACAATAATATATATATATTTTTTTAAAAGCACCTTTTAACCTATTCGTTACGCGACTCTAGCTTTTCAATTTTCACATGCTTAGATCGGTTGCATTATGCGTAGATTATTATTTGATGTATAATTACAATTCCCACTTTCTGAGTAATAGTCCACTTCCGTCTTTGTCGAGCGCGTGCTCGGAAGGTCGTAAAATCCGAGAGCACGGGAAGGCAGCATGAGAAGCAGCGGCGTAGCGTACTTCCTACTTGTCGGAAAACCAACAGCGAGAGACTTACAGCAATTGGCAATAACAGCAGCCCGATTTACAAAACCGGCTGCGGTTTCATTGGACGCATATGTGTGCGTATGGAAGACCACCGTGGGCATTTTATAACAACACCCAAATGGCTATGATGGAGACTTGTTGACAGAAAACACTGGCATAGTGTCACCCACTAACAACCACCACATAAACTTTATAGCTGATTAACTTCATCTAAACTTAAGATAGCAGACACTCAGTTCTTACACAAGTAGCCTATTTTACATATATGAAAGAGTGTTTTTTATTCAAGTGTCATAGACCTAAAGGAGCCCAGACCAGACTACTTACATTATCTTCATTCCCAGATACAGAGGCGGGTAGCAGCCGTGGGTTGATTACTTGATGGGCCCGGGCCCAGGGACCCTAGGGAGTCATGGAGCCCCTGGGTTTCACCTGGGAAATGTCTCGGACGGAAGGGCAAAACCACCACAAGGGGAACAAGGACGACCACAATGAGGCACAAAATGACCACAAAAGAGACTCAAGACAACCACAAAGGGACGCAGAACATCCACGGAGAGACAAAGAAACACACACAAAAAAAAAAAGGGGATGAAGAGACTCAAAACGACCACTGAGGGACACAAAATCACCCACCAAAAAAAAAATACACAAAATGACCACAGAGAGACTCAAGAAAACCACGAAGGGATGCAAAACGACCACAAAGAGCGACAAAACGACTATGAAGAGAAGCAAGATGCACAAAAAAACCATCGTTCTGTCTGGGGGCCTTGCTTCCTTGTCTGTGCCCCAGTGGCCCTTTGTCTCATAATCTGTCCATGGTAGGAAAACTTATATGGAAACTTTGTGATCACACTGGGGCTTTTTTTCCTGGAAGATATGAAATTAATGATCTAATTATAAAAAGTGTTATGTAAAATTTCATCAGAAATTGCAAACACAACTGTACGTTTATGTCTTGAATTTACTCACTACTCAAGCTGTTTTTTTTCAGTAGATACATTAGTGCTCCTACCCAAGTAATTATTCTCATGACTACTTTTTCAGAAAGATTATCAATACAGCTGCAAACACTTTTTTCTGCCCCTCCCACTTCTAATCAGATATAAAGTTAACAAATCAAACATTCAAACAGCACAGCGCCCTCATAAGCGACGGTAGCCGTTTAACAAAAACTAAGCTGTGTCAAATGTCTTGTATTTAAACATGTACTTGGGTCTACATTCGTCCGTCATATCAAGCAGGCTGGGATATCGAGCAGACATTTTCAGTCAATACAACCATGATATATAAATATATCAATAACCATGACATATAAATATATTAATAGCATGGTTATATGTATCCGTAAAAAGTGATACCATTAAAAATATAGATAGGAAAACTTTTATATGGAAAACAGCAACAGGTTCCTGATTGGTAATTGTATATTTAAAGCAGGTTTCACGCTTATAAAGAGAAATCAGGGCAGTAATTTATGTCACCTCAGTTTTCAGGTGACAGTCAAACCCTTTTTCATTTGGTATTGTAACCACTGGAGGGCGCCGTCCACTAAAGGGTCATATGAGCGATCCCAAATCAATTAATTCATAGTGAACTAATCAGACTTTGAATGTGATTCATATTTTTTTTTTGTGTATTATCATTCTAAAATATATTATAGGTTCATTATAATTTGTTGTTGACATAGTTACACTTTATTTATGAGAAAATATGACATTATAAGTCATGGAACATGCAGACCCATCACATTGTTTCAATGCAGTTTGCCCCACAATTGGCAAACCACTAACACAATATTCCAAATTTAAGTGAGAATGTGAGAGAAAACATACAATTAAACAACCGTGGAATGATAATGAAGTGAAAATGATGGATCAGGGTGTCGTTTGAGTTGCAGTGGCTATATTTTTCAAAATACTTTTTATTTGTTTAATTTTATTTTACAAATAAAGCCACATGTCTATAAAAAGAAATAAAGCCACAGACACTTATTTAGTGTGAAGATGATGCTTACTTGTTTTAAAACACCATAAGTTCAAAGAAAAGGGTGCACAGATGACAATCTGCTAAAGAACATTTCTTTTATTAGATTTTTTATTAGATTTTCTGGCATCTGATCAGTAATTACATCTGATCACACACTGTCTATCTTTCTTAGTCCCGAACACACTGCAGAGCCCACGCATGGCACCGTCCTACCGAAGTGTATAAGCGAAAACAGCTGTATGAACTATGATGTCAAAAGAGGCTGTGAGTCGCACTGTGACTGTTTTCCTACCAAAGAAATAAAAACCACAGCGACTCACCCCATCCTCAGGCATTTTCACTTCTATATCAGTGATGTTTTTTATAAGTGTAACTCCTCACTCTTATTTCCAGCTGGAGACAGAAGTGAAAGAGGGGCTCGGATGAATCTTTTTTTTGTGTGTGTGTGAAACAGAAGTGAAAATTCACTGATACACACCAGTCATTAATGAATTGTATGACAAATTTTGCGAATATTATTCCCCTTTAAGCATACGGCATGTTCACAAGGTTTGAGTTCACAGGATTATGCTACACCGTATATTGAGGATTAGGATCAAACCTGCTTCTGTCTCATTGAAGTTCCATCTAACCTTCATTTCGCGATAATTAACCTCCTCTTCTGGCTCAGACCGTCGGTCATGAGAAGGGGCTTTGTTTGATAGAAGAGGAACATCAGAGGACGCTGCCATTGTGGGGTCTCATCGCATTTGACCGCTGTTTCACGTCAACCAGCCCACGGTGCACATGACTGTCTGATCTGTGCTCATGGTTTGATTACTGTATAAATCCGTTTTTGTTTTCTTTTGGTTTTTCATTCTGCCCTCTGAGTTTCACAGTCTGGTAATTGCACTCTTTCTGGAGCAATTGATAGAAAAATCTCCCTTATCCCTGCAATTTGAGAAATTTGTTTGGCTCATGGTTATCGTTACCTGATCGTGTGGGGAGGTAAAAAATTTGTAATGATGCTCTCAAGCCTGAGTTTATCAATGCTGAATGACTTATGGACAGAATGAGTGTCGGATTGGAATTAGGTGAAAATGAGCTGTGGACCCTATTGACTCCCCCTGTTTCTCCCACTCTCTCTCCATGCGTTTTGCATGTATTATCTAGTGGTATTTCTAGTAGTATTAGTATTAGGATAAATGTTCGCCAATTTCAGTTATCACACATTTATTTGGGAACCTGTACTATTTAAATACATTATAAAGTGCAATATTAAAGGTCTTTAAACTAGGTTTTGACTTTGGCCCCACTACATCAAGGGGGTAATAATAGAAGTGTCACTTTAAGGCCCTCATCATTTCAGTTCATATTGTGCTTTAGAGGTAGTACAGTATTATCAAACAGATTTTCAGTTTATTAAATTACCTCAATTTATTCAAGACCGTGAACCTGGGGCCTTTATGCCCCCTGATTACCTCGGGCCCTGGTCCGGTTACCTTTTTTTACCTCGTTGGTAATCCGTTAAAAAAAACTAATTTTAACCACCTCCTCGTTCCTCATTTTTCATCACATATGTGCATGAGCAGAAGAAGTGTGTACTGTTATGACACATCTGCTTCAAGTTTCCCAGCATATCCTTGGTTTGCCTTGTCAGAAAATACCTCAACTGACCTTCAGAGAATAGGAAGAGGAGCAGACTTTTCCCAGGTACATTTTACCAGAGAAAAGATGCACTTTCATTTCTTACTCATTGGTATGTTCCTAATCTTATCAAGTAGCAATTGAAGTCAGGGAGTTTTTCGACTTCCCCCAGTACAGTATACTTACGCCCCTGTTGAACCAATACTACTCATCAAACTAATGAGTGGGAATATAGCAGGAACTTGGTATCACTCCATATAGCCCGGGATTTAGCTTTGATGTGAAAGGGTCATCTGGGGAAAGGATTTTTTTTTTTTTTTCTTTTGTCCTGCATGTGAGAAGAAGGGCTATAGGTTTCACACAGAACACTAGAGCGTTCAAGACTGAACAACCTCTACATTTTCAACCGTGCTTGATCTAAAAGTGAACGAGAAGAGAGCGATAAACCAAGCACGGAGATGTGATGAGAACGGACCATCAAAGCGCAGCAGCCTTTCTCTTCTGTATTTGAGCTAATCGCCAAGCGTGAGATCATTTTAAGCTGCATTTAAATCACTCTGGCTTGTTACTAGGCTACAGACTGGTACATTTTACCCTGCCAATCAAATGAGGGTAAACCTCATCTGAGAACATTGTTGCTGCTCTTGTAGATTGTGCCAAATTTTAAACCACAGGGAAAGAAATGTAAAGATGCCAAACAGATACTTCCCAGCCCACAATGCTGGTATCATCCTCTAAAGTTGACAACATGTGACTGTCATTATATTAACCCTTCGTTTGTTTCCTAAATTTGGAGCAGGATAAAAAAATTACAGCAAAATCATATCCATTAACGCAAGAGGAATGAGGTGAAATATGCAAAGACTCAGAGGGCCTGACACTCTTGGACACTGCTCAGAGTCACACCCATTAAAAACAACTCTTCACCTCACTCCCACTCCCTCCGACGGCACAAAAATCAACTCTGACCCACTGCTGGAGCTCGGCTCAAGAAACGCCCACGGATGAACCTTTCAGCTTTCCTCAATAAAATGCTGGCCTTAATCTGCATTTCAGAGGAGGATTTCATGCATGGCACAATCATGGGAATTTTCCCAGAACTATTAAAGAATAGGCCAACAACATTGACCATACAGGCTCAATCGAGAAAAGACGTTACGGACTGAAGATGCATGGATGTAACCAGCTTGTTTGATTAAATTAAACAGAGTAAACCAATGCAAATTCTGTCTTAATTGGCAGAAAACAAAGTGTAGGAAAAAATGAGGGTTTTGAATATAAAAAGGGCGATTTGTGTTTCATGCACAATCAGACACTGTAATTTAAATCTTAACCTTGCCACATTTATCACCATGGCCAGATTTTTTTTTTTTTTTTCTTTTTGTTGGGCCCCCTTCATCCCCACATCATTACCCATCACCAACAGTGCACAGGGCACACAGAGACCATAAAACCAATCAGTCATATGTGGCGTATGGCTTTCTGTGTGTGGAAATTTTCAGTTATTTTGAGGCAAACTGATTTAATGCACCTCACTGAGGAATATGCTCAGTGTGAGCACAGTATAAACTAAAATAAAGTCTTAAAACAACATTTCGACAGATGGCCTCTCTAAAAGACGGGGCCACAAGATTAGCTATTAATGTAGGACCCCTTTATATTGAGCTTAATCTGCAATAATAAAAATATTAATAAATAATAATATTAGCTAAACATGTTACATACACCTATTAAACCATTCTGAAATACTGCTTACAAGTTGTTTTGACAGAATTTTGTCAACATGCTGCTTTGTGTTTTTGTTCTTGTCCAAAGGGGTCAGGAGGCCCCTGGCCTCCCTTAAAAAATTTCCTAGAACGATACACAAAATGACCAAGATGAGACACAAATCAATTACAAAGAGACACAAAAGGACCATAAAGAGACAGGGGGAGTCCAAGATGGGCAAAATAACCGTTAAATACATCAAATGACCACAAAGAGACACACAACAACCACAAAGAGACGGAGGTTGCCGGTGAAGAGACGCAAAACAACCACAAAGAGACTTCAAATAATCATAAAAAACACAAAATTACCACAAAGCCGCACAAAATAACCATTAAAAGACACAAAATGGCCACAAAGAGATGCAAAATAACCATAACAGACACAAATCAACTACAGCTGACATGGCTGCGTGGTTTGAGGTTGTTTTGCGTCTCTTCCAGTCTGGGTGTCTTGCTGCATGAGAGCTGGGGGGCCTTTTACATGTAGGGGCCCATTGTGTCATAATCCTTCCATGGAAACACTAAATTAAGTCACAATTAAATGTGACTGCAATTTGCCAGAATTGACGAGCAGTTCTTCACCTCTCGGTGGTTTAACTTTAAAGGTCTCAAAGGTCGTTAGAGGCACATCAGGTAAAGAAGCTTCTTTTTGTTTCCATGGTAATTTAGTTATCTATTAATTTATTTTTTTACTTCGTCAGCAGCGGGAAGGAAGGAGGGGGGCGGGGCTACAATTAAAAGCCACGCTGCGGTAGGCTGAGAGCGGAGGTGCACGTGCTCCTGCGCTACGCCCGCTGCCTGGCGAGTTTAGACCCGCACAACACGCCCGAGCCTCGGTAGCGACAGCCCCCAGTGCGCCGCTGTCTTCAAACTGCCGTAGTGTCGTGCCTTTAACTGAACCAACGACAGCTACTCGACCACCGATAAACAAAAAACAAGAAACAAAACGGCGGCCATGCGGGGGCACACGCTTTTTTCCCTTTGGCTGCAACTTTTCACAGCTTGTCTGGTGTCTGGGGTGAACGGTAAGTTGCCTCTTTGTGTTTGTTTACAGTTCAAACCGCCGCCGTTAGCTTCCCCGGACCGTTGCTGTTTCAGTTGGTTTGGTGGTTTAGCTGTAAAGTGGCTTCTTTAAAATTAACTCACTTGAAATGTATTTGTTTGTTTTTTTTGTTTTTGTTTGTTTTTTATTAGCTGTACGCTTTGCTAAGTCATTTTTATTTGGGAAGTGTGTATGGTATGTGATGATTAAATCTCAGCGCGGCACTTTTGTGGCACCGTCACCGGAGTTACGGAGCGGTGGGCATTTGTAGGTGCACAAGTTCAAGCGATCCCTGAATAAGTGGACAGGACGTTCGGGAATGTGGGGACAGAGCGATTGCTTGACTCTGAAACTGCAAGATGAAACTTTTTTTTTTTTAATGTTAAGGACGATCACATAATTGAACATATACGGGGGCAAAAAAAATCTTTACTAGGAGAGGATATGTGCTTGTTTTTCGAGTTTTGTTGGCCGCTTGTTAAGTCAAAATGTACGGTTGCCTTAGGGCAATTTTGTGCACAGTGACCCTTTTCAGAAGCACCACACACAGGCTGGTTATTATACTTCTCCAATGTTAACCTCATGCCATTGGCGCTTGGCTTTGTTTGCATTTACATGCATCAAACACATTTAGGCCGATGAACAAAGGGTAAAATGGCCTGATTTTCCTGCCTTCGTTTCTGCTCACAGACCTAAGGGGAAGGCATCACATGTCACACAAATGTTTTCCTTGGTATGATGATGTATTTTCCAAATGTGAAAAATTTCCCTGTTCCACTCTTTGCACATTGACAAAGAGGAGAATTCATAACTTGGGTTGGTGCTGTGTGAAAGACAGATTGTGTATTTCATGTCGGATGAGACATTTGGACTTTTGGCTCTTTCGAGCTGACAACCCTTTGACATTTCCTCTTGGCCTCAGGGATCAATGCTCCTTACCAAAAGTCAGGCATTTTTCAGTCTTTTTAATAGCTTTGTCAGAAAATGTGTAGGAAAGTGTTGTATAAAATAGTTAACTAAAACACAATATTAAGTAGTCCCCTTTGCTTATGAATCAATCTATTGAATCTGGATGCAGCAATATATCGTTGCATTTCACTGCATCCTTTTTTAATTTCGAGTTGTGTGCACATGCGTTTCAATGCTCGTGTTGATCCACTATGTTGTCAAATACACTGAGGGCTGCAGATGCAAACATTTGTCTAGGGCTGCAACTAAACATTATTTTCATTATCGATTAATCTGGAGATTACTTGGTTAATTTAATAATTTGGTGTATAGAATGTCAGAAAATAGTGAAAAATGCCTGTTACAGTGTCCTGAAGCCAAAGGGGAATGTCTCGATGTCTTCAAATAACTTGTTTGGTCTGACGAACAGTCAAAAAAACGTCAACAAATTTGGAGATTAACTTAATTTAACTTTTGGGCAGCCAAAATTGATCACTGCTGCTTAAAAACTGTTCTACTCAACTTAGATTTGAGCTGTATTTCCATTCCTTGTCCTGTAACATCCTTACGTAGACCTGCGTGACAGACAGGCTGCTACATTTTCCATGGTGCATCACTCACATAAATGTTTGATACACTCCTTTTAATATCGTTTTGTGTGAATTGAAACTGGAAAGATTTGCAGCCCGGAGAGAAGCATACATCCCTGGATGTTTGCTCCTCGGGGCTCAGGGACAGAGTAGCCGTGGAGAATAGGTGTGGTTGCCCTGACCATAGCGTTGAGTCACGTTTCCGGATGCAGCTGCCAGCGCAGACATGCCACTGAACTTCCACCCACAACAGCGCTCACTGAGACCTTTCCACATTGTCAGGGAGTTTGTGGGGGCGGAACGGGACTTGTTGCTACTGTGTCATGCAAAATGTTTACAGGGCAGAATAAAAGCTCAAGGGAGAAGTTTTTTTTTTTTTTTTTTTTTTTCCTCCCCTACGTTTAACCAGATTAGGCTCAATTCAGCAGATTTTAACTCACTTGTTCTACTCTTTAGCTGCTGAGGGGAGAGAAGTGGAAAATGGTGTTCTGTGTCAGGGCTGAGGCAGTCTATACTCACAAGACCACTCAGGGCAGCTGAGTGAGCCAGGGCTAAATATAGCCAGATGCCGGGCCACTGGGATGGCAGGAGTGTGTGTGTATAATTTGAAGATTTAGGCAGGTGCATAGGAACACTTTGCAGCTAGAAGTAGTGTAAATTTAATCGTTGGAGTAAGATAAGCTTTAATTGCCAATATATCTGGCAGTTATTGGATTTACTTAACCAGGAATTTAATTTCCTGCTAATATGATAGATATGCCTCCTCCACAGTTGCACTGCAACGTCAAATTATGCAATGACTGTTGTGCATGTTTTATTTGGGGTTTATTTAGGGTCATTTGATGGATGATTTATACTTTTGTTAAATTCTTCTTGCCCTTTTTTCTACTTACAGTATTTCTTCGGACTAATGAGATTTCCCTTATTACTGAACATGTGCTGTGCCTCACTCGGCCCTACAGAATTCATTATTGTCGGTTTCAATACAGGAATTATAGGACTTTCTACCTTGAAAAGAGCAAGATTCCAGAAAACAGTGAATACAACAAATCTTTTTGAATTTAGAGAACTATAATTGGAGATTAAATTAGATTAAATATTGAATATTTGCACAATATAATCTGGTATCAGATACTTTAAACAGATCAGAATCAATATTAGACTTTAAAACCCCACCACAACCAAACTGAAGAGGGGATTAGAGCTGAAACGATCAGTCAGTTAATCAATAAGTCAACTGAAAGAAAATTACTTCATCGATATTGATTTTTTTTTTTTAATTTATTTATTTTATTTATTTTTTTATTTTTTCAGTGAATTTTTCTGTAATTTTCCAAGCAAAAACACAAATTATTGTCAGATTCCTGGTTCTTAAATGTAAGGATTTCCTTTGTCATATATGATAGTAAACTGATTATCTTTGGGCTCCGATTGTTGGGTTGGACAAAACAAGACATTTGAATAAGTTGTTGGGCTCTGGGAAATTTATAATTTGCATTTTTCACTATTTTTGTAAACATTTAAAAAGAAAATTATAAATTAGTCAAATAAGAAAATATTCAAGAGATTCATCAATTAAGAAATGAAAATCAATAATGAAATGATTGTTGCAGCCTTGAATGGGTTATTTTTGTTGAGTTCCTGTGTCAGAGAGTTTGTGAATGTGTGTGAGAGAAAGTTGAATGTGTTTCATTGTCATATCCAGCTCTTACCATCTGCCTGTGTTCTGTCCTCCCTTTAGGCGTCTGTCCGTTGACGTTATTATTACTCTTCCCACCGAATCCCTCAGGACAGGCTGGGCTCTTTTTCTTCCATCTGAATTTTGAATAGCTTCCTTAATCAATGTTTCATTGCAGTATGGAGGATATTCTAATTTGGGCCACTTTATTATTGTCTCTCGCCCCACTTTCCAATCTGCCATGTTGAATATTTTACGTGCTGTCTTGTGAGTTTAAACATTGAGCCAAGCACAAAATCATCGCTACTTGAATCCAAGAACAAGAAATGTTTACACAAAATCTTTGTGTTCATGTGATCAGAGACAACTTAGTCACAGTGTTGACATATAGGCAAAACTCCATTCAGTTTACACCTATTGTGACAATACTCCAGGCTCTATTTCTGTTATGGTTCTTCAGAGAAAAGTTTTTTTTTTTTTTTTTTTTTTTTTGATGGTGTGTGTGACGCTTGAGTGTATTTTTAGCAGCTGGCTGTCATTGTTTTTTATTTTTTTTTGGAGCAGCAGCAGATGGCTGTGCTGCTCTTGAGTAGCACTTGCAGATTACAGAAAGCTCACCTGCAACTGGAGTCCTGCTGATCCTCATATTGAAAAGGTTTGGGTTATTTAAGTACTCGAGTAGGCCTGACCTTGATAAATCCACTTCCTGTTACACATGTCCAGGTTCCCTTCTCCTTATGTCTCCAGCACTTAGTACTGCAGTTTGGCTGCACTCTACAAGTGTCAAGCCTTCTTACTATGCTTCAGCACAGCCTTAACAGTTTGAACAAGGACTGGACATTGTGTGTGTGTGTGTGTGTGTGTGTGTGTGTGTGTGTGTGTGTGTGTGTGTGTGTGTGTGTGTGTGTGTGTGTGTGTGTGTGTGTGTGTGTGTGTGTGTGTGTGTGTGTGTGTGTGTGTGTGTGTGAGTGAGAGAGAGATACACAGGCATCTCTCCTTTGCTTTCTGGAACACTGAGTACCCAAACCTGCCTGCCAGCCTATATGCTCCATCATGCCAATGTGTGCATGGGTTCAGGCCTTGGGACACAGAGCACTGACTTAACCAAACACGTACACATATACAGTATATTCAAGTGCATTCATATGTATCCGTTCCTGTGCGTTTATACAGCCCCTAGTCAATCAGCCGGTATGAAGTGGATGTACGGAGTCATTACAGCTTTGACTTTGTAAGCTAATTTCAAACAAACCTGCCTCTTTTCATAATTCTTTTTAATAAGCTAATTCCTTCAAATCCCTCTTAAACTGTCTTAGTGTATTATTGTTTTGTGTGCTGCTGATCTCCATGTCATCTTTGACAAGAGTAATTCAGATGAAAGAGATTTTTGCCCATGGCCGTGCACTGTGTATTTTCGTAATGCAGCAAATAGCATGCTTTGTCAGTGAACCCTCTCTAAGACACAGCAGCCCCAAGAAATGATTTTGTTTCGCATCAAAGTGATTAAGATTCGCCTTCTCACTTATGTCAAGGCAATTTTTCTCCCAAAGTGCCATTTTATCTCTGTAACCAGTTACTCTTTATCTAATATGGACTGCAGTAAGTGTCCTCAGAGTCCACTCCCACCCCTCGTGTCCTGAAATGGCTCCCCCGTCTTCATAACAATGGTACAGAGCCCTTAAATCACTTCCTAGAACAGGTTTGGGTAAAGGGTCATGTTTCCTTTTTGTCCATCCACCTTTGATCTAATACGGTCAGAGGGCAAGTGAGTTGCTATTCTTGAGGGCCATCAAGCACCAGCAGGTTAACTTTGCAGGTTCACTTGTTATTCTTCTGTGAAGTTTCTGAAGGGAACATGTGTGCTGTGTGAGGTGCTGCTGCTCATTTGCTTCCAAGAAGTAAACACAAGACTTTTCATGGCCACTTATGCCAAGCCAAGTCCCCTGCAGCAAAAGTACAGTAACTGCATCATGTAAGATATGAATATACATATCAAGTTGCAAGTGGTAAGACCTTTGTACAGAGGCAGAAATGGTTTAACACTTGTCATTACAAGCTTGCTTTATTGGTAAAGATATGCTTACCAAGTAGCTGCTGTCATCAGACCGTCTTACGGTTTTAGTATCCTGAGATACTAAAATACCTAAATTCAGTGTTATAGGGTATTTGTTATCTCTTGATATGTTTGCATTGAAAAATTGCAACATGAACTGATGTGATAGCCAGCCCCTGCTGTGTCTCCATATTTGAGGCTCAAGCTTGTGCAGAATCACATACACTCTCTCGTTGGTGGGTCTCACTGAGGACTGAATCATTGTGTTGCCAGCTATAACTGCTCTGTGTTTTTGGTCTGGTATTTGAACCTCATTCTTGGGCCGGGGCATCATGGGAAAGGCACAGACCATGACTCATAAGGAGTGAGAAAAGCACAATGCCCTGTGGAAATGGCTTGTTCTGCCAAACATAACTCCAAATACCTTCTTAATCCGTCACCGTGGTTAAGTCAAAATGGGGCACTATGTTGGCTACTCTTAGCACTAGTGTAATTTGGGCAAATGTATTTAATGTTTTGTTTTTTTTTTTGTTGTTCTTGATTTTTACTGCATTATTAAATGCTGTAGGATATATCTAATTGTGACTGTATCCTCAGATGACTTATGGCTTTCTTAGTCACTGTGATTTATGAGAGAGGACATCAGTCCATTTTATATAATGAGAATAACTGATATATTGTAATTCAGCCCATGTTTTGCAGGTTCATGCCCACATTTAATAGATTATCGAGGCAATATGCTAAGGCTAGTTTTCACTGTGCTTCTGATAAAGGGGTTTAGGAATTACCACTACAGCAACACCTCTTTTCAAGCACATGCAGCCTAAATATAGTTAATATAGAAGGCAGTGAGATCTCTGTGAAAACAGAAGTGTTGCACCCATACCTGATGTATTTCTGGATAACTGATAAGTTTTGGGAACTTTTCTTACATAGGCAGTGGCAGCAGCTCAGAGTTGATTTACACAAATAACAAAAAAGCATTTCTCACTTACATTTTTGGTTTCTAGCCATGCAGTTTTGACTTTTCGTGGTCCAGGTTATAATATATACATCCCTGAGATTTCTGTTGCCTCCAAAACCCAATGCAGAAGATTGGTTTTTGTTTGAGGCTCAGCATGTAGAAGTGGCATTTGGAAAATCACAGAACAACATTTCTTTGTCCTATAAAAGTTTTCATTGGAACCATGTCTTGAGTAGAAAATAGTTTCAATGAAAACCGAGTATCAGATGGTGATTCTGGAAAGAAATGTCACTTTTGAATTTTGAAAATGTTATTTTTCAATATTGTGAGAACCAGTTAGGAAATAATATCAAAGCCTGTTTTATCTCATGTGTTTTTAGTAAACTAAACTGAAACTACAGCCACAGATTTAAAAGTATTTGTCAGTTGTTCATCTAGATAATGGAGAAGAATAAGTCTTCCGTTTCCTCTGAAACAGCAGTGGAGCTTACAATTAATGTGGGGAGGGAACCACATAAGACATACTGCATGTTTTCATTTACTGGTCGAATTCAAAGTCTGTTTTTGTTTTAATGTGTCTCATGACCCTTGTGCAATGCATAACCTGTTCAAATCCCATCATATTTTAAATATACTCTGGATAGGTGTAAATAGGGGAAAAATGTAAGTGCTGTTTTCCTCATTCCCATGTAATTTTATACTGATGTGGTCTTTACTGATAGTGGCATCACTTCTGGGATTTCAAGGAGGCTCTGTTGGTTTGAACACTGTCTCTTCGCTGACCACCTTGACTAATACATCTCTAACTTAATTTCCTCAATAAACCCAGGCAGTCTCCTGACTAAATTACCCTTCAGTCAGGGCAAACCTAAAGCAATGTTTAGAGTTAAATGTAGTGGGGTGTCTCTCCTTTTCCTCTTTTTATTTGTATCTTAAACGTTGTGAGTTCATCAGTCAGATTGTTTCAGTAAAATATTAAATGTACTCATTTCTCAGAAGGTCATTTGTTCAACATTGTTATTTTTCTGTAGTTAGAGGGTTTGCTGAAAGGAGCTGCCTGTGTAGGAAAGGGGGTTGTGTTCCTTCCCTTAAGATAAACAGGCAGCAACGTTTGGATAAGGATGCGTTGGCGGTGCCAGCCAAGCCTTTTGCCAAACAGACTCACAAGATGTGAGAGCACTTGAAGGCCACGACACTGGATACAGCACTGATAACACTGGACATCCATGGGAAGTGCAGTTCAGTGGATAAACAGCCAAACAGGATGTTATCAAAGTAAATCTCTTTCTTTCTCTTTGTCCTTCCTCCCTCAGTGATGAATCAACTCTACCCTACATCTCCTCTGTTGCTAATGGATAAATGAGGTTTAGATTTGTACATTAGTGATTAAAAATAGAACTGCACTCCACAAACTATAATATATTCATTTGTAATAAAACTGTATTTTTAATCCTTCATCTCTCTGAGGACCAGCTAGCTAGTTTTTCCACAATGCTACACTGATGGCCAGAGTTCACACTGCATAAATGACTCGGAGTGCTCGTTCTTCCAAACCTTCAAGGATTGTTGAACGTTTGGAAGGACAAGAAAAGGTGTGTGTGAGTGTGTGTGTGAGATGTGAGGTTAGAAGGATGGAGAGGACACAGCGAAGCACAGGAAGTTAGAAGTCTCTCTGAAATGCCATTTTCAACTGTGGCCTTGTGGCGCCTGAGAATTATACCATCAGCAGGACTAAAAAGGCACTTTTAGTTCACTGTAGAAGTCTAAAAAAAGTATTTATCTACTCCCACGAGCCTGCTTTGTTTGAGGTGGGAAGAGGTACCCCGCTGAAACAGTGGGAAAAAAATGGGGTCAGAGCTAATTTTTAGCCTTTATGGGATACACTGTGGTTCTTAAGCCACCAATTTCACACTTCGGGTCCAACCTCAATTTCCTTAACAATTATCCAAAAGTGTTAATTTGGAAATGCCATCCCTGTCCTCTTGGGTGTTAAAAGGCTCACAATAATTTACTTCCTCTATATTTTAAGGGACAAAATAGGTATAAAAGTGTATAATTTTAAAACAAAATTTCCACAGAGCTGTGTATCCTTGTGCAGAAAACTATAATTACATGTGCTTTATTGTTCAAACCACATGTAGAGCCTTTAGTCTTGCTATTTTGTCAGCATCTATGGTATGATTTCCAATTTGTGGAATTTATTATTTTGTTAGAGACGTGTTCATAGTTTTCAAATTGGAAAAAAAAAATCAATTTTTTAGTAAAATTCTTTGACAGTAAATCATAGCTTATTCAGTCTTTGCTTTTGAAAACCACTATACGCCTCTTCCTTTTTTCTCCACCTAGTGCTAGCTGACATGATTTCCCTTGTGCCCATAGAGCTGCCAGATTGTCAGGTTCAGGCCGGGCAGCAGTGAAGCTGGTGGAAGCATCCAGTGTTTGCGACGTGTTTGCAGTGTACTGATGGCTTACTCAGCTGTTCAGACCACCACATCCAACCTGCAGCAGGCTGTTTACTCCTATTCAGCAGCACAAAAACTGAAGCTTATTCCTCAGAGTAAAGAAAAAAGTTAAACATATCGTCATGTTTTTTACTGGTCTGAATTTTTGTCAAAAAAAAAAACTTCCCTCTGAGGTTGCTTTACTTAATCTTTCTTTTTCTTTTGTTCAGTTCAATTGTCGAACATCCAGTTTCAATCTTTTTGGTTGAGACAGTGTTGAGATATAAGTCGGTAAAAATATTTTTATTGTATGTAAATGAGGTACTTTCTGTATTCGGGAGGTTCTTTGAACTAACAAAGACCATTTTTTTTAATATGAATTGAAAGATGAATTTCTTTTATCCTGCTGCTACATCAATGTTCTGCTGTTCTGCTTCAGCTGCTCTTTGTCATCGATTAAAACTTACTGTAGTACTCAACCGGTCATCCCCACTTTTATCCGCAGGTGATTACTGTGAGGTAAATGTGTGCAGTAATGGTGGAACCTGTGTGACCGGAGCGGGAGCTCCGTTCATCTGTATCTGCCCTGATGGCTTCTCTGGAGACACCTGCAATGAGACTGAAACTGGTAAGCCGTGCCTCTGAGGTCAAAATGACTCTCAGATCTGAGTTCTTATTTTCCAATTTGCTGATTAGACTATGACAATATGGGCAAATAATTCACTTTTTGGTGCTTAGTATGATCTGGTTAAAAAGTTAGTGTGTTGTTCTCTAAAACTAAATAGTCAGTAATTTTAAATGAGAGCAGGTTAATCAAACTTAGACCAAAATTTACTTGGATCAATCTTGTCCTTCAGCCTAACCCAACTCCTGAAAACTAAATATTTATTAGAGGTTACAATACACAGTACTGCTCAACCTCTGTTTAACTTGGCTTTCACCTCCTTCCTCTTGTGGGTCTTTCTTCTCCTCCAAAAGGGCCCTGCAACCCGAACCCATGCAAGAATGATGCCATCTGCGAAGTGACAGGCCACTCCCGCCGAGGTGACGTCTTCAGCGAGTACGTCTGCAAGTGCCAGGCGGGCTTTGAAGGAGTCCACTGCCAGAACAGTAAGTGTGTGCTCCCTCTTCAGTAGTTTTGTGAGGATTGTATCAATAGCTATTAAGTAACTATCAGATGATTTCTGTAGAGTTGTGTTAAAAATCTAAGATTGGGGGAAATAGTTAGGTTCTGACGCAATTCAATATTATTTCCTCTGTGTCATATTTGGATATTTATATTATGATCCATGGAAACTTTTTCTGTAATTCTATTTGCAAGTATTTTTGTTCTGGCCAGATTAAAGGTTTTCCGTGTATTTACATTGGCAGCTATTTTCAAGATGTTGAGTCACCACTGTTGTTTAAAAAAAATACATGGAAAGGTTGACTATGAATGAGTATTGAAGGAATCTCATAACTGCATCACAAAATATCAAGATCAGATCTCTTAGGTGCCATCTTATACCAACAAAACATCTCTTGGGGCTATTTGATTTTTACTAAAAGTATAATTAAGACTATTTGTTGAGGTATTGAAAACAAAGTGATTAATCATAATCATTAGTTTGGATCATTTCAAGAAAATTCCACTATTTTTGTATTTAAACAATACGGTACATCCTCACTACTTTCAACTATAGCAGAGCACCAGATTAAGTGTCTGTGTTGCTGGTATGCTAGTGTCCTTTTACCAATTGTAGATATGCATTCCTATACAATAAATTGGCAAGTCTGATGCTCTCCCTGTTTATCTGTCTAACCTGGCACACTAATTTGGAGACAGCTACTGTGAGTGCTGGCCACCAGACAGACAGCTGTTGTCCTTATGGGAGTGTCATTCACACGTCACTCAGACCAGGTTGGTTCAGTCAGGGTCAGCCCGAGAGAAGGAAGCAACAGTGGGAACATACGCTGCACTCCAGCCCTGCAGACAGAGACAGATGGCTAATGTTTGTAAGGGAAGGCGGCAGAATAACAGTGGCCATGTGTGCAGAAGGAACAAATTTAGCAGGAATCAAGTTGGATTTTTAGGAAAAGCCTAAGTGCATTTTGTGTTTGATCATGTATGCCTTTTTATCCTAGGTGTCCAAGGAGCAGATTTAAGCTCGATAAAAGGTAACTGTAAAACTGGGACTTAAGGAGAGAATGATTTGTGTTTTTATTTTTTTGTGTTTTTGTGTGTGTTTTTTTGTGTGTGTGTGTGTGGTGTGTGTGTGTGTGTGTGTGTGTGTGTGTGTTGCGCAGTAGTCTCATTTTCCTTCTTGGATCCAGGTGCTCTCTGTTCCTTTGGCTACATGTGGAGGCAGAGGAATTCAACAATCAGCCATACACACACAACATGCACATACACTGCATGCACGCATATACACACTCGCTCACTGAAAGGGAACTGCTGAGGTCAGCGCTATCTGTCTTCGTTCCTGAGTCAAGGCCAGCAGCACAAGTGGCGGTGAGGTCAGGTCAACGTTAGATACGCTGCCTTTTCAGCCGTTCACCCACCCCAACAGGAAGATGTCCTTTCATACTAAAAGATTTATTGTTTAACTCCCTCATGCCTCAAACTTTTGTGAAACTATACACGTCTTCTGAGCCATTTTTTTTTTTCAATTTGTTTTTACGTCGTCATCTATTTTTATCTAGATTTTCCAAGCCCATATTTATGCTCCAAACATTCTTATTTGACTAATTCAGTCCAAGTTATTGGTTTGTGTTTTTCTTTTATAACCGAGAACTCCAAATCACAGCTCATCAAAATCCATACATACATACAAATCCTTTTGACAGGTGCTGTAAGTTAGCTGCCAGTGTTAGAGCCTTCTCCAGAGCAGGCATTTAAACTAATTAGATAATGCCTCAAGGACAATTATGAGCGGAATTTATTTGACAGTGTTGGTTATGAGAACCCCTCTGAGGACTGCTGGATCAGGGAGGAACCCCTCTATTCAGCTACTGATGACTGTGTTGTGACAGTTCAGGGGTCCCCAATATTTGTGTTTGTGGGTGTGTGTTGTGTGGGCGGGCAAGGAATTGGGATCATGGTAGCCAGCTCCTATGGTTTGTGTGAAACACGGAAGAAGATGGGCTGTAGAAAACCAGTGACTGAACCTGGGGAGGCGTAGTGTTGTTAAACTGTTAACTAGCATCATCACACTCACTTCACACATGGAAATGCATATTGTCAGATATTTTTGGGCAGCATTTGATTAAAAAGTTGAGGAATGTCCCTATAGTCTTCTCACTGGTCAATTGTGAGGATACATAGGAGCCTGTGATTAGAGGATGAACTGGTTTTCGATCAGAAAACAGCCAAACATAGAGCCTGACAAGTAGGTGTCGGGAAATTGGAGTCACATGTAGAAAAATATAAACAAAAAATGCAACAGTAAACAAGTGGAAGATGGACTAGCTAGGAAATAGCTAGGAATAGAATAGAGAGTTGAAAATAGCACCATCCTCTCCTTTTAAGGTTTACTGTCAGTTATCGGAAAGAAGTCAAAAACAAGAACGAGAAAAAAAACGTTTTTCATCAATATGTAGTTCAAATGTATTATTTCATTGCCAAATATCTTTTCCCCTCAAAGGACTAAAATTCCTCTGAGAAACTGAACAAGGGAGCAAAAAAATCTCTACTGGAAAAAGCTTAATCACGTGTGTGCTACACATCCCACATGAACAACCACACACAGCTCATGATCTCATATACCGACTGTTTAGCACACTCATACACACATGGTTAATCCCTCATGCCAATCTAGCCAACAGAAAGTGGCGGTCCGCGCTGAATGCTCGCAACGTCAGCGCTGCCACTGTTGCCGGGTGAAAGAGTGAACGTGGAGGCGGAACAGTGAATTAAGTCTGCCCTCCTGACAATGTCACACTCACTACTCAGGTCTGACTGCAGCACTTCTGACTGTCCTTTCAAATTGGCCTAAAAGCCTTTATGGGTTGCAGAGAAGAGAGAGAGTGTGTGTGTGAGAGAGAGAAATGTCAATAGCTGTTCACTTTTGGCAGATGGACGGAAACAGCGAGCGAAGGAGGAGTCTTTTTCTTGATTGCATTCTCTAAATCCCAGATTTTCATAACCGATTAAGGCCGTTATTTGCTTCTTGGAAGTCGGCAAAGGGTGTGTGCATGTGTGTGCTGCTCTCTGTTGAGTTTTCAGCTCCTCCCAGGATGTGGTAGTGTGGGTAGACTGAGCTCCATGCCCCCCTATGGAGTACAGGGAGTGTGTGTATATATACATGTTTGTCACGGATCTGACTAAGCCTGGCATGCATTTCCTGGTTTACTTATTGTCTGTATTAAACAAACTAGATTAGCCTATTAGATCTGCTTACCTGGAATCACAACATTATCTTAAGTAACAGTAGCAGCTGTTAGTTGTTTTGACTGGAGAGGCTGAACCTTCACAGGTGAACATCAACAGACTAATAAGGGCTGTAATCACAATTAACCACAGATGGTGCTTTTATAAAACTAATACCAGTACAGCTGATAAGATGGAACAGTTAAACAGTCATAGACAGTTTTTTGGTGTGAACTGAAATGATATGTGATGATTAACTGGTAATTATTTGAGATTTGCCATTAGGTTCCTTTAAAGTAGGAGAAATCTCCTTGTAGGAAGCAAAGTTTTAAGGGCTTTTATTCAGACTTGGTGAAAGCTGAGCTCTGAATTTTTCAGCTCTGCTCTACAAGAAAATTATGAAAACTTATTTGGTTCAAAATAAATAGTAGCGCAAGTATGTTCTTTTTCATCAGCATTCTGGTATTCACTCATAAAGTTAAGTACTGGACATTCACATCTGTAATTACTTTTCTTCTGACCACACTATGCAGTTGGAGGTTGAGTGCTTTGCTTGAGATCCCTCAGAAACTACAGTAACCACATTTATGTAACCATAAATTGGTGTTCAGCAAAGGGAAATCCATTGTTCTTAACTTCCATGACTCCCTTTTATTCATTCAAGCCACAAGGACATGAAGTCATGACTTTGTCAGGTTGATGACATTATGTCTCTGACTAAGATCTTCTTCATGGTCGCACTGTATATTTTCAATAAAGAAAGAGAGGTTATTATAAAAGTTTAATCTAATATACAAGTAAACTACACAAATATACATTGAGTTAAGGAAAGTTTATCTAACATTTAAACAGTGAAGTTCAAACGCAAATGCAGAAATGCATTAATTTGAAATGCTTTTAAAATGCTGCAGACATTGCACTTCTAAGAGGTACAGCTGTCGTATACTATTGCACAGGATCTGATGTTACCATGCCTTGATCTATTCAAAGTGAGCGCCTCGAAACGCAGCTTTATATAATATGCGCTGTAAAGTTTCATCTCAGAGCTCTGCATCCCTTCAGCAGAGAGTGACACCCTGGCAGGGATCTGATTTAAAGCTATTCTGGTTACTCCTGTGTCCCTCCTTGGTGTACTTCGGCTAGTCCAGTCCACAGTGCACAGAAAATTACACATCAGGAAACCTTTTAGTCTTTTTTTTAATTTAATAGTGCCATTGTGGTTTTGTCTGGAGACCATAGTGCCTTTAGAGCACCCCATCCCACCCCACCCCAGTTGCTGTATGATGATTATTCCATAAATGTAGTACTTCAATACAGTACTGGGCCATACTTTTATGGGGACAAAAGTTTCTTAAGTAATTTTTCTTATTTTCATTGCTCACACAGTTTCTGCTCTTTGGTTTCGTAGGTAGGTGTTTGTTGTCGATCCATAAAAATAACAGATGGTTTACTTTCAAAACTCAGTTTGAGTACCTTGTGAGCTAGGGCCTCACGCTGTGAGGTTTGGAGAACATAACACATTGAACGTCACCATCTACAAAAGCAGGTTTGGGCCATCAGACACAGACTTGCACCTTTTTATTTAGGCCCAAATCCTGCTGGCTGCAGCACACATCATGGACATGGATAGCTTTGCTGATCATGACATGCACTGCCAACTGACCTTGGCTTTACATTGATCAGGGTTCTGGTTTCGAATAAGCTGCATGAGATTTGTATTGGCTTTCGCTTCATGCTGAGACAAATATTGACACTCTAAATATTGTGGCAGTGTGCTGTTTCTTTTATAAGCTATAGAACTTGTTGGACACAGGCCATAGACATGCTCTACCCCCAAATCTGTATGTATATGCGAACAGTGTGCTGATAGAGGGTACTGCTAGATATGTAACTGCTCATTACATGTCACTATTGTTTTTCTTGGCTGAGACTTTAGACTTACAAGGTCTTTATTCTGAAGCATCTCTATACATCTATCATGGTTAAGTTAATCAGAGCACAATGAGTGTATGCATTACAGTATGCAGAGCCCAAGTGTTAAACAAACCTACAAACCCTTGCAGTGTTAGTACACCCACCTGTTCCTCTACCTGTCTCAGGGATGCTGTGCAACTATTTGTTAGATAAATAGATTAGAGCATGAGGCTGTAAGGTCTTTCTGGTGGCCAATCCTCTTACTGGACAGAGGGCAGACAGCTGACGCACGTCAGGACTTGACCCGAGTTTCCATTAGTCTGTCATCAATTACTGATATACAGTAGGTCTGTGGCTTGTTGGTGTGATATTGTGTGACACCTCTCAGATGCTGATCTGTATGCTACAAGGTGAAAACACATGGTTGGCTTTTGTGACATAGTTTATGGAACATGATAACATTTTACCCAGTCAGCCTCTTAACTCACCTTAAAGTCCAAATTTAGGAATGCTTTATAAACTAATTCAGTTAATACATACCAGAGTTCTTTTCCATATGAATGATGAATCTTTTTATCCACTTTCTTTTTTTAATTTAACTCTAAGACATTATGCATACAAGAGTAACGTTTATCCTTTTCTTGTTGATAATGCAATTTGTCATCTGCCTTGACTATATTTGTTCCCTAAACACATGTTTTCATACCAGTTTGCCTATCCAAATTGATACCATATATTCATTCTTTATTATAGTTTGTTACAGCCTTGTATTTTACTCCCTGTTTTCTGATTCGGTTATAAAATTTCAAATACTTAAAAAGTTTGATTTAAGTGGATGTAGCACTAAAGAAGCTTTTTATACATTCAATCTGAAGATACCCTAATATTTTGAATATACTGTATCAGCGTATAAGGATACAGACAGAGTTAGCTGCTATCAGACTGTGCCACAACAGTAAATTTATCAAAGAGCTTATTTACAAAGTGTAGAAAGATTGGTGTTTTAAATATCCACTTTCTGCTCCCAGAGATAGTCTGTTCTATGTGATTTAGTGTGAGCTTCTAGAGCCAGAAGTGTCACAACTGTGGATCTCATTACCCAGTTTTTATGGATGCACATTTCAGAATTACAGTATACTTCCTCCTGTGTCTGTTTGAAAATAAATGTTTGGACACGCAGCTATTTATGGAGAGAGCATGTGGGTGGGGAGATACTGCCGTGTGTGTTTGTTGGTTAGAAACATCACATCAGTGTGCTGGGGTTGTTCGCATGTATTTTCCTCCATAATAACAACTCCTAACATCCAGAGATTGACTGAAATTACCCTTATGGTGTGCGGTCATCTGTACAACAAGATAAATGTGAATCTTGTTCTTTGTGTATGTGGTCAATAAAGACTGTGTACAAAGTTTGTTTAGTCACACTGACAGTTCTTGAGGGTGTGAGATGAAAAGGAATTTGAGTTTATTCCAGACTCAGAGCTGGACAGCTAGTGTTGTTGAGGGCGCCATCAAGAGGAAATACAACAAATTACAAGGAAATTAAACAGGCATTGCACTTAGACCAATCAGCCACAGCATTAAAACTGGTAACTGTTGGTGACTGGTGTAAAGGGTCCTTAATGACACTTGACTCAAACGTCACACGCACCCAGATAGGCACATTTACTCCTGGGATCCTTCAATATTTATACTTCACATCCTGACCACATGATCTCCTGGTACAGCTTGTTCTTTGATACCAGATATCTTGATTAAGGCTACATTTACTGTCTTACGATAAGAAACAAGCTCTTGTCTCTGGTCTCCTCTACTACAGCTCCAGTCCTGTTGGCATGGCTTCAACTAACCTCAGTGTGAAAAGGTTTAAGAAATATCAAAACTTAATTCTCAAGCATGACATGTGATCTTCACTCACACTTCTAATTGTGAGCTACTTCCAGACTGGCTGATTTAAAGTCGACTGGCTCATTAAACTGGCACAGTAAACTGTTTTTGTTTTACTACAGTAAGTGGTGATTTGGTTTATATCTCTGTAGACGTGAACGACTGTGCCGGCCAGCCATGTGAGAATGGCGGCATCTGCAGGGACCTGGAAGGAGATTTCAAATGCCACTGCCCTTCCCCTTATGTGGGCAAACATTGCCAACTGCGTAAGTGTAACATGCTCTCACATTAGGGCCAGACAAAATAATAATGCAATCAATTCATCTTTATATACATATATGCCAAATTTGTATAAGGGCCACAGTGGGAAATCTCATGCTGACGTCTGAATCTGCCCTCCACCTCTCCTCCACAGGCTGCATTTCTCTGCTTGGTATGGAAGGAGGGGGCATTGCTGAAAGCCAGATCTCAGCCTCATCGGTCCGCTATAGCCTGCTGGGCCTGCAGCGCTGGGGACCTGAGCTCTCCCGCCTCCACAACAAGGGACTGGTTAACGCCTGGAGTGCTGCTGCACATGACAGGAACCCATGGATAGAGGTGAGGCCAGTGCTATAGTAGATAAGTACAAAAGTAATTAAGATTGATAATAGACATTAAGGCTGAATATATACAGTACGTAGATGGGGATGTTCAGCAGCCTTGAGGTCTTTAGTAATTGGTTTTTGTAGAAATGTTTGTTGCCAGTTATATCGGGCTAGAGATACTTTTATTTATTGCACAATTTAAGATTTGGAACAGATACATTTCAAACAAACAGGAGTTCACTTATTGATTAATTAGACACCCTTTTTATTAATGAAGATTCACACAATGTGGAGCCTTTTGTTCAGACTACTCCATTTAACTTTTATGTTTTTGATATTCTGAAAACTGTTTATTGTCCTGACAATACCTGCATTGATCTTATAACATTTGACATTTCAGTTGAACTTTTCCATTTAAAAATAAACTTAAGTAACTCATGTATGCTCTATTTCCACATCCAGATCAACATGCAGAGGAAAATGCGTTTCACAGGTATTGTCACTCAAGGTGCCAGTCGCATGGGAACAGCCGAGTTCATTAAGGCCTTCAAGGTGGCCTCCAGCCTGGACGGCAAGACATACACGATGTACAGAACGGAAGGACAGAGAAAGGACAATGTGAGGAGACACATCAGCACACTGCAGCACAACAGAATGCACTACACTAATACTTATAGAGTGTTTTAGTCCCCTTTTGAAATATGTGGCAGTCAAAACACATTAATGTGTACAAACAAAACACAATGCCATATTTCATAAAGATGGAAATGAACCACTAGAGGGAGCAATGACTCTTCTAAAGAACAAACTGCAGTATCTGGTTACATTCTATTGTAAACTGACTCTAAGACTGCTTAATGTCTTTTGGTGTAATGTGACTAACTACACCACTTGTGAAACAGTGAAACAAACTATTTTATTTTTATTTTTAGAGGAAACACACTTTTAAGGAAAATATTTTTTTTAAAATGTGTTTGATGTTTAGAATAAACTTAGTCCTTCAAGGAGTGCCTTTGTTCATCCTATAGTTTACAGTAATCGCTATGTGCTTGGAGTACATCATAAATTAAATGAAATACTGTTACTAATTATATCAATTATCAGTTGTAAAATAAAAAAATTAATAACAGTACACCTGATTATGTTTGCAAACCCCTCTGTGTTTTGTAGGTATTTGTGGGAAATGTGGACAATGACGGCACCAAGACCAACTTGTTTGACCCCCCAATCATTGCCCAGTACATCCGCATTGTCCCTTTAGTGTGTCGCAAGGCCTGCACCCTGCGCATGGAGCTGGTGGGCTGTGAGCTCAATGGTAAACATACACAGAAAAGAACAAACATACACATGCTGCATGTACATCAACAAGCTGTTGGTGTTCAGTTTACTGATGTTTGTTAGTGACTGAAACAAGCTTAAGTCATTCAAAATCCAGCTGGGAAAAATCACAACCAGGAAGGTAAATCATTTTTTTTTTTTCCCCAGTATTTACATCTTATATTTCCTCACTAATTATCGTCAGTCCTACTCTCAGTGACTGATCATATTTCAAAGGATGTTACTCAGAGGATTGCACTACTTAGTAACCTTGAACACAGATGAACACTGTCTGATGAGTCTATTCCAAGATGATCCCTAAAGCTCTTATCAAAACCATATGATCACATTTTTTTATAAAAATACCAGCATGCTTTCATCTGATGCTAAGATTCAGAGACTTTTTTACTGCGGAGAACATATTGGTCATATTAAACATCGGAAAATGGTCACACCAGCAGGCAAAGGAAATACTAGGTTCCTTTAAGTCTCCTGTATTGCAACCAATGTCTGTTCATTTAGCTGTTCCTTTTATCATAAGCCAGTGTGGTTTTTTTGGAACTCGCTGGCCTCATTATACTGTTGCATGTTCATCTCTCTTTATGGTTGTCTCATTTATCAGATCAGTGTCTGCTTTTCTCCTGTCGACTGTGCTTCCCAGTTTGTGCATGATTGCAAAGCTGCTATATTTGTAGCTTCTTTTGTTTTAAGGTCACCAGTAAGTCTGGCAAGAGATCACAACCAGCATATGCTGTTTGAATGAGCTTTGGACCTTTTTTTTTTTTTTAAACATAGAGAAACAAAAATGCTCATTATGACATTTTGGAAAGACAGTTTGTTTCTTGAAGGTTATATGTCCGTAATTCAAACTCGCTTGAGTCCACTCCATTGGGTAAATCAACTGAAGTGTAGAATGATGTAATGAGAAGGGATGTTGCATAAACACCTACTCTACATGGTGCCAGACAGCAAGAGTACAGCTGAAGTTTTGAAAAAAAATTTCATGCAGCCTTCATCCTCTTTTCATCTGACCTGCATGCTCAGCTGCTTCACCAAGCCACACTCATTAAAAAGTCTGTTACAGCCTTTATACAGTATATTAAGCAATGAGCTCCACAGGTTGATTTCTACTTCAGGATTGGCTTTCTGCTCATACTGAAGATACGGTATGAAAGGATACAGAGAGTATCAGAATACTGTAAACTGCGAACATGTGAAGGATCACCGTTTAACTTGGTAATGTGCGTTTGATCAACTTTAACCACAGTTGGTAGAAACAAAGAGTTGAATGCATTATTAGATCCCACCATGTTAGCTCAGCTAAACCTAAAGCAGCACATTTATGGCTGCACATCCACCTGCATGCCATAACTCTGCCCACTGTATCTGCTGCTCTCGTCCTCCACCATCATCATCTCTGGGTGTCTGTTTGCTGCTTCACATCACTGGCTGGCCTGGGCCGCTTCCTGTCTGTCCCATGTCTATTATACTTTCTCTCTCTTTCCATTTCTCTTTTTCTCTCTCTTCCTCTGTCACCTGCCTGGTCTCACCTCCGCAGTGTATTCAAACACTTCAGGTTGTTCAGAGCCGATGGGCATGAAGTCCCGATTGGTGTCTGACCGTCGGATCACGGCCTCCAGCACCTTCCGCACCTGGGGCATCGAGGCCTTCACCTGGCACCCTCATTACGCCCGGCTGGACAAACAGGGCAAGACAAACGCCTGGACCGCTGCTACCAACAACCGATCTGAGTGGCTGCAGGTAGGGGAAAGAAGACAAGACAGAGCTGCATGTTGTTTCTGAGTTTTTCCCAACGCAGCTTTTGTAAAATGAAGCTGTTTCTTTTTCCTCAGGTGGACCTCCAGTCTCCCAAGAAGATCACAGGAATCATCACACAGGGGGCCAAAGACTTTGGCTCCATCCAGTTTGTCATGGCCTTTAAAGTGGCTCACAGCGACGACGGAAAGTCCTGGACCATCGTGAAAGACGAGACCACAAAGACAGACAAGGTCAGTCCACTTTCCCGAAACACCCAGTAATTAGATAAGTGTGGCTGCAGTGCATGCAAAAAAATTAGTTTACACAGCATTATAAGGGCAAATTAAAATGCATTATTGGGACGGTTGAACAAACAAAAATACATCTGATAGGATACAACATAAGATAAAAGATATGTACTTAATTGAAATTATAACAATAATAATTGATTTTGAATAAAGAATACCTTGATGGATTATATATAAAAAGTAAAAATAAAGGCTTTTGCAGAGGGCTGTTTATTTGTGTTGTCTTAAGGGAAAATGTTTCAAAAAGCAAGTGATATTTAACTTGTATCTGACATACTTGTCTGCACACCTGGAACCAATCATGTTGATACTTGATTAGTTTTCTGTATGCATTCATTCATAATGCATCCAAAACCCAATTTGTCTGCCAGATTAACCAAATTGAGTAATTTAATCAAGGATGTGGAACATTGACATTTGTTTGCTCTGACTTAATCCATGAAACATTTATGATCGGAGTTAAGTGTGTGTCTTGAATGTGTATTTTATGTGATAATGTTGGCATTTGTTTATGAGGTTGTACTAATTGCCAAGGTTTCTTTTACATGATTTTGTTTGGTGTCTATGTACAGTCAGGGAACAGTCAGATTTTCTGCTTTGCAAACTTGCTCATGGGAAACAACTCCCACAAGAGATTTTATCCCTGTGTCATTGAGCAGAAGTGCCAGAAAGTGTATTCATATAAAAATGCTCTGGCATCTACAGCTAATAATTCCTTAACATATACACATTTTATTGTCATACACATTTGTCTATATTTAGCTTGGACAGCAGTTAATTTTAGGTCCTGTTTGTTTTTTGTGAGCTACTCTGGAAAAATAACGTTTAAAAAAATCAAATTACATACAGTATGTCTGACAAAATAATGGGGAATATGTAAACAAGCTGTCCACCGAAGAAAACTTATTTTCAATCAGTGTTTTGTTGTTAAGGGAACAAGTAGCATGAAAATTCCTTTGTCATCTAGATTTTTTAGTTTAAAAGTGGCTATGATCTGTATCCCTTTGATTGGCTGCTGTTCTCTGCCCAGATCTTCCCAGGCAACAGTGATAACAACGTTCACAAAAAGAACATCTTTGAGCCGCCGCTCTACGGCCGATATATTCGTGTTCTTCCATGGGAGTGGCACGAGCGCATCACCCTGCGGATGGAGCTCCTGGGCTGTGATGAGTAGCACCGCCCGGTACCCGCCTCCCAACTTCTTTCCTCTCCCCTGCTCCCCCTCTCTCTACCTCCTCCCCCATTCCCGCCTCCTCTTCCCTCCTTACCTTCTCCCTCCTGAGCCACACCTGCACTGCCTTGCTCTCAGCCCTAGGGGGCAGCAAACACCAGAGTAGCACCTCACCACCACAACCCTGGCTGGTTGGAGGTGGAAGACGTTACCCTTAACCACTCTCACCAGGACCCAGATTGAGTTAAGCTCACGTGTCTCCTCTTTTTTTAGTTTCCTGAATTGATCAGTTATTTTTTCCACCTGAACCAAATCTATGATCACTGCAGGAAACAGTATATCTTCTTTGTTACTAAGCAGAGCTGGGATCAGATTTTTTTATCCCAGCTACCGGCTAAATCAAAGGTGGTGAATCCCTCATCCCTGTGTCAGAGGTCAGGGGTAACAATACTCCTGCTGTATCAGTTGGTGCTGCCTGGACTCTGATCCTATATAAGTTCTACCTGGAACATTGAACCTCCAAGACCCACGGCTGGTGATGTACATAAGCTCCATTTAACAGCTTGCACACGCCCTATAACCAAACACTCGATCTCCCCCCCAAGACACACAGAATATATATAATCTTTACAGGATACATTGATGTTTTTGGTTGATTATTTTTCTTGTTGAGACAGTTTTTGTTTTTTGAGAAAAAAATAATAGACTAAAAATCTCAAGATGTCCCTCTGTGTGTGCTACAGTATTCCCAGTATTTTCCTGCAGTCCATGTTTTCTACAATAGAGCATGTTTGAACTGCTTAAGAGGACAACATTGAAGGTTAACACTATTCACTTTGGTGAAACATATATGTGTAGTAGCAAATAGCAGAAGTGCGAACACCCCACTATCTACAAATCCTTATTTTTACTGAACCTGTGTGTGTGAAATTGAAGTCCAGCTTTTACAAAGTTACTCATTTGGCTGAAATCAGGGTGTAGTTTTGTCCCAACACACCCTCAGGTTTTTGTTTTTCTGTGGGTACATGTAGAAAAATATAGTATGGTGCAGTGATGCAGATTCACACAAAACAAAGAGGATTCAAATTCATTAAATCTCTCTTTGTGGGACATGATCAGTCAATGAACCATCAGCTTAGTCAGTTTAGCAGCCAATCAGAGGTGATCTCTAAGCCAGAGGAGACGCCCTCATTGACAGACAGGATGTTATAAATACAAAAATTTAAAATCATTGTTTAGTGAAAGAGAAACGAGGCACTTTATATCTGTTAAGGAAATGAACTATAGTTGTTGAGCTGACTGAGATTTACGCATGCTGCTGTGGTATGACATCTTCAGCCAAAAAAAAGGGCATTTTACACAACAGTTCATGTTTTGAAGACTTACATTATTCATTCAGAAAATTATTTCACCTTTGGCAGTAACTTTATGTAGTCGCTTAATCACAGTTTTTTTTTTTTTTTTTTGCAGTATTCATATGTTGGCTGCAGATGTTTATCAAATTTTCTGAGGTATTTTATTTTTAAAAAAGTCATTTTCATGGTCAGTTTATGGTCAATTAGTCTCATCTGTCACAAGCTGTTTGAGGTGGAATGATTATCAAAGGAAGCTTGCGTTGAGATTTTTCTCGCTGTCTTGATTCTCAGAACAACTTCAGAGCTGGACACTTCAAATCAATTTTCTACTGCCGACAGGATTTCTGGAATAACAGATCAGTCACACTAGTGTTTTGCAAGAATGACAGTATTAAGTCAATAATCGTACAAAAATTTGCTTGTATTACTTATTGGTTCGCATCATAAACTTAGATTAACAATAGTGTAGAGGCTGCAAAAGTTAAAAAATTAATGATGGACGTCTCAGGTCAAAGCAGATCTGCTCCTAATGTACAGCAAATGCTGCTGAAACGCTACTAATCCGCTCACTCACTCACCCACTCACTCACTTGGCTGTGCTTCTAGTTTTGTTATTCCAATTTCACTTTTTTTATGGCACTTTGATGTTTGTGTTTTGCTATTTGAAATATCAAAAAAAACAAAAATAGAACCAAAAAAAAAAAAAAAACCCCCCAGAATTGTTCATTGAAAAACAAACTGTAAACATATTCATTATTCCCTGTAGAGGCAAAAAAAAGAAAAGAAAACAGACTCTCAGCGCAGTGTCTTTATTAGAAAACTGAGGTTTGAAAGTCTGGGGGAATCCCTTGCCTTGGTTGTTTAGTGGTAATATGTGACGTGCATATATTCAGTACTTTTGTACTGGAATCCGTTCATGTTAATAGATGTTAATGTTTACTGCAGACCATTTATTTAGGGTCCAACCTCATGCCTCCAGTTCAAAGCTGCGGCACCACTGATAAGACTGTAAGAGAGAAACCAAATTAAAACTGATTTTTACGGTTCCACTGGACATGTGACATGACCCTCCCTATCATCCACTTCTGCCCCCCCCCCGTCACAGTATTCTAAACGTTTCCACCCCATGAATTATGAATTATGGGCTTGTGCAATATTATACTGTGTTAGTTTTGATAACAAAGAATATTCATTCAAGATCCTTAAAAATGCATGAGGGTATAACAGTGCCACTGAGAGGTCGAGGATGGATGTTGGTGTCAAACACTGTACAATATTTATTGTCGCAGACGATTCCATAAGAAGTCGCTCGTTATCCACGTCTGCATGCATCTTATTGACCAGTGTTGCTCAGTTTAAGTTGAACCGATATGAATTTAGTGGTGACATAGTTTCATTTTTTTCTAGATGTTCATCAACATTCAAACTATTGTAGATCTCTTGTTGCCCCGCTGTTCAGGTTTTCTATGATTGATCCAAAAAAAAATTGATAACATTGATGTGTTTTTATGGTATTATGAGTTTGTTTCTTGCTATACTGACTGTTGACCTCATAGAATTTTGACTGGATTTGGATCTTTTTTTATTCCAGTGTTGTGTTTCTAAGAGGATCCCTTTATGTTTGGCCTTTGTATCTTAAAATGAAGAATAAATAAAGTATTTAAAAAAACCAAACCTATTTTTTAACTGACTCTAAATGGCTTCAATAGAGCAGCAATAGTCTGTACTTCTGTGTATATAACTGGATGGAATATTTAAGGTATAGTATTAACCATAATGCTGAATTCATTGGAGCTGTTTACCATTTAAAAAGGTGGAAGATCAAAAGATCAAAAGCACTGAGGGTCGTTTTCCCTGTTTAGCATTTAAACACCCCAGGGGCCTAATCTCTCTTTATACCACCATACAATCTTCCAAAGGTATCCTCACCCGAGGGAGGGCACGTCCTCTCATTAGTCTGTGGAGGTCACACTAAAGTGGGGAAATCCCGCTGCAGGGTTTGAACCACACAATCATATGAAAATACATTCATACAGTGACACTGTGAAGGTTAAATTCTTGCCCTTCAGCACATTATTTGGGTGCGTTAATGTTTGTGCAGTGTTTCGAGACAAAGTACTTTGGGAAAATGGCTGCTGTTCCATCACGTTACGTCACTTTATGTGTTCAATTAGTAAATAGCAGCTAATTATCATGTAAGACAACGGTTGTTAGATAATGTTCTTCTAGTCAGCACCATCCACATTGAACCAGCTGTTTTTCCTGTGGAGATGCTGTCAGTTATAGCATTCACGTCCTAATGACAGCTTTCTCCTGCGTCCCCTTTTAATAAAACTTGTTCTCCCCCCTGTTGTCCTTTTTTCTGAGCAGCTTGAGGAAGATAAGCCCAAGCGATCTTGTATTTAGTGGTGGGATGATTGTTTTGTTACTGTGTATACTGCTTCTCTAAATTACAATTAATGAGGGGATTCCCACTTGGTATCAAATACAGTTTTTCACTGTGTCATTTCCTGGATGCTTTCTTTTTTTGTTTCTAGGTTTTGCTGTTATTAAGTGACCCTTAAATAATTAGTTCAATCCTAAAATGAGATCGTCTGAAAAATGTAATTAGCACTTCTACTATAAACATGTGTAAGACCAGTGGATAGACTAAATATTACTAAATATTAAATTTAATCAGTTATACATAAGTAATTACAAATGTAAGTGTTAATACTCCTTGTGGGAATAATTTGACCTCCTGGTGGTTTTAGAAATTATGATCAGCTATTATTTTAAGTCCTTAGCAATAAGTCATCATTTTGTCCTAAAATTCTGTTACACATATAGCAAATAAAAAAACTAATAATAGTAAAAATGTATTACACCTTGTAAGAAACAGACACATCCCCTTCATGCTCAATGATTTATTAATGTGAAATGATAAACCAACATTGTTTCTAAGAAGCACTTGCAATTCTTGTTAACTTAGAGAAAACTGCCAGAAGCGTCTTTATTAGAGCGGCAACAATTAGTCGATCAAATGAAAATGAATTGGCAACTATTTTGATAATTGATTAATTGTTTCAGTCAATTTTTCAAGCGAAAATGCCAAAAAAAAAATCTGCTGGCTCCAGCTTCTGAGATGAGGGAATTTGCTGCTTCTCTTTATTTTATATGATACTAAACTGAACAAAGATTTTGAAGACTTCCCCTTGGGTTCTGGAAAATTATGAGGGGCTTCTATTCTCTATTATATTTTTGACATTTTCTAGAATAAACGATTAATTGATTAATCGAGAAAATAATTGGCAGATTAATCGATTAATAAAAATAGTGGTTAGTGGCAGCCCTAGTATTTATGACCCAAGTCTGAAATGGGCAAAATATTCTGTGTTAATTGCATAATACCTGCCAAATTTTTTCTTGGAAAATATGAGGACTTTGATCCAACTGACAGACCCTCCGTCAGATCTGTGCCGGGCTTCTTTCTGTTTGGTTTCCTGGTATGACAGCTGGCCAGGGATGGACGGAGGCACCGAGCCAAAGCAGGCAGGAAACTGGAGGCATCTCACGGGTTTGAAAAGGAAGAATCCAATTCTGAAAACAACTGCTACTTTAGGTCAGGTATGTACCAACACAGACGACATCTCCAGGGACGTCATCTCGGACAGAAGAAAACCTTGATTCTTCTCGAATAAATGTTTGAAAATGTCGGTTTAACAGGCGATGACTGGGTTTTACTTCGTGATGTTCTTAACTATACCCCGTATTTTTACTTTGTATGTTTAGTTACAGAAAGCTGGGAAATTGCAGTGTTTGTTTGTTATTACAGCTCATTTTACCCTGTATGTTTTAATCAAGTTGGAAACTCACCCGGAGCCCTGCAGTTCACTCTCTTGTTGGTCTTTTATTGAAGCCTTTCTCTCTAATCATTACAGTTACTCTAGAACCTCTCTCACACACATACACACACACACACACACACACACCTTTTTGTGACTAACCTTACCGGTTCTCTGAGGAGTCTCTGCTAATGACAGCGTGTGACTGCACATACTGACATGATCAGCTTCGTGGCTCTTCAGTCAAACAACACAAGCATAAACACACAGTCATCTCTTCCTCTTTCATGTCGTCTCCCTGGACTCCAGGCCCAAGCTCCGATCACCTTTTCTGGGTCCGGACGTTGCTGCCTTGCAGAAATTACACCCTTCCACCGCCGCGCTCGCCCAGCAGTTCACAGGGGCTGCTGGTATTTGGGGCCCCAGGCCAAAACCTTTCATCTGAGGTTTTGGGAAGAGCACCGATCTGATGTCTTCAAACACACTGGGAGATAATGGCTTAGAGACACACAGGGAGGGGAGGCTGGCTGGGAGCGGGGGCTGCAGCCGCTAACAGACACACTGAGGGGAGGTTTCAGGGTTTCAGGAGCTGTTACTGTTGATGGCTAATCTCACTGCCCACTAACATTTTATGAAGCTAATTTAATTTTGTAATAAAACTGCTATATTGCCCAACCGAAATTCACCAATCAAAGATTGGTTACTTGTGGTCTGCATGGTAGACTGCATTCTGTGTTTTAAACATTTTATAAAAGCTTTTTTGAAGGCAGCCAAACATATTTAGACATTGCTGAGAAAATAATGAGCTTGGATTGTTACTTTGAAACACAGCTGAAGCTGTTTTTTTTTTTTTTTATAGACTCTGTGGTTGGCAGTGACTGTCTCTCAGATGATTGGCCAATCCACCACTTCGTTCCAGACTGAAATATCGAAACAATTTTCGGGTGGATTGCCATAACATTTTGAGCACGTATTCAGGGTCCATAGACGTTGAAGCATCGCGACTTTGGCGAACCCCCTGAATCTTCCTGCCGTGAGCCCCAGCGGGCCAAAGTTTCTGCTGATCATGTGAAATATCTCAACAACCGCCGGATGGACTGCCATGAAATTTGATACAGACATTCATGTTCTCCCCAAGATGGAGTGCAACAACCTGGTGATCTCTTGACCTCTCATCCAGCGGCATCATCAGCTCAAAAATGTAATTTGTCCAATTTTTTTTGGTTTGCGACAAACACTGTGACATTCCCTTCAGTCGCCTCTGTACTTTGTGTCGCAGCCAAATTTAGCATGCTAACATGTTGAACTGAGATGGTGATCACGCTGAACATGCCAGCTACGCATCAGCATGTTAGCATTGCCATTGTGAGCGCGTTACAATGCCGTCTTCAGCCTCCCAAAGCCGCTAGCGCGGCTCTTAGTCTGGTTGGTGTGCAGGTTAAAGAGGAAATCCCAGGCAAGGAAGAAGAGAGCCCTTTTTTTTTGAACCCAACATAAACATTTTCAGCAGTAATGAAGACGGCACAGAGAGGTGGTGAGAGCGGAGGGGAAAGAAAAAGGAGCGAAAGCAAAGGGTTTACTGAAATACTAAGCCACGATTCAGGATATTCAGCGTCAGTGACGATGAGTGAAGTTGCAAAATATGAAAAACCTTTTCCAAAACCTAAGCCACAGATGGTTTAATTGATTACCCCTCTTATTGTGACAGACAGGCATATCTACACGCGCCAAGTTTGCTGGGAAGAACGCAATAAACATATAAAACCAATAAAACCTCTCTTTGTAGTAGTGGTAGCAGTTCCAGCCACTGCTGGATAAACAGAGAGTAATCTTGAGGTGGATCAGAAGAGCGGGAGTAAGAATGGAGGGAGCAGAACAGGATGGATACTGAGGGTTAACTGTCATGAGGGGCTCAGCTTTGGGCAAAACCACAGCTGATGAGATTTTGGTAGTGATCCTGATCTGGGATTTCTGCCATTAGATAATTACCTTTTTTTTTGGAGGGGGGGGGGGTTTATCCATGACTTTGACATTAATGTAGCGAGACTCTTTACAAGGTCACGTAAACTCTAACTGAGGTTCAAATTCCTTTGTAACATAAAGCCCGAGAATTGCCCAGTTTCGTTTTTAGCCACACCCGCTGCGTGGCTCTGGGGATGGTAATGTGGGTCCGTTGGTCCATCCATCAGATCGGTCCAGACTGAAATATCTGTATATAATGGTATAACAGCTATGGGATGGATTGCCATGAAATTTTCTACAGACATTTATGATCCCCAGAGGATGGAGCGAGCTGACTTTGGTGAGTCCTTTTCTTTTCTTGCCGTGCAGTTTGATGCAGATATCCATGCTCTCTAGTGGATAGATCCTAATGTCTTTGGCGATCCCCCGACTTTTCCTGTACCACCACCAGCAGGTCAAAGTTCTCACTCATTCGGTGAAACATCTCAGCATCTACTGGATGGATTGGCACAAAGATTTGTACAGACATTCATGGTTCCCCGACAATGAATCCTGCGGACATTGGTCACCATCTGACTTTTCCTTTGGTGCCATTTTTAGGTTAACATTTGTGGTTTGAAGCGAAATGTCCTGATAACTATTGAACGGCTTGTCATAAACCTTGGTACAGTTCTTCATGTGCCGCTCAGGGTAAACTGTAAAAACTAACTTCCGAACTTCACTTATCCTCTAGCGCCATCATCCAGTCAAGATTCGAATTTGTCCTGCACTCGGTTTATCACCAGTTACCTGCAAAACAAGGGACATTCCCGTCAGGCTCATCTGTGCGTTGTGTTCCCGTGCTAGTTAGCCAATGTTAGCATTTTGAAAAGCCGGAGTAAAATAGCAAACACTGAGCATTATGCCAGCTAAACATCAGCATGTTAGCACTGTGACCGTGAGCATTGTACAGTGCCGTCGCTAGCATGTCGCTCAGTTCACTGCTGTGCCTGAGCCGCTTGCGTTGCTGTATTACACTGAAATAACTGGTGTAACTTAATGTTTCAGAAAGGGACGAGTGTCGTGGCAGAATTATGGGAATGTGGTAAATAAACAAATTGAATGATCAGCCTGTACATCCACACCATCCTTGATTTCTGACCATAGAAGTGATTTTAGAAATGAAACCCTGAACATCCGTACTGTCTTCTAGCGGCTTAGAGCAGCTTTTTCCTCGACATCCCCAAAACCCACCGGCATACCGCAACCCCACCCCTGTGCTGAAATAGCGGTGGCCTTGGGTTTCTGTCAAGTCCTCTGGGTGTAAGTCAAGTCACTAGGAAAAACATCAGTGGCCGAAAGAGCGGCTGACCACAGAGGAGAGCAGGATCCAGAGAGGCTCAAGACTCTTTAAACGGGGGACTCAGTGGTCTGGGGCTCCTCAGGGGATGGCAGTGTCGTGTCAGACAATAATATGGAGTAGAGCGCTAGGTTTCACAGTGTGGAAGTGTCAGGGGGGCAGCTTCCATCTGCAATGTGATGACCATCCTTCGCTCAGACATTCGGGCAGTGGCGCAGGACCTGCACATTCTCAGGGGCCCCACGCGGAGAGCTGGAAGTGCTCTTGTTTTTCCACCACAGCTGCTACTACTTCAGCTAAATGACTGAAATATGAGTTCGTGTGGCAATATTTTGCTGTGTTACTTGAGGACATGGCAACACAGCGGCACGGAATACGCTCTGTCAGCGCTCAGCATACCAGGAGTGCAGAAGGTGGCAGCCTGTGTGAATGCTGACGTTTGGAAAGACGAGAGGCACTTAACACCTGACGTCGTCTCGCAGATGACCCGCCGTAAATACCAGTTATCTGATAGTCGATAATAAAATGTGCAGCTTTTCTTGGTTACAGAGTTTTTCCTCCATCACACGCACGAGATTGCGCATATTAAGGATTTCAGCGAAATTTTTTTTTAACCCAGAGCTTGACAACAACAAACACAAGTGGTTTTGGAGGACAGCCCTGATTGATATTCCACAACTCCGGAGGGTCAGCGTCAGGTCAAGCTGGGTTGCATCATCCAGGGAGAAGGCTGTAAAAAGTACACCTGCATTATTAACCGTTAAAGAGCATTTTCCTCTGCCTTTGAATGGACTCAAACAGTGTGACTGTTGGTTTAAAAAAAAAAAAAAAAAAAGCTAGAGCATGTTTAAATTGTATATTTGCACTTTGGATAAACAACGTGCTGTAGAGGTATAGCTGTTGCTTTCTGTCGTAATGTGGCCAAAACTACCTGTTTCAGCTGACAGGTTGAAAGGTTGAGGAAAAAGACCATAAATTGGGTTTGACCCGATTTTTTTACTGGGGGTGAGATGAGGCCCAGGGAGGGGTCAACTGGGTTGAACTGACCCCCATGAATTTTAAACCCCGATGCAGATAGCGATCAGGTTGCGTCTGTGTGCACGACGGGGTGATGTGGCATCGGTGCAGGTATTTGCATCCAACGGACAAGAAAAAACCACAAACGCGTTCAGAGGTTTATCTGAAGCTGATACGGAGCTTCAGTCGCCTGCGTCAGACGAATCACAGTCGCTGTGTATTTAGTATAAAACTCCCTCTTTTTGCTACGGTCTTCCTGCTGCAGCTCAGCAGGGACCCGCCGTCAGGGGAGACTGGAAACACAGATTTTTTGGCTTTGTTTTTTTTTTTTTTTTCCTACCAAAAACACTGTAACTCTGGAAGATTTCCCGTTGACGTGACTAACGTGTCCTGCTGAAGCCTCGTATTAGTTTCAGATGAACGTCTCAATGTTTAGTTTTGTTTAGTTTAGTTTTTTTCTGCACCTGTGGATCCCCCCCCCCCGAAATCGCTTACGCTGGAATCACATCTGGAAGAGGTCTGGTCACGAACAGGGGGGGGGGGGACTGACCACAGTAAGAAACCCCCCCCTGTTTAAATGTGCGCAGGGGCCTGATGACTTTACAAGTCGTGAACCTGTCCTTTAAGCGGATCCTTAGCACAGGTAGTCGGTGGGCACCGGTTTTTGGCGGTGGTTACAATGGTGTCACCGGCAGCATGAATGGGCCCGTGAGCACTGGTGCCGGTGGGCTCGTGTGGATGACGACGTCACGTATGATGGGGCTCCGTTCACTTCAAGGGGGGGGGGGGGGTGCCTGGTCTGGTGACGTCGCCTCGTGCTCCTGTGGTTGCGGGTCCGGTGAGCAAGAGAGCGCGAGGACAGCGGAGGATGAGGAGGAGATGAGCTGAGGACGCGCCGGTCGGACAAGTGCTTCTCCGTGAGTCCGTTTTTTAGCCCCCCCCCCTCGAGCAGACGTCCGTGGGGCAGATTGAAACCGGAGGGGAAAAGCCCCGTTTAACGGACTCGCGCGGCTTGAATTCTGGAGCAGAGGCTGAACTCAGCCGGTAACTTTGCTGCCGGAGATACTTGACGGGGCGGCGTTGGGAGGACGTCGGGTGAGCACGACAAGTAGTACAATCGGCGCTTTATTGAGAAAAAGAAAAAAGACTTAGGGGTTTGAATAGTTTGAAGGGGAGAGAGAGAGAGAGGGGGGGGGGTAACCGGGGAAGAGATGTGTCAAATGACTGGGATGCGAGAAAAAGTTCCTCCCGTCTCTAAAGTTCCTATAGTTGATCCACTGTAGACTTGAATGCATCATAATTCATCCCAGTGCGCAGTTCTCATAGAGTTTGAATGTATTTTCTATTCGACTTAAAGGCATTCTTTTATTTTTTAAAGTTGCTTATACATTTCCCCTCCAGATTCTGATTTTTGCGGATGAAACTATAAACTTCCCATTTGTTGTTGTTGTTGTTGTTGTTTTTTTTACTAAACTAACTTAATTTCATAACCAAACGCTGTGTCTCCTGTAATAACTGCCGCTCTGCCTTTTAACCCGAGGTGTCACCGACCTTATCAAGCACAGACATAGAGGTGTGATTTGGGGAAGAGCCTAACCTGGTAATTTTTACTTTTAATTCTTTATTTGTTTATTTTATTTAAACCGTTGTGACAGAACTGTTTTGAGGTCGAATTAAATTGTGGCACTTATTAATTTGACGCTAAATCACCAAGCTGAGATTTCTTTCACAGTGTCTGCCTGGTATTTATGACAGTTTTGAGAGGAGGGAGCTAAAAAAGAAGACTGTGTGTGTGTGTGTGTGTGTGTGTGTGTGTTTTTTTTTTTCTCTTGCAGAGCATAGCGTCATGCTCGATCTACTGCGCCCCCTACTGGCCGTCTGCTCGTACCTGCTGCTGCTGCTGCCCGGCGGTCAGGGCAGGATCCCCTTGTACAACAACGGCTTTCACTACCAGGACATCGGCAACGGCGACGGCAACGGAGAGAGTAGGTCCTCTCTCTCTCTCTGTGTTTGTGTGTGTGTGTGTGTGTGTGTGCGCGTGCATCTGAAAGGGAGGGGCCTTGCAGGTCCACTGCGTGTTTGCTGCACGTGTAAGACACGGATCAGCTACATGCATCATCTGTATACAGGACAACACAGTCACCTGGATGTGGAGGGAAGAAGACTGTGATTCATGGAGCCCAGGCAGTTACCCGGGTTACAAAAACAAACTCTGCTGGTGATGGATGTGGCTCTCTGTTTCCGTTGGTCCAGTCCGGTGTGTGTGTGTGTGTGTGTGTGTGTTTTATGTTTACGTTGCCCTAAACATAAGATATGATTTTCTCCAAACGGATTTCTCCAAATCAGACTTCGTAGATAAACACTAACCTCAGGGGTATTTATTTTACTGTAAAACTACAGGGTCATTGACGTAAATCGTTTCGGAGAAGGCAGAGTTGAGCTTTCACACTGTGTTTGATGGTCATAGAAGTTTAAGTTTATTAAATACAGACCGAGCAGACTTTTTCTCAAGGCAGCTGGACATGTCAGGACAAGAGAAGGAAAAGCACAGGTTTACTTCTTTTGTGCTCGTAAGCGAGCACAAAAAAAGGAAAAAAAAAGTGACAAAATTCATGGTACTCAAACTTCAGCATGCAGGCTTAATTCAGTTTTGAGTTATAAATCAAACCTGCAAAGTCTTTCTACAAATTGTAGCCAGGGTGAGACAGATCCTTGGACATCGTGGAAAGTAAACAATCAAATATTGAAGGTCACCAAGGAAGCAGGATGCACAGCATCACGAGAGCACCTCCCGAGGTGCCGACAACAAGAGGACTCTGTTGCTCAACAACAGCAAAGGCTAGTCATCGCAAACTGAGAGGCTTATTAGTTGGGTTGATAAGTGCAACTATGCAAACAACGCTTTTCAGAGGCATCACCAGGTTCGCTTGGAGTAAAACGGCAACCCTTTTTTTTGTTGTTTCCTGTTGCTACGCGACAGTAACGTATGGTAGTTTTAGTACACTGGTGAATGTGAATAGATTTGGGTGTTTTTTTCACAAACATTTTAACATAGCATAACGGGGAAAGCACAGTTGTTACTAATAACATCAACAATTGCTGCATTCCTGATGGATGGATGGATGGATGAATGGACGGACGGAGGGGTACTTTATTAGTAGCAAAGGGGAAATTGCTGTGTTGCAGCAGCCACTTCACATAAATAAATGAAGTAAATATAAATAATCTAAAAAAAATAGTGACTAAAGATAGACTCAGAGCTATACTGTGTGTAAAATATATTCACTGTGCAATGGTGGTAATAAAATCTACTATAATAATATAAAAATAATTAACATTAATAGAATTCAAAATGTCTGCTGTTTAAAAAAAAAGGCCAGTTTTGGGATCCTAGGATTTTACTAACTAAAACATGTTGTATTTTTGGGGGTTTGTGCCTTTTCTAGTCTATTTCAATGGGGTTCGTCTCCACGTGGAATCCCCGCAGCCTTCGGTGTCGGCCACCAGGGGGAGCAGCGTCACCCTTCCCTGTCACTACCGCTACGAGCCTGAACTCACCACACCGCGCAGGACCCGGGTCAAATGGTCCTGGCTGCCTGCCAACACCATCTCTGCACTCGCTTCCCCTGAAGCCTTCGCCGGGGAGACTGAGGTTATGGTCGCCATGGGCAACCGTCACCGCAGCTACGGCAACTTCCGGGGCCGTGTGCGCCTGAGACGCTCAGCGCCAGGGGACATGTCTCTGGTGATCGATGAGCTGCAACTCAATGATACAGGAAGGTATCGCTGTGAGGTGATTGACGGCCTGGAGGACGAGAGTGTGACTGTGGATCTGGAGCTGCGAGGTGAGAAGTGTGTGTGTGTGTGTGTGTGTGTCTGTATGCGAAGGGTTATGTCAATTGATGAGGTCGAGAGTTTGGGAAACTCACGAACTCGCGGCAGGTGTTGGCTGGGTCAAGATGGGAGCTGATGACACAGCTTCCTTCTGGAGTGCATAGTACAATGTACATACAGCATTTTAAAGGTGCCCCGTGGAGTTGTCATGTAAACAAAGTTACCGTTACATTCAGTGTACTCACCCAAACAAATTGTGTGTATCCCTTAGACCTAACAAAAGTCCTGAAAACATTTCCTTTCTTTCTTTTTTCCTGTTTTCCTTTTTTTTTTTTTCTGAAACCTCTATTGTTTACATCCATGTTTACTTGCCAGCGGCCTTCCTCCTCATTTCTGTGTGCGTTACCACCACCTGTCGAATGCTAGGAATGTGTGTTGCGACGCACATGTGCACCCTTCTGCGCACGCATGAGAACAAACAAGACAAAGACGTTGCTGTCCGGCACTTACTGGTGGTCAGAAAACTCCCCATGGTACCGTTAACAAGATAAACATTTGAACACTGCCAAGTAATTAAATCCACAGTCAGTCGAACGGGGCAGAAAACTGCTGCTGCTGCTCTGTGGGTTGACAGCACAACAGGTAATAGAAAACAACTGGTGTATCGATGATTGGTGTGTGGCCAAAACTGCAAAAGGGTTTAACGTTCACTGAGTGTAGATTTTCCTTTAAAGTTGCATTAATCAGTATGCTTTATTTTACTACTGAGTCAAACAACTACATGCAGTGTGAAAGTGAGCATCCCCGAAAACTCTGTGGGCAAGCCCTGCAGCTCTGCTGAGCGTTTTTAACCACTTTTACCTTGTACTGGGCTTGTGCTGTATTGTTCAGTCTCACCACATCGACTGCATTTCCAGCATCAACAGGCAGCTGTGTTCAGCAAACCCACTGTGTGTTATTTGCCCAGAAGTAGCTAGCGACTAGCTGGTGAACATAGTGCAGCGTTTAGCAGCCGAAGAGCCGCACATTTCCCTCGGGAGTTGGAGGAGCCCAAAAACAGAGCTAAATCATGAGTGAATATTGGACTTTCATTCACCGGGTGGACACAAACGTGACTCCAAATGAATAATAATGTGGCACCATAGATGCTGGATGTGTAAATAAGCAGCTGTTTGCTAACAAGTTTGTCATATCAAGTCAAAAGGTGATGATATGTCTATGTTGTGCTCACAACTGAAAATCACTTCCTGCAGATTTGATGCCAATGTTTAGCATTCGCCGTACCCTATTATACTTAATATGACTGTACTGCACGCCAACATTACTTCCACCATGTGCAAAAAAGTGAGAATGATATCTTTTTACCATTCAGTACGTGAACATGATTTCCATTTGTCTAGGATTTTGAATTTTTCACATTTAGACTCAAGACGCAACATCAGATGCATTTCAACTGGGATAGGACTGTTTCAGACTACGTTGGAATGTATGACTATACAAACTATCATAAAACACTTCTCCTCCACGTGCAGGCGTGGTGTTCCCCTACTACTCTCAGAAAGGACGCTACCATTTTAACTACTTTGGGGCCCAGCAAGCGTGCCAGGATCAGGACGCCGCTCTGGCTACGTTTGAGCAGCTCTTCGCAGCGTGGGAGGAGGGGCTAGACTGGTGTAATGCCGGCTGGTTGGCTGACGGCACAGTGCAGTATCCAATCACAGCCCCACGTGACGGCTGCGGGGGCGTGAACTTAGCTCCTGGTTTGCGTAGCTACGGGCAACGACATCGCCTCCTCCACAGCTTTGATGCTTTCTGCTTCTCCGCCTCTGTCAAGGGTCAGTACAAAGATGTGTGAATGTTTCAAACCTAAATATATCAGTGCATGACTGTGTCCTCATTCATGACTCTCTCCTGCCTTAGGGACTGTATACTACTTACAGCACCCGGCCAAGCTCAACTTCACTGAGGCCGTCCAGGCTTGCGCCAGTGATGGAAGTCAAATTGCCAGAGTGGGCCAGCTGTACGGCGCCTGGAGGCTGATGGGGTTGGACCACTGTGACGCTGGCTGGTTGGCCGACGGCAGCGTGCGTTATCCTATCGCAAAAGCGCGGGCTAACTGTGGCCCGCCTGAACCAGGGGTGCGTAGTTTTGGGTTCCCCTCACTGTACCTAAAGTTTGGTGTCTACTGTTATCGGTAGATGCTCGGACTCAACACGAGACAATTAAACAAACCATTCTAACAGCGCACTGGTTAAAAGCTCTGCTCGGGAGGTTAGCATTAGCTGTTAGCCAGTTTGTTCTTTTCCGTGCTGTTTTGAAGTGAGACCATTTGGGTTCATCACTCTCCACCTCCATAAGACTTTAACTCATGTCTCAGTATTGAAATTTACTACTAGTCAACAACGTTTTTTGCACTCGTACTTAGACATGTCCATACTATATGGCCAGAAGTATGTGGACACTGCAAAATGACACCTGTATGTAAGTGCCGATCATCTTATTCCAAAACCAGAGGGCATTCGTATGCTGCTATAACAGCCATCACTCTTCTGGGAAGGCTCTCTACAAGATTTTGGAACCTGGCTACAGGGATTTGCTCACTTCAGCCGCAGAGGCATTACTGAGGTCAGCCACTAATGTTTGGTGATATTTCAGTTCATCCCAAAGAGGTTGAGGTCAGGGCTCTGTGCAGGCCAGTTAAGTTCCTCCAGGAGAAAACTGGCAAAACCATAACTTTATGGACCTCGTTTTGTACAAAAGGGGCACTGTCATGTTGAAACAAGAAAGGACTTTCCCCAAACTGTTGCCATAAAGGTGGAAGCAGACCACTGTATAAAATATAGGTAAATGTTTTGTTGTAGCATTAAGGTTACCCTTAATTCAATCTAAGGGGTCTCATCCTGGCAGTGAAAAACACCCTCAGACAAAAAAATACATAGAAGTAAATGGACAGGGATGTCCACATACTATTGGCCATATAGTGTATAGCAACCTAACCACAACAACAACCTGCAGAAACAAGAACAACCTGTTCTTGCTTTCAGTTATTTTGGCTGCAAAATACTCCTCACAGATCAAATCAAGCTAATTTTGCTTTAAATTTTTTTTGCAACTGTTTTGAAATTTGTGACTTTAATTCACAGATGATTCATTTCACACTCGGGGAAGGTATTCGGACTAAAATAAAAAAAATAAAATAAAAAACCTCATCATAATTAAAATAATTCACTGCTCTCCAACCACACGTCAGTCCTTCACCTACCCTGTATTTATTCAACAAGAACGTTTACATTGTCTTCTCCAGCAGTGCCCTCCAGGACATTGCAGTCAAACAGTAACAGGACAGACACACAGAACCTGTCAGATCTTTCTCGTTGGTCCGTGACTGCTCACTCAATAACTGTAGTTAACTTCCACCACGCCGCTCTTTCTGTCTTTGTAAAACTGTGAAATATACTGTTGAGTCTCTGTTCGTCTCCTGAAAGGTTTGCGTATCCCACTTTATAAAGTATAATGCATCTCTTTTTCATTTTTGTAAAGGTGATTAAGAGTAGTACTCTGTTATGGAGAAATCAGAAGTTATGAGTGATTCTCTGTATTGTTGTAATATTTAAACTACCTTGTTTACGTCCATTGTGTTTCATTACACACATGTACCCCGTGTTTTTCATTATATATGTCCGTGCATTTGTACTATTTTCTACAAATGAATAAAAACAATACTGTAAAGACATTTTTATATGAGACACATTATATATATATATAAAACTGCTAAGCAAATCCTGCTCTTAGAAAACCAACTCTATGTCTGTAGTTAGAACATTTTAGATTTAGAATGTGGAACCATTAGAAATCTTGTAGTTGGTGGATTAGGACGTGTGTAGGAAAAGATTGGAGGGATCTGACTCATCACTTGCCAAAACACCCGTAGACACTATGAGAGCAGGTGTAGACTGAAGTTGTACCATGTGCGGAATATCCTACAAGGTTGAATTTTTTTTTCTGTGACCGCTGTTGTGAACAGTGCAACAGTTTGGAAAGTTTTCCATCCACGCCTTTATCCATGAAATGCAACCTGATCTGCCTACATGTGGACCAGAACGGACTTGCCAAAGATGGCTTGCAAGGCACATGGCTATGATGAAAGTGCTTTCCATTCCAGCCCAGTCTTGTGGCTATTGAGTCAAAATGGTAACCCCCCCAAAGAGGAACACCCTCGCATCAAATCTGCGATGCGCGGGGCCAGGCCCTAAGGTTGCAGGCACATTTGGTGGATGGTAGGCCATGATTTCAAAATTCCCACGGTAGCTTGTTAGCTGCATAACATCAGCCAATGGGCCTTTTGAATGAATGCAGGTAATACTTACTTCTATGGACTTAGATATAGGTAAGTTTAAACAAGATTAAAACCGTAGCCATGCTAGTGCCCCTGTGAGGCTGCTAGCCAGCGACACGGCACAAACATTAGTTGGGTGGGTGAGTATATTGGAAGATATAATATTATTAATAGAATATAATATCTGAAATGAGACAAGGAGACTTAACTACACACTTTATTTTGTAAGGGCTCACAAGCCGAAAAGTTAAGGAATCTGCAAAATGACTACAGCTAAGTGTGGTGGAGTAAAAAGCGCTACATTTGCCTCTGAAATGTGGTGGAGTAGAAGTGGAAAGTAGCATAAGATGGAAATATTCAAGTTGAGTTCAAAGTTCCTCAAAAGTGAATGTCGGTACAGTACTTGAATAAAGGCACTTAGTTACTTTCCACTACATGTTGAACATGCTCTATAGTGCATTGAGTTTACTGTCCAACATTTTACCTGGATGTCAGGATCCGATGTGAAAATAACTGTTGTGCGACTCTACAACTGTCGCTGATGATGCAAAAATGAGTTAGTGTCCGAAATCTTAATTTCCTTGCCGCTGCTGAGGAAACTATCGAGTGTCTATTAAATACAGAGTACTGAATAAGTGAACATAGGGGTGATTCCAGACACAGACTGAATTGGCATTTTGTTTCACCTCATTTTATTTGAATAGGAGAAATTGAGTGTTTGGAAAGTGGAAATGTTGAATGTCTGTACCAAAGTTCATGGTAATCCATTTAGCACTCGCTGAGCTACTTAGTCTGGGAGTACGCGTTGGGCTGGAAAGAGCAGCCAACAGACATAAAACTTAAGTAATGGTTATTAGTTAAATGTTTAACATGCTCATAAACCTTTTTTTGACCCCCAAAACACTTTCTCAGATTTATTCAATGAATTTCTCAGATGCTGCAAGACGTAAACCACTGCTGTTTGGTGTGATCACAAGTCGTTACAATTTCACTTACTGTTCAAACAGGAATGCCAGGGTAGAGAGGTGAGATGGGTGACTGACCCGTACAAAACAGCCACTGTATGTAAAGCTAACACGCGCCACTCTGTCTGGGCACGATGCACTTTTAGATGAGTGGAGTTGAACACGCCGCTACGCCCTCCTGCATCTGGCCGCAAAACAGAAGTCCCAGTGATTATATGGCCTGCAGGTTTTACAAACACATCCTATTTACACCTGCTGGCCAAACATGAGTGGACACACACACATGCACACACGCACACACGCACAGACACAGACACAGACACACGTACATAAATGCGCACATAGGTTTACATGCCTACAACATGCCTACAAACAATCAGATCATTGCAGAGACAGCAGAGCGTGCACACACAAAGACAACACCACCACAACATGGCATATAAACATGCAACCACATATGTACTAATATTCAGTACATTCAGAAAGTATTCAGACCCCTTCACTTTTTTCACATTTTTCTTATGTTATGTCATTTCTTATATTATGTTGCAGCTTATGCTAAAATAATTTAAATTCATTTTTCCCTCATCAATCTAAACCCAATACCCCATGATGACAAAACAAAAACAGAAGTTTTACCAAATTTATTGAAAAGAAAAAACTGAAATCTCACACTGACACGAGTATTCAGTTCCTTTGTTGTGACACTTGAAATTTAGCTCAGGTGCCTCCCATTTCTCTTGATCATCTATGAAATGTTTCTACACCTTGACTGGAGCCCACCTGTGATAAATTAAATTGATTGATGATTTGGAAAGGCCACATCTGTCTGTATAAGGTCTCACATCAGACAATACATATTGGAGCAAAAACCAAGCCAGGTGGTAGAAGGAACTGCCTGCAGAGCTCAGAGACAGGGTTGTGTCGAGGCACAGATCTGGGGAAGGCTACACAAAAATTCTGCTGCATTGAAGGTTCCCAAGAGCACAGTGGCCTCCATAATTAGTCACTGGAAGAAGTTTGGAGCAACCAGGACTTTTGCTAGAGCTGGTTTCCTGGCCAGACAGAGTAATCACGGAAGAGGGGCCTTGGTGAGAGAGGCGACCAAGAACCTGATGGTGACTCTGGCTGAGCTCCAGAGATCCTGTGTGGAGATGGTTGCCCTTCTGGAAGTTTTTTCCATAATTGCAGCACTCCAACGATCTGGGCTTCATGGCAGAGTGGCCAGACGGAAGCCTGTCCTCAGGGAAAGAAACTTGAAAGCTGCTATGAGTTTGCAAAAAAGCACCTTAAGGACTCTGGTGCTGGTGGTGGCAGCATCGTGCTGTGGTTGTGTTTTTCAGCGGCAGGGACAGGCAGACTAGTCGGGGTTGAGGGAAAGCTGAACAGAGCAAACTACAGAGATATCCTTAATGAAAACCTGGCCCAGAGCACTCAGGACCTCGGACTGGACCGAAGGTTCATCTTCCTACAGGACAGTGATGCTAAATAAACAGCCAGGACAATGCAGGAGTGGCTAGGGGACAACTCGGTGAGTGTCCTTGAATGGCCCAGCCAGAGCCCTGATTTGAACCCAGTTGGACATCTCTGGAGAGACCTGAAAATGGCCGGCAAACGATGGTTCCCGTCCAACCTGACTGAGCTTTAGAGGATCTGCAGAGGAGAATGGCAGAAAATCCCCTGTCCTTATGAGGAATTGAGTTTAGATTGATGAGGGAAAATTTAAAGGATTTTTGAATAAGGCTGCAAAATAAAATGTGAAAAAAATGAAGGGATCTGAATACTTTCTGAATGTACTGTACACGCAGGGCTGCTCGCCCTGTTACACACACACACACACACACACACACACACACACACACACACACACACAGAGCAGATCTGTTTGCAATGACTGTAGTGATGAAGGTAGTCGCTGTAGAGGCTGATGAAGGAGCTATTTACTCTGTGTTTTTTTTAACGGATGGGTTGCACAGGAAGGTAAAAACAAACTAAATGCCGGGTTTGTTCCTCTGGCTCAGAGAGTTTACCTCAAGTTTAACTGCCTCAGGGAAATATGATGTGTAAAGAAAACTGAGAAAACTGTGATTTTCATATGTAACCTATAAAGCACAGAGCCCAGTGCGACTGCTTCATGCCAAATAGTAACAGAGTGATAGTTTTACACACCAAGACAATAATTCCACAGAGACAGATGATTCCAATTTTTATTTGGTACAGCACAGTACAAGTATACTGCATGTTCACATCAGGATTCGGGATCTGAACAAAGTCACAACAGAAGTGATGCCTGTGTGCAACATTACACATATCTTAGTTTTTCTGTTAAAAGATACTTCGGTCTGTTGAAGAATCAAGAGATCACAAACACTGATTTAGACCCATACTTCTTTTATCTAGCTCACTGATTTTCTTCAACTGTCCTGCACATACTCACTCAAATGTTGACGTCATGCTGAAATCTGATCGCAACAAAACTCCAGCAATTCAACTTAGTTGATTTATTTACTTGTAAAAAAAAACAAAAAACAAAAGTGAACAAATCTTTGAGCAAACAATACACACGTGTGTTTACTGAATTTTGCGTGTGTCCAGTGAGACTGTGTGTAGTTGCTGTTTAGGTGTTTGTGAGTTGTTCTGTGAGAAGTCAGATATGGACACGAGTATCTGCTCTCAGAGTTGAAGCTAATCTTGACCTTAAAAGGTCATGGTCAACATTTTATCACCTCCTCTTCCACCTCAACCTTCTCCATCTCCTTTCTCGTCATTTAAAAAAAAAAAAAAATTACACTGCTTTCCAAGCTTCTTTTCCCTAAAATTGTGTTATTTCTCAAGTACATTTCTGGCGATAAAGACCCTGTCAAATGAAACCCTGCCAGAAACCTCCACAAAGATGTCTAAAGCCTGAATAGATAAATCCAGTTGTGTCTTCTTCTGTACAGTTGGCTGTTAAATAAGTCATGCCCACTTGATAGGTAACTCATAAAAGCGACTTTACGGTTAATTGTGCTAACAAATCAACAAACAGGTTGATGAATTAATCAAGCAATTAAACTGTCTGCTCCGTGTAAGTTACAGACAGATCCTGCTGTTCAGAGAACTGTGAGAATATTTACAGTGACAAACTCATCATTCAGCAAACGCCGAATCTCATAAAAGCATGACTCTCGCATCAGGCAGCGCTGACAGAGGTCATGGAACAGCCGCGAGAAGTCACAAATGTGAACCCCAACCTGAAAAACCTGGATGTGCATCTTTTGCAACATTCAGTGACCTAATGAGGTGGGGTTCTGCACCATTCTGGAGGACCCTCCTGGCAAAAAAAAAAAAAAAAAAAAAAAAGGCAGCCAGTTCGGTGTCATACTGTAGATCTCACTTGTTAACTCACTACAGTTTCCTTGCTATGTGTCAGTTACAGATGAGGATTTTTTTTTTGGTTTTTTGTTTGTTTTTGCTTTTATTTTCTTTCTTTCTTTTTTTTTTTTTTTTACTGTTTAAGGTGCACTGGATTCAAATGATTAGCACAGACGTGACTGGAGGCTCCCAAAAGTGCATGAGTGCTGACTATTTCAATCCAGGTTTGTTGCAGTGACTTTAATCACGTCTTAAACTTGGACTTTCTATTCATCATCAAATGGAACAGCACAATCATTTCAGTATATCTGATACTGTGGTGGTGTCATTGCACAGTGGTTCTCAAACCTGAGGTTGTGACAAGACAACGTGGGTTTCCTGAAACATAGTTTATGGTTTCAAAAAACTATATCTACTGCACCATTATGTTTTGTACGTATTTTTCCTCTGCTTTTACCCTGATTTGGGCTTTTACGCAATACTGATTTACCGTAAGCCTCAAGGACTCCACTGATAATTCAAGTAGAACAAAACCCGAGAGTCACAACCAAAAAGCTTGAGAATCATTGTCTTGGCCTATAATGTAAGAAACTGTTTTTTTTCCACCAGTCTGAAGCACACAGTTCTAGTCTAAGACCAAAAAAAAAGAAATAAGAAATGCTAAGAAACACAGATCTAGAAAATTACCCTAAAAAATAGCAAAAGTCCATGCAACAATGTGTTTGAGTTGAGAGAATCCAGCTGCAATCGAAAAACATTTTTATTGGACTGTTTTGGACTTTGCGTGTCACTCTTTTATCACTGTTTGACGGTTTTTAATCTGCCTTGCTTCGTGTGCAGTGCTGCCAACTGATTACAACAAAATTCATCTTGTGCATTGAGATAATACTTCCAAATACTGGATCACACTTATAAATTAGACGCTATAAATACGTGGGAAAACTGCCCTCAGAAGGTGCAGAGTGACACTCAAACATCCAAAACATCAGTCAGTTACACTATGACTGTCTAAATGTGCTTTAGTATGTGTATATACATGAGAGGGAATGTTATCTATTTGGTCGGGCATTTGCATTGGTGTCCATGCTTCTTTACAAGAGGGGTCCTTTGTGGCTCTGTATGTCCTTTCAGTCCTGCTCAGAGCAGCTTCCTCTGTTCCTGTTGGCTGCTGACCCCTTTACTTCTTCTCCTGAGGGATCTTTTGTGTAGCCGGTTACTGTTGGCGCCGGCTGGGGGGAGAAAAGGCACGCATACTGATGATATCATGCAAAAAAACATGAGTGGCCAAAGGACTTGTAAACTACCCTGAAATGAGTGGTGTGGCTAAAGGATCCATTTCAGGAGCTGCCAGTCGCTCTTCATCAGTGTAATGTTGAAATGTTAGCTCTGCAGAAGCTGTTTTTTCTGTGTACAAGATATTAGCCCTGCCTCACTGATACTGAGTTTCACACACTTTCCAAATTTTTTTTTTCTTTTAAGGTTTAAATCTCCGACATTGGTCTAAGGTGTCCTATGGGTGTAAGGCATCGACACTGAACTCTAATTTCCTCGGGTTGAATCTGACCGGGGACCGTTGTTACACGTGGTTCCCCTCCTCTCTCTACTGTTGACTCTCTATCAAAGTCATAACATGTACAAAAAACGTATTAAAGACATTAAAAAAACCCAAAAAAAAACAAGGAGGAGTCTCGCCTGCTAGGTTTTGATTTATAGTTCTGGGTCCAGTTTCACCTGTTGATACAACCACCTCATCACCAGACAGTTGTATTATAATCATTGGGAATATGCTCTAATTATGAGCATTTGCTTATCTCATGGAGTAGGAGACTTCACTGAATGAGCACTGTGTTCACACTCACCATGATACACAGCGGCGATCGCAGTGAGCAGCAGGTTTGTGGGGGAAATGGCTTTGGTAGATGTGTGTTACGGTCACTCTTCCTTCCTTTTTTTTTTAAACGTCTTTAAGGTTGTCTTCGCTATCAACAGCTTTCACGGGCATCACAACCCCAGGTTGATCCATCACAGTTTTTGTGGCTGCTAAATGTACTTTATTACGATATAATGTTTTGTTTATGGTTTTGTCTTTTTATTTTGCATTGTATCTTGTCTCACTGTGTTTTGGTTGTTTTTAGTTAAGCCCACAAAATTCAGCTGTAATTCGAGTTACACTTTCATGCTTTCATATAATATGGATTTTAAATTCATCTTTCAGCATTTCCCTGCAAGCTCACCTTCTGTACATTCCACTTGTGGTTCCCCCCACTGTCCGTCTGGCATACAGCGTATGACAGGCAGGTGGCGCTGTGTGTAGCCTGCATCACATTGGTAGCGGACTATAGAGTTGATGGGGTAGCGCTCTCTGGTGCTGCCCATCGGCCGGCCATGTTCCACCTCGGGGGGAGCTCCGCACATGACTGAAATGTGAAGTGACAGTTGGTGGTGACAAAGCTTGTTTTGATAGAGGTTGCTGGTTCATATTTGTCCCATGACCCCACTTAAGGATTTTGGTTTTTGTGTCATGGTTTATCTTAGTACTGATGCAAAGAAGACAATACATCTTTGCATATTCTTTGCCTGCACCACAATCAATCATTTGAGATTATTTCCAACCACTATAAACTAAACTCTTTAGTAATCCAACTGTAGGTTTCACATCCCGAGCAAATTTTTCCTAGTAGAAAGAATTCCCAGTTCTTCAAGAACTCCCATTTTTTTTTGGCAGACGCATTTTCCAGCCCAGTAAGCCTACCTGGGCCGGTCTTGCAGGTGAAGGGAAGGTGGTAGTTGCAGGGCACGTCATTCCACTGTCCGCCCTCATGCCAGATCATCACCACACAATCCTCCTCAGAGTTGAAGTAGTTATCCGGCTGGTTGGGCCTCCAGTTCACAAAGGTCTGAGCAGAGCATTATAAATTATAATTACAATATTTCAGTAGATGAGCAGCCAGAACAGAGAGCACTCATTAAGCAACTACAGTATGAAGTAAAAAGTGGCAATTCTAAGATGAATGTGTCTGTAGAGGCAATAAAGAAAAGCAATAAACCAGAAACATTAGGTTTGACAGTAGTAGTAGTAGTAGTAGTAGTAGTAGTAGTAGGAGTTGTGGTGGTGGTGGTGGTGGTGGCGGTAGTAGTGGTAGTAGTAGTATTAGTAGTAGTAGTAGTAGTAGTAGTGGTGGTAGTGGTAGTGGTAGTGGTAGTAGTAGTAGTGGTAGTAGTGGTAGTAGTGGTAGCAGACTCACCAGAGGACTGTTGTCTGTCCAGCGGAACTCACTCTGCACATCTCTGTCATTAAGTCCAATCCACTGGTAGTCCTGACCATTGGCTGTATTGCAAAGAGAAAGAGATCCTAGCTTTGAAACAAATTAAACATGTCACCACCATGAATTATGCTGGCATCTCCCTTAAATATGTTACCAATGATAGTATGTTCGAGTAATTGTTTTGATTTTTCGGTTGGGCCACCGGGGGATCATGGTAACCTAACACAATAGTTTATCGCTAATAAGGCTAGTGGGCCTTGCAGAAAAAAAGCACAGCCAGCCTTTATGCAAGCAAGCACAGGATCCCTCAACAGCTTCCCACCCACAAACACTGTTAATTTCGTCACTGAAAACTATGACGAAAAATATTCATTGATAACCTTTTTTTTTTTCACGACAAAAATGAGACTAAAGCTGAATAAAAAGTAACTTTTGAAAACGAGAACGATGCCAAAATGTATTACACTTTTCCGTGAACAAATAAAAATAAACGATTGTGCGACATACGAACGCACGGACAAATTAATTAATTAGCCTACCGTGTTAATGCAGTCTGGATTGCATCTGCAGAATCACACACACAATATCCTCTGCCGCCCTTGTGTACCTCTGTATCTGTTTGACCTATTGCGCTACGGTTAATAAGAACTAGACAAGAAGGAGCAAACACCTTGTGCAAACTCCGAAAAACACGCAGGCCAGCACAGTGGATGTGGATGTAAGGTTAACATTACCTTCAGTCTTTTGTGTTGTCATCAAAAAAGAAAAAGTACTTACAGGATTAATTTCGGCCATCAACCATCTAAATTTTCCTCTAGATGTTCGCCAAAGAAATATCACTACATTATCCAGTGTTAAGCTTCTTCCCTCAAGCTAAACTCAGACAATTAACAGTATTGTGGTGGATCCAGCTTCTGAATGATCAGCTACTCTGCAGCGGAGAGCACAGGTCGCTTTGGTAATACCCGGTGTGCAGGAATGACAGGGAGAGCAGCTCTGTTTAAACAGTCAGAGCTGAGAAATGATCAAAGGGTTTGCAGAGGAGAGTCAGTCTGTTGTATTACTGCAGAGCAGAGTGACATGGACTCTGTGTAATCACCAAGTAAACAGTAACTTTTCCACTAACCTCTGAAGAAAATAAAAAAACAACACCTGTAACCATGCTACCTGCAGACAACAAAGATGGCGACAGTTGTAGCCGCAAAATGCTTAGAAGACAAAAAATTAAAAGTGTATGACAAAATGAAACTAAAATTTAACTGACGAAAACTAGACTAAAATGTCTGGAGTTTTTGTTGACTAAAACTAACAAAACAAATGACCTTAAGTTGACTAAAACAAATTTTCGTCAAAAGACTAAAGCTAAATCAATATCAGGTGTCAGTATTATCACTGCAGAATCAGCAGTCAAACAGCTACTCACAGTTGACAAATTCCTGCTCCTCCTGGGAGCCGACGCTGACCAGGTGAGCATTGAGCTCCTGACAGCGCTGCTCAGCATCAGACCAGGTATATCTCTCCGCAAAGTGAAGGTAACAGCTGCCCATGAACTCCAGCCAGCCTTCGGCACAGCCCTGTACCGCTACACACACACGCAAACAGACACATCAAAACACATTTGAACAAAAACACAAATATGGAAAAAGGTGGCATTTCTACTATTTATCTCTTTCCGGTTTTGCAGCTATGTGGCATGAAAAACAACTTCATGTGCTGTGTTTTGTGGTTTGGTGACTCACGTGTTGAGCAGTCTTCACCAGTGAAGCCCTTGGGACACTGGCATACAGCAAGCTCTCCCTGCGCAGAGCAGGATCCTGAACCGCAGGGGTTTGGATCACAAGGGTCTGCAGAGGCTGACAGCACAGAACAAGAGACTTTACTTTGAAAGTAACGGTTTGTCAAGTTTCTCATGAGTGTATGATATAGTATGATAGTACAGGAATTAGTGCAAAGTAAACACCTTCCACTACTTCAGGCTGCTCCACTACGACAGGGGATGCCAATGACACAGACGGTGCTGTGGTTGGGCTGGTGTAGGCTGCGTCGGGAGTCACAACTTCAACTGTGCGGCCTTCCTGTTCCTCCTCCCCATGTCCTGATTGACCAGGACTGTCATTGTACTCTGAGTAAGTCATCGTTGATCCAGGTGGCAGGGCGACGGAAAGCCTCTCAGCAGTTGGGTTTTCATGAAGGGCCCCGCTTCCTGAGACGTGCAAGCTTTGCTCCAAAGTGCCGCTGAATTCATGGTGGATCCCTGACCCACTTCCTGACCCGCTTACCTCCACCACCCCCCGGCCCTGCTGAGGGTAGCGCACCAGCGGCGGTACGGTCACTTCAATCATCTCTTCATCTGTTACGTAGATGACATCGCCACGTTGCTGAAAAGTGTCTCCAGAGGCAGAGCCGCTCCCTGAAACACCGGATGGAAAGCCGCTGGGAAAGCCGCTGGGAAAGCCGCTGGGAAAGCCGCTGGAAAAGCCACTGGGAAAGCCGCTGGAAAAGCCACTGGGAAAGCCGCTGGAATAGCCGCTGGAATAGCCGCTGGGAAAGCCGCTGGAATAGCCGCTGGGAAAGCCGCTGGGAAAGCCGCTGTGGAACCCTGATCCAGAAGGACGATATCCGGACACCTCCTGCTCACCGGATAGCTGAACTGTCGCGTCAATGCCACTGTGGTCGATAAATGAGATGCCAGAAAATCCACCAGAGCCTGACCCTGATGTACTTCCTGATCCGGATGTACTTGATTCAAATATCTTGATGCCTCCCTCGCCTAACACCTGCTCATCAGGTTGTCCGTGGGTTTTCGACACCTCCACCATCTTTCCATCGACCATGATGATCATCAAGTCTCCGCTGCCACTGATATCCCCACTTCCACTGGTAAAACCTGATCCTGAAATGCTGAAGCCAGACTGTTGTCCACTAATCCCCTCCCCAGATCCGGAAGCACTACCCAGTTCTCCAGATGTGAAGATGACAGCACTTCCCCCCTCTGCCTCCTGGAGACCTCCAGAGGCAGACTGGTCTCCGGAGAAGATGTCAGTGTGTCCGCTGTAGGTGATGCCCTGTCCTGAACCACTGGCGTCACCACTGGTACTGGAAGTGCCAGACTCTCCCGAGATCTCCCCGCTGGCTGAATGATCAGCTGAACCAGAGCCTGAGACATCAACAGGGACTGGGGGTAAAGTGGAACTCACTGCGGGAAACATTCAGAATTTAGACAAAAGACATTAGATAGGGTACTTTGTTTAGTTTGTTTAGTTTGATTTGAATGGTTGGTACCTTCTTTTATAAAATGGTTTATAAGCAGTAACCAATGCCTTTATCTGTGTTAAGTAAGTAACTTCTAATGCTTTATGGACTGCAGTCATAAATCATTAATAAAGTTTTTTTTTTTCCATCAGATCTGCAGTTGTAAGTTTTAATAAGATGTTAATAAAAGCGTTTAAGTCCAAATCATCTGCAGCCATTTTCCAGAAGGTAAGTGGTCAAATGATCCAACCACAACCTGGCAACCCCAAAGTTGTTCTTATATAACATAACTGATCTATAAAGCATTGGTAAAGGATTTATTAACCATTAAATCGCCATTTATTGCAACTTATAAACCCTTTAAAATTGTGTTATCAGAAAGTGGTGCTGAATTATGTTCATAATTGTGGCCAGTTTTACAGAAAAAAAAACATAAATTTTGATGATTGCAAGCCATTAACAGGGAAGGTAAAAGACCAAGACAGTTTTTTTTTTTATTCACACAGGCGTTTCCGGCTGTCTTACCAGTAGGAGCAACGTGGTGAGTTGTGATGGTTGTCTTGTTGATAAACACCTCTGTATCAGTTATATTTATACTGGTCTCGGTTTCATTGTAGACTACAGTGGTTTCAACTAGAAACAGACAAACAAAACACAAAACCACATGAGTTTGCTGGAAAATTTCCAACAGGGATGTCAATACTTAGAAAACTCATAGCGGAGCTGGATATTTAGTAGATTGGGAAACTGCCATGTTCACAATGATGCAGAGAGATATCAATGACAACATTAAAAGACAAACTACCTTGTCCATTTCACAGTAATATTTAGAACCTTGTGTTTTGACAAATACTACAGCTGTAAAACCAAACTAATAACGAGAACTTAACAGAACAGGTTTTTATGCGTTTCTCTTACCAGTGGGAGCAAAGTGATCGACTGTGACTGTTGTCTTGTTGATAACGTCCACAGTCTCTATTGTCAGATTTACGAAAGTCTCAGTTTCAGTGTCGACAGCTGGAACTTCGGCTGAAAAAAAAAAAAAAATGACAAAATGAAATAACAGATTAGTCAAGCCATACTCAACATTAGGAGCACTGGGAAGCCAACATATACTGTATATAGTAATATGCCAGTACTAAAGCTGCAGCTGCTAATAACATTATACTAATATCAATACTATAACAATGCATATCATCATATCACCTTGAAAACTGGATTATAAACTAAAGTACAGCAGTGGTTGCTGTCAGATGACCTCAACCACCCCTTCATCATCTCCAACTTTCATGTTCCAAACGTGTTCATTTAAATTGATTTGAACTTAAACTGAAGTTATTTAACACTAAAAGTGGATACTGCGAAAATTATTTTTTCACACAATTGAATATTTAAGTTATTTGGCCAAGTCTGCAATTGTACTACTCGTAGTGGCGGATCCATTGCTTTTAGCTGCCTGTTTAGACACCGCCGCCCGCTTGCTAAGTAGTTTTCGTGATGTTCAGGTGTTAGAGCCAACTCAATACATGGATATATGTTTTAATCAAATTGTAATTTCTCTTTTTTTTTTAAATTAGTAGAGCTGGTCTTCAATCTTCTCCACATACCCCCTAGCAACTGCAGATGTATCCCAGGTTGAGAATCACTGCAACACAGTATCAAATTTTTATCCTGAATTAAATGAGTGTTGGCGAGTGTTTGTTGTACATGTGTAACATCTGCTTGCATTGTAGCTTTTTGAAAGCATGAGGTTGTAGCTGGGTAGTTAAGTGACTTAGTGAGATGCTGCTTCAGAAACTGTCTCTGGTTACGTCCCAGCCAGTGTGCATGTTTTTATAGCCATCCATTAGCATAGCGGCGGCCCTCACAATCTCTTCTAACTTCGATGGCCAGAAATCACGTAACATGAAGTCATTAACTCCTCTCTATATCGCTTTGATATTTAGGTGAGTTTATTTTTTATCTTGAATATAAATGAATCCTTTTTCATACCTTTGAAACAGTATGCGTCATAGCGTGAGTGCTCATCAGGGAATCCTGTCTGGTTGGGGTAGGCGTAGATGATGTGAACCCCCACCTGGCCGCCTCCACAGTGGGACCTGGGGGTGGTGATGGGGTAGCGGACACTGCGGTCCAACAGCCAGCCTGGACGGCACTTGTCAAACCCTTGGTTCCAGGCGGCGTACAGCTGCCCGGTGGTGGCCAGGGTGGTGTTCAGTTTCTGGCAGTGCTGCACAGCCTCCTCATAGGAGAAACTGTCATAGTCACTGGTGAAGAAGACCTCACCTGCGAGACCGAGCATTCAACAACATTCAGAGCCCAAACGGGTCATACATTCACTTGAAATATAAGTTGACAGTAAATATAAATTCTAGTAATTTGTTTGCTCTAGGTTTTTTGAGGGGGTTCATGCTGCTCACCTTGCAGATGTTCCACATAACAAAACACATCGTAAAGTTCACTGGCTGGCCTCAAGCCATAGGACCTGACTCCTGGAAGGTGTGGCAGATTACCTGCACAGTTATCTCTGGGTGACACGATTGGATACCTGATCACGAAAGAGGATGATATTACGGCATATTAAGGCTTTGTTTTGCTGTATATCCCTTCAGGAATTAGCTTTAATATGCAAAATAACCTATTTCCCACAAGTTTCCTTGATATTATTCCCTGCATTTTTCTACACTTTGTTTAGATTGATAGATCAGTCTATCCTACACAGTCTTCTGACTCACCTGACAGTCTGGTCACGGAGCCAGCCGGCGTCGCATTGGTGCAGGCCTTTCTCAAAGGCTGCCTGCAGCTGCTGGGGGCTCGCAATGACCGCCCCAATACTCTGGCAGGCCTGCTGAGCCTCCAGGAAGGTCAGAGTGTACCGACCAGTGATGGGTCGGTAGTGGAACACCACACCTAGAAAAAAAGAAGGACGCAAGGAAGAAAGTGTTGTCTCGTTTTGTCATACAGTAATTTATCTTTCTGCCAGCTAAGCCCACTTGGCTCAGTCTTATTTTTATTTCCTCGTAATGCATCTTTCCTGATGCAGATTGTGTTCATTTATTCATAGGTTGAACGTTTATAAGTCATTCATTGGCTGCCCTGTGGTTATGCAACGTCAGGTTAGCCAATGACAGCAATGACGAAGAGGCCTATAAACGAGCAGCGGGCATGCATGCGAGGATTTTGTGGAAGTGGTAGCATTCCATCAAGTTCAACTCAATGACACTTTTTTTTTTTTTTTATTTCAGTGGCCATCTCCAAATTGCTAACTGGAACGGGTCAACATGGTTGTCTCATTCCAAAATTGTTTTAAATTAGGTAAAAATTTGCAGCAGCCTTTTATCTATATTGTAATGACACAGATTCCTTTGAGGTCTGTAGTATCCCAAAAAAGGGAGGAAGTTGCAAAAATGCCAAGGTGACTAACCTGCAAAAGGAGCTAGCTACTGTAATGGCAGAGCCAGTTGTTCTTGTTCTAAAATGTATTTTTACAAATTAAAGAAACAAATATATTCCAAAAGATGTTGTTATTGGCCAAGGAATTACCTGTGGGACCCATGGCAGCATCTATGCCTGTCAGATCGAGTCCAGGCTCATGTACAACAGGAGTCACTTTAGTGTATGTGTCCGTCACACTGGGTGGGACGGGCAGCGGGGAGAGGGTGTCCACTTCTCCACCCCTGATCTCTTCACCCCCAGGTAGGGGAGTGAGGCCTGGGTACACGCCAGGGGCGGGTGTTATGCGGATGACGTCTGGGAAAGGGGTGGTCCTCACAGGCACGACAGCTTCATACTCACCAGCTGAGGAAACCAGATTGCACGATTGACACTTCTTTTAGCCTCATTATTCAGAAACTTAAAGGAGAAACCCACCCTAAAATAACCATTGCTAAATAGCTGTTTTATCACAAAATCTCCCTGAAGGATTTACCTTGGAAGCAGATAGCGTCGTAGTGAGAGTCCGGGTAGGGGTATCCTGTCTGGTTGGGGAACAGGTAGACAGTTCTCACTCCCAGAAGCCCCCCTCCACACTGAGGCCTGGCGATGTTAATGGGGTAGCGCACGCTCCTGTCTGCCAGCCAGCCAGCATTGCACACATCCATGCCGGCCTTCCAGGCCAGGTAAAGTTCTCCGGTGGTAGCAAGCCGGGCGCCGAGTTTGGCACACTGATCCCCTGCTTCATAGAAAGAAAACTTCTCTACAGACATGGAGTAGAAGACCCTGCCTGCAAGGGGAGAGGAAGGAGAAAAACACATTTACATCACAGGAAACAGTTGTATGTACACTTCAGATGTTTCATGTGGGTCAGGTAGTTTTCCTTACTACCCTTGTCGGATAATGTTACCTGACATCTTCTCAGCAAAACAGTACACGTCGTAGGTCTCGTTGACGTCTCTCACTCCATAGGTTCTCACGCCTGGAAAGTTCTCCTTGTCTCCATAGCAGCGCTCACGGGGCTCATGGATGGGGTACCTTGAGAGATCAAGAGAGATGTTCTTTACATAAAAAGTTCGCAACAACATAATTTTTTTTACCCTATTATTTATTGCAATTTTTTTGGTACGTTAAAGACATTCATTTGTTTGATGTTATAAATGTCAGAATTAGAAAAGACACCAAGGCCAAAACACATCGACTGGACGGTCCCATCAGGTTGCCAATACACAATTCCTTTGGCCAGGACATTATTAAGACTAAAGGGGTCAGTATGTTTCATTTCATTTATTAGGATCCCCGTTACCTTAATTAGAACAGAGGCTATTCTTCTTAGGGTCCATTAACAGAGACATAAATTCACTTTCCAACCAACTAAACACCAACTCACAATTTACAAACTAAACAGGTTAAACTCTCTAAGACAGAAATAATAACGAAAATTAAAATAAATAAACAATATAAATCACAACTCCAATAATTGGAACTGTCCACAGTGACCCACAGTGAATATATAAGCAGTTTAGAAGTTGGATGGCTGGATGAATGAAAACTACCTAACAGTTTGATCAGAGAGCCACCCAGCATCACACTGGTGGTATCCATCGTCATAGGCAGCCTGGAGCTGGGCTGGTGTGGCGATGGTGGCACTGTTCTGGATACAGGCTGCCTTGGCCTTCTCAAACGTCAGGGTGTAGCGGGTGGAGATGGCTCGGTAGTGGAACACAATACCTGTGAGATACAGAGAGTGAGCAGAGGACAGAGGAACTGTATTGAAATATCTTTCATTTTGCCAACATTTTGATAACTCTGCTTTTGGCAGCTACTTCTTTGCTTTATTCCAACCAAAAACCAACCAGAAATACTATTTACAGAGGTGGGTGGTTTAAATCTGCACTCGACTGAATGGATGGATGGACTTTCCAAAGGTCAAAGGTCTATTTATCCTTATCTTTTTTAACAGAGATTTCCTCCAGATCTTCTTGATTGTCACTAGAGAAAGCTCCGGCTGTGTAATATTACAGATTGGGTTGTACGTGTGCATAAAGAACCTTTTCTTTGAGGAAAATATAGAATTTGGTGAAAATGGTTACCAAGGATTTGACCAGAAAACACAATGGATTTTGCTGCAAAACAGATTTGTAATAGTTTTTACATTTATTTGGAGGAGTAAAAAGATCATCCTGTTAACTTTTAAGTGCATGAGTCTGAATTCCTAGGAGCATGTTTGGTGTTTGGACAAACAGTGATGCAACTTGCTAGTTGTATATTTGTAGAAAACTATATTGAATAACATTATTTATTTTTCTTTAGCATACCCTGAACCTGGATGTCCATAGAGTCGTAGTTATCCTCGATACCGTGTATCACCTCGCAGCGGTAGGTGCCAGAGTCTTTGGATCTCAGTTCTGTTATCTCCAAGGTGGCGTCATTGGCCACCAGGGGGTAGTTGACCATTGTCACTCTGTCCAAATACTCTGTCTCCACCTGAACTTTTCCCTCTGACGCCACCAGGATGGTGGTGACTTTCTCCTTGGTGACGTAGGACCATTTGATGCGGTGGGAGAGCAGGGCGTTATTTGGGGCTCCGGGGTCGTTGACGGTGTTGTCCTGGAAGTAACAAGGTACCACTACCTTGTCTCCCAGCAGAGGACGGAGAGGCATCTCCAGAGGGATGCTGACACGGAACGTGCCATCCAAGTCTGAGGAAGAGATAGTTCAAGGTTGAGTTGTGAGTATTTTTAATTATTAATGAGGATACAACCTAATATATAGTTGCAGATGTATGTTTTGGCAAAATCTCTCACAGATTTGTGAGCTGTGGGCTATGGGCCAAAAACATTTATTCCAGACACTTACTTTATCCCACCTTAGACTGCTTGCAACTTTTTCAGGGGAATATTACATTTCTTATATCTAGGAAAATAAATTTTACACTGGTAAAATGATTAAAAATAGATGAAAAAGATAGAAAAAAAACTCTACATAAGAGACAAAAGGGCAAAGAAAGCTAGAGTTGGCCAATACATCAGTTGCATTTTTAATTACTTTTAATCAGATAGTAGCTTACACAAAGCAACATGACATTACTGATGAATTCGAGTATGATACAACTTAATATTAGTTTCTCATTGTCTTCATTGTCTTCAAGAGAGACTCCATTTAAGATAATGAAATGCAACAAATTACAAATGTAATTTTGTGCACTTACCGTCAAGATCTTCAAATAATATTGTTGCTGAGATGAGGGGCAAGGACACACACAGCAGAAGCAAGGGTGTCATCGTTACCTGAAAAATACACAACAAATGAAATCAAGTTGAGCTGACAAGATAATTAATGACAAAAGGGACAGGCAGAGCTTAAAGCCATGTACTGAAAGCCATGTAAATGTTTATAGTGATATTTAGCCTTTCACTGATCACAATTTGGCTAACATTACTGCAATCAAAGTATAAACAGTGAGTGTAAAGAAGGTGTGTAAAACTATACAAACTTTCTAACTTCTTTTTACCAGAAATGCTCGATGAGTGAACAGTGAAGCGTCAGAATGAATGAGTGGTTTTATTTATTCTAATTTCCTCTACCTCTGTATTCCACTGTGTTTTTTTTTTTTTTTAACTCCTGTACAGTTACATTAATATTCCGTGTAATCCAGGATACACAACGCATTTGGTTGTTACGTCAACCACATTAGCTTAAGTGGAAATAGGACGTCAAGAGCCTCTAGTATAATTTGGAAATACCATACATGCTCGCTGAGGAATGAAAGCCTCTCTGTCTCTGGGCACAGGAAATGTCTTAAGTGCTAAAATAAGTTCAGGCAGAGAAAGGGAGAGGTATGATTCGTTCATCTCAAATGCCTTTCCATTTTTTTTTAAAAAAGTAATGAAGAAATGAATGTTGGAGTGAGGCTTTTTTTCCAGCTTACTAACTGTGCTTTCCGTGTGCACAGTGTGTGTCTTTGTCTCTTTGTCTGCGTCTATACAGTATATTTATATATGTGCATGCAGGGAAGTGCTATCTGCTGCTGTCAAAAACAACTATTTGTCAATGTAATAGGATGTGTACAAATCAAACCGACCATGCCATCCACAGTGAATGTGATGCAGGATGCTGCCCAAAAATAAGTAAAAAACTGCAATGAAATTTAATTCCCTTTGTTCTTTTTTAGACATGTAAGCTGTGTGGCTCTAGGGATGTTGGTCTATCAGTTCACCACTTTGGTCCACACTGACATATTTTCCAGACTATTGGATGAATTGGCGTGCAATTAAATACAGATATCAATGGTGTCCAGAGTGTGGACCCTAATGACTTTGGTGAGCCCCTTACTTCTCTTTTAGTGGCATCATCAGGCCAAAATTTAAATTTGTCCGACACTTTAATTTGTGACTAAAATACATGCAAAATTAACTACAGTTCCATCAGCCACGGTTGTGCTTTAATTTTAACGCAAATTAGCACATTACTAAACTATGAGGGTCAAAATGGTAAACATTATACCAGAATGTTAGCATTGTGGGCATGTTTAAATGTAGGCATTAGAATTTAGCTCAAAGCACCGCTGTGCCTAAGTACAGCAGCACAGAGCTGCTACTACACCACTAAAGAAAAATGTAATTTATTTAGCTCCTATGGTCTAAATGCTGCCAGCTTTTCTCCACTGTCAAGAAAACTTTTTTTTCTTGACTTTTTTTTGGTTCTTTTTGGGTTACAAGAGACATATTTGATCATAAATCTAATTTATTATCAGCAGCTGGCAACTTCAGTCCAAAAACATGAGCTTCAGTATCACAAACCAACATCTGTCGAACCCTGATTACCACATTGCTTATTTTCTCTCAACTTTCCACAACTTTGACATGCAGCACAGTCAAGCATACGAAACCGTTGCGACTCCCAACTGAACACTCATTGTGCTGCATTCACAAGACCCAGGACGGGCTGCGGACCGCTGCTAGTTCATTCCAAACGGCCACAGAGAGACATTTAAAACCAATAAACCTGAAGCTCACAGTCACAAAGTGTTTGCAGTGGCTCAACTGAGGTTGGCAGCCTGGTGGTAAAAGGCTAAACGAGGAATGCAGTGACCCTTCAAGTTCAACATTAAAATATACCATAATGTATATTGTATTAAACACACATCAATCAATCAATCAAACGTTTTTTCGTATAAAATCTTTCATAAAGTTTAGTGCAATTCAAAGTGCTTTACAGATGACTGTCAAGCTGATAAAATGGATAAAAGCTGATATCCATATGGATAGATGCGGTATAAATGCATGATAGCTTTGTGCAGAACCATTCATGTGTGTACTACAAACTGTATGAATGGGTGTGTGTGTGTGTGTGTGTGTGTGTGTGTGTGTGTGTGTGTGTGTGTGTGTGTGTGTGTGTGTGTGTGTGTGTGTGTGTGTGTGGGCTGCAAGCATTCTCAGAGTTCCACAGATCCAGGACATACGATACAGTAGGACTAATATTTGCCCTGCTGTCTAAGATCTGCCCGAGAGTGAATGTTGGCCCAGTTTGGGCAGAAACACAAAATACCGCATGGTATGCATAGACAGGATGGAGAAATCCACCCTGGAATAGCCACTCACTGTTATACTTTTACGATCAGTTGGTGACGTTCAGTCCATCCCGGAACCTCTTAATAAAATAAAAGTGAGAGTTAATACAACATGCCTTTTTATTGTTTTGTTTTTTTGGTCTAATGCCAGTGGGAAAAATTGGTATCTCTGCATTGTCCATGATGGATTTCGATTTCTTTTTGGATGATTGTTGAAAGTTGGTGTAAAATCTTGAGTCAAGAACGAGGTCTTTTGTTGAGTATTCAGTTACTATTTTCCCACAAGAGGTCGCTGTAGACCCAATGATGTCATACCGCGTGTTTTGGAAAAGAAATCGAGAGAAGAAGAAGCCGTAAAGGGTCAGAGTTAAGTTCATGCAAGAGTCTTGCTCTTTTTTGACAATTGGATTGATTGGGCCACAGAGCCTATGGACCTGTGGGTACACTATCTCATCCCGGGGTTCACTGCCGGACAAGGATCACTTCAGAGCTATTACAGACGCTCCAGCGCCTTGCAACATCACCACATTATGGTCAGTTCTGGGGCTCACAGCAGCAGCACAGTCAAGCTTTGACAAGGTCAAGACTCGCATCGCGAACAGCTCATTGCCGTCCATCTTTGACCCCAGTCTTCCTACCATTGTGTCTACGGACGCGTCAGATTATGGTCTGGGGGCCGTACTGACACAAATGCACCCCGATAAAACTGAGCACACAGTTGCATTTGCTTCACGTTCACTTACCCCTGCTGAACGGAAGTACTCCATTGGGGAGAAAGAGGGGTTAGCCTGTGTGTGGGCGGTGGAAAAGTGGAGGACTTTCTTATGGGGAACCAGATTCACACGGTGCACAGACTGCCAGGCCCTGACCACACTGTTAACCACAAAAGGCCTTGGATATGAAGGAATGCGTATTGCACGGTGGTCGGCGAGACTCCTGTGTTTCCTATATGATGTGGTGTATCGTGCTGATGCACAGAATCATGCCCCGTTGCCCCTTCCATCAGAGGAGAATGCAGAGCCATTCACAGAACCCGAACTCGTAGCCCTGTTGGATACAGAACTGAAAGATCGCTCAGTGGAGGACTTCCCTGTGGCATGTGAGGCATGCCCAGATCTTAACGCCCTGAGAGGGCAGATGAAAAAGGGGTGGCCTAAAACAGCAACGTCCCTACCTACAGTGCTCAAACCCTACTTTGCTACCAGAGATAAAATGTCAGTTCAAGATGTGACAGAATACATTGGCCCTCATCGACACCTAGTCCCTGTCGCCCTAAGGAAGCAGCTTGTGGACTCGGCACATGAAACCCACCAGGGTGTCGTCAACATAAAACAGAGGCTCCGAGACTTATACCGGTGGCCGGGTATGGACATATGTGTGCAGGAGAGCAATAGTGCATGTGTGACAATCCAGACGAATGATAAAAGTGCCAAGACGCGGGCTGCCCCACTCCTGTCGGTCCCACTGCCAGAAGGCCCATGGCAGGAAGTGGGAATCAACATCGTTGGACCATTGGAGTCAGTGAACTGGGACTGCCACTAGGCGCTAAGACTGATTGACAATTACAAAGTGGCCGGAGGTCGCCTTTACTCTCTCCTTCACAACCACAGTGATCACCACCTTCCTGTCGACAGTGTTTGCCCAGTTTGGTAACCCTGCAGAATTCGTTAGTGATAATGGGACACAGCTTCCTCCAAGCGAGTTCACAGAATTCCTTGCAGTGAGAGACACTACACACAGGAAAATGTCTTTGTATTATCCACAAGCAAACGGAGCCATAGAACACTGGAATTGTGTGTTTTCAAAGACACACATACACGTACCCATACTGTGCAACCCCACATGGTACCACAGGAGTATTGCCATATGAACTCATGCTCAACAGAAAAATGTGCACAAAAGTGAACATTGGCCCAGCAAGCCCATCCACCCCACTGCCAGAGACGAAGCTGCGCAATCGAATCATATCCCAACAAAATGTGTCGAAAGCCTACACAGACGTGAGGCGATGTGCACGAGTGCCAAGGATAAAAGAGGGAAGAGTAGTCAGAGTAAGGACGCGCCTCCATGTTAATAATGAACTGTCAGAGTTCCATGGACCTGGCCAGGGTGATACGAAAAGCTGGTTCAAGTGTTTATATGCTGGAGGATGGACATCCGTGGAACGCAACTCCCACTCTCTGGTCCCAGAAAGTGCAACGGACATCATCCCGTGGCCTGTTCCAGTTCCTGAGCTGAGACCTGCACAACTGCTGGATGGTGACATGCACAGACCCGCTGGTGTCAGAAAGAAGCCAGAGTGGCTTAAAGATTATGAGCAGTAATCATTCTCTCATGGCCTTTTGGAGGGAAGGGATATTAAAGAAAAGATGAAAATGTGGAAAAAAAAACAGACAAATATTGGAAATGGAAAAAAGTGACTGTTTACCATGTCTCAACATGATAAAGTGGATTATAATTTGAATGTTGTTTGGTGAAGATATTCATTAGACAGGTAACATATCCTGTGATATTGCTTTAAGTTAAAGTTAAAAGCTATGTTTTAGGATAGGGTTCCCTGCTGTTTCCCTGTTTTTAATAAAGTTGAATGATAGAGGGTAATGCTGTTTGTTGTAATTATAAGGCTAATATCGTTGAAACGAAGATTTTCGTTAATGCTACGGGAGATAAGGAAGACATTTAAGTTTGCATTACTTTATGGCCAGGGTCTTAAGTGATTTAAGAGACTGTGGAGTTTTGTTTTACCTGATAAGCTTCCTAAATAATGGGGGAAATAGGTTTTGTGTTCAGTTACTATTTACCCACTAGAGGTCGCCGTAGACCTCAGGATGTGGTGCCGCACGCTTTGAAAAAAAAAAAAAGAGAGTATAAGAAGCCGTAAAGTGTCCGAGTTAAATTTATGCAAGAGTCTCGCTCTTTTTTTTGATGTTTGGATTACTTGGGCTACCACACCTTTGCCGTATGATTTTTAAATGATATGCACTTTTTTTTTCTTTTTTCTTTCTTTCTCGGTGCAAAAAAGGAAACTCTGTTGCAGCTGCGTGACCACTATCCTGCCATAATGTCACACTGTCTTTGTTGGGTCGGTCATCAGTCCGTATAACAGTCAAACTATGCGCAGCCAACAAACGCAAGGTTTAAGTGGTAATCGTCGTTAAAGAGCAACTTAACACCAGCTGGCAATCGTGTTTTCGTTGACCTTCCCTGATTTAACTTTTCCCCGTGCTGCACACTTCTGACCACATCCAACCGCGACCATCAGTGATGCCGAGTGTGGTCAGAGGTACAACAAACTCGAAACTTTCAACCAAAGACTGCAGTGAAAAACTACTTTTCAGCCTAGCATTAGCTTACTCCTCCTGCAAAAAATGTTAAAATGTGTATTCTTTCGTTCCAGTGATAATGGGTTAAAATTGAATATATCTCTGTAAATGAAAAGGGGATTCATTAACACTATGTTTTTCTTGCCGTGCTTTTGCCTTAAAAGCGCTGAGTCATATGTATCCTCACAGTCGAGGTGGGCGTCCCAAAAATGGATAAAGACAGCAATAACCAGCCAGCAATCAAACCCTACTCACACTCTCACAATGCATTAACACAGAGAACGCCAGCAAAAACCTTCACCCTATTCTCTAACCAAGCCAACCAAAACCTTCTCATTGCTTTCTATCCGATCATTGAGCAGATCCTCGGCTCTCTTTAATGCATCATTTAAACTGTGGCCACTTCATATTGCTCACCAGCATTCGTGAGCAAGCCACGCCAGGGCAGGTCAAGCCAATCAGCCCCCTCTCCACACTGTGCCTATTCAGTCACTGGGATGGCCGCTGCTCCCCTGTTCGGCCGCTGTGGTATGTTCCGCTCCCAGCTGAGGTGGAGGGCAATAAGGCGTCGGTCTGTTCCAGCAACAGACAGGGGCAGGGTCTTGGGGGGGTGCAACCCTGCCAAGGTAAACACAAGGCGGGCATCCAGGGGATGGCTCCCCCTCCTTCACCAACTCACCGCCCCCACCCTCCACCCACTCTCCTCTAAGTCTCTAGAGTCCCTCAGCAGCAGAACAGAGTCTACATTGATGCGCATACATACACAGAAACACAGACCTACACTCATACATCACGAAGGGGACGTGTGGGAGTGCACGTCCGATGCCCGTGGTAAAGCAAACGCACGGGAGTGTGGTGTGTGTGCGCACATTTCAGTATTGACACATACTGTAAGTCCTGTGTTTGAGAACACACACACAAACTCTTGTACAGTGAGATGGGCGGGGGGAAAAAAACTATTCACAGGTGCTCATGGTTGCATTAGTACATGCCTTCATACCCAGCAGTCTAAGATCAAAGACATCCTTGAGCTGCATGTGCACACTAGTCCGTCAAATGTATCAAACATATACACAGGTAGACACACAGGCACGCACACACACACACACACACACACACACACACACACACACACACACACACACACACACACACACACACACACACACACACAAACACACACACATACACACACACACACACACTGATGGCAGTAACCAAACTATTTAAGGTCTCAAATGTGGATTTACTCAAAAAAAAAGGTCTAAAGTAATTGCTTCAACTGAGCCCACCGTCAATTGTTTTTTCATTCGGACACCTGAGAATTACAATTCACAACATGCGCTCTCACAGCCTGATGTTACCATAGTAACGGGACGTACCTCATTTCCTAGATTGTATTGTTTTCCCAAAAATCAAACACTGTTTTGTACTGCTCAGCCGCTTCACTCAGAATTTCAATTCAAAAGGAAAATAAAGTTTTTCCTCTTTTTCCATTTAAGACCTCCAAGGACTCAAGATCTAGCTCCAACATGTAAATGATATAATTGGCACTATTGTGAGAATATAGTGGTTCATCTCTACCTATCAACACCGAGGCTGCAGTGTCTAATATGTAAAGAGCTGTAATCATGTTCAGCTCAGTCTTAAAGTCACCGGTCGGGAAGCACTGTTGCACATTTTAGTATTTTATTCCACGTGTTGCCCGGGGTCTACATCAGCGTTGGACCCCGACAAGGGTCACAAGATAAATCTGAGAGGTCGTGAGATGATTACAACATAGGAAATCAGAAAAACAAACAAACGTATTTCTGCTATACACAATGATTTTCATTTTTTAAATTTTCCTCCAATCTTTGTGTTTTTTTTTTCCTTTCAAATTGCTGGATAATTTGACCTTTCCATGTGTCCAAAAATTATTTAAAAAAAACCAAGCAAAACCTATTGCTCTTTGGTTGAAGTGGCCAAAATTGGTAGACATATGCAACCAGTGACAAGGGGCCACAAGTAGACATTGCTTCATTTCAAGGCGTCACAAACCACTGATCTAGATGATCAGCAAATAGGAAAAATGATCAAACCATTGAAAAAAGGGGCAACTTTATGACACAATACAATGAGTACTGGCATTAGGGCATCAGTAGTCTAGTACAAACACATAATGATTTTCCAACACTGAGTAAATTTTATAATTTAGTAATGCGATGCAATTTCATACATGCTACCCTCCATCCGGAGAAGCCATCCAGAATACAAACTTACCATATAAATATGATGAATTTCCATATTCCACATAGAATTTTAACAATTTCCTGCTCTTAAAAATCTTATTTTAGCCACATTATACTGCACTTTTGAAATCACTATGCATATACACTTTTCCCAACAAAGTTATAGAATGCTGTACAATTAAACCAACAAATCAAACATCAACACTTAGTGGGCTGTAAACAGAGGCTGATTCCATTAATACCTCACTAAAGTCAGTTCAGCAAAACTCAGAAACCATATCAGACTTCCAGCAAATAAATAACAAAACTCCCATGAAAAAGTGACCACAAAAACTAACTTAAAGTTAACGCTAAGAGTCAAATCACATCTTATTATCTGTTTTATCAACTGGTTGTTCTATTAGTTAACGATTAACTCCCCAGAGAACAGAACTGCTTGGTATCGAAAAATACGTTTCCAAAAGTTACCTTCGGTTTGACATCTGAGTACCTGAATCAATACCTGTCCCCCAAGCAGAGGATGAAGAAGAGTCAGAGTGTCCCCTAAAACCCCTTCCCAGTATTCCTTGTTAGGGACTCCAGTGGTGAATTGTAAACGTACCGTTGATGCTCCAAAGCTCCCAGTTCCAGTGACTCCAGGGGCCTCTTGCTCCTGCCGGTGTAGGAGAGCAGAAAGAAGCTTTATTCAAGCTCTACCACACATTTAGATGTTGGAAAGAGAGAGGGAGGGAAAGGGCGGAAGAGCGAGAGCGAGAGAGAGAGAGAGAGAGAGAGAGAGAGAGAGAGAGAGAGATGTGGTCTTCTCCTGCCAGTTGGTGAGGTCATGCAAACAGCCTTGAATATCAAAGCTGAAACACAGAATCGGACAAAATCTGAGGCTGAAGAAAGGATCAATTTATCCCAGCTTTTCTGCAGTTATTTATCAAAGTGGTTTGAACGGGGGTTGATGCTGCTATACGCACAGAATAGAGTATGTAAACTATAAAAGCAGTGGAAAAACAGTAGTTCCAAAACTTTAATGGGTAGATAGGCATTTTTAAAATAAGCTGAAAAATACAATTTATTTAAGATTGAGTAAAACCATTAAAACTTGGTTTTAGGAAATCACACAATTAGGGGGATGACACATACGCTACTGAGGTGATTCATCAGCACACTCATTACCACCACTGGTCAATGGAACTAACTGTTTTTTATAGACGACTGAAAGTCAGACACTTCCTAGGTGTTCATAGATTGTAGTTGGTGGTGGAGGGAAGCTCACCAGGCCCGCACAAAGTGTAATTTTTAATTTGCCATGCTAAAGGCGTGGCTCTAGGGATGGTAGAGTTAAATGTCTTCATAACTACTGAATGGATCGCCATGTTGCATACAGACCATAGGCACAGGCATTCGTGTTCGCCACAGGATGATTTGTAATGACTTTGGTGAACCTCCCGCTTTTCCTCTTGCAACACCATCAGGTCTAATTTTCAATTTGTCCAATGCTGCTAAACTAACGACCTTCCCATCAGACTCAACTGCTGACTCAGCTTTAGGTTTCGTGCTCCCTAGCAAATGCTCTAAATGTTCATGCTAACATGCTGAACTAAAACCGCCCGCCCGCCGTTAAAAAAAAGTAACATCCTAAACAACAGCATCTTTACGTTGTGTCACTGCTGCGCCTATCCACAGCCTGACGGCCGCGGCATGCAGGACTGCAGACAATTAGTCATCGTTGACCCTATACAGCCTACGGTGTGTTACTGGTGAAAAGAAAGTTTATATTTCAGCCGCCGTTCATATTTCATGCTGCCTGAGTGCCAATAGTAAATGAGTATGGATCAGACTGCTGTGTCTTCCCTCGGTGCATCTAACTTAAGAATGTGTCCTGATACACAAAAGTACCAGACAAGACGAAGGTGAAGAACCTGAGGCTGCGCTCTCAGATAAAACCTCCTCTCCTGGTAGTGTTTTATCTGGCCTATACCACTTCCACTTACTACAGACACAAGTGTTTTTCCATGGCAGTGGTACAATATGTCCTGCTGGGTGATTGGCTAATTTGTCTGTATCAGTGCCATCAAAACAAAGTGTAGTACATTAATTTTGTCCTTGGCAAAGTAAATGGATTTGACTCATTGATTCTTGGCGGTTTCTCTTTCTAGGCTGGCTACGGTGGAATAGATATAAATATTCTTGACGTCGCATTCTCTGTTGTGATAGCCAGATACTGTAGATAACATTACGGGTGTGACCTCATAGAACAAAGGCCGTTTTCCGTCTTTAACTCTATCACGTTGAAACATTTATGGATTTGCAGTGAAGAAATGAGATGCTGTATATAAACGCGATTTAATGCCAAATGAAGCAGGAAACAAAATCTGCAAATCTGTCTGATAATATTAGAGAACATGAACTATGTGTTGACCGTTTTTGGTCACAAATCTCAATAAGTGTGCATAATTGTGTGAGTAGGAGTGTGCGTGCAAATTAGCTGATTAAAAGGCCAACGTCATGAGGTAAATTTGTGTGAATACTTGTGTGCGTGCACGTCTGTGCCCATTTGACTATGCAAATATACTGCCACGTGTGTCTGTTGCTGGTGTCTGTGTGCATTCAGTTTAAAGTTAAACATGCTAATGTTGGCCTGAGGTTGAGGAAAGGCAGGTCTCCTTGTTCGTTTCCCACCAAACTCTATTCAGAGCTGTAAATACTGGCTGTGTGCTCCATGACCTCACTGACGCACACTTAACCTCTACATCTTCAAAGGAAAATGTATTCACAGCCGATCTACTCTAATTTGGTGCTTATTTGCAGACTCACTGTTTATTCAGCAGCTGCACACGGATGAAATAGAAGCATCAGGTTTGCTCACCATCATTAATGTCAATCAGTTGTTGCTGGGTGACATGTCTCCAAGAGCGGCACAGAGAGTTAGACAGCAGAACATTTTTATATCACGCCGCCTCCAAACATCTATTCCGTAGGTTTATGTTGCAGCTTTTTTTTTACACAGGCAAAGTTTCCGTGGTGACCAGTGCCCCTTTTTATCGACATTCTTTTGCACATTTATAGTTATATGGCCTCTACAGCCACAAATTTTTTTAGCGTTGGCTGCTGTGGACCTCCACTAGAAAGCTGTTGGGCACTTCGGCAGGAATACAAAAAAAGAAACAGAAGAAGTGTTTCCCACTGTCCAAACTGGCAGGTTCGGGGATTCCAAATGGCGCTGTGCAAGTCATAAAAGAGCCTCTCAAATCTTTACACCAGAAGCCCCCAAAATATCCTATACCTGTAGTTTCTATAAGAGATGGTAAGCCGTTACTGACTTTAAAAACTGTATCGTAAGTCAGCACTCCAAGTACCAATATGCAAACCACTCTTCTTGCATCTACAAGAGAGATATGTGACATTCATAGTTTTGTTACCTGGAAAATCCATTAATGACCCTAAAACAGCTCACAGCAGTTGTTGATGTGATCTCAGACAGACTTCTCTTCATTCTTCACTATACGTTTGTCTCTCTGAAGGGAAAGACGGCCAAGACTCCTAGTGAGCCAAACCCTAAAGTTGCTCCATGACAGAAAAACTGAATGTCTGACAAAGGACACGTATCTAGGCTTCTCCTGCGGACATAGCCATTTTTTCCACTTTAAATATTATGTAAGAACTACGCTCTCAAAGTTCTCTGAAACAAGGAGAGTTATTCATCTTCACAAAAACTGATTCAAATGTCAAAATCACAGAATTAACATTACACATACATGCGTGTGTAAAAATTTGACGCCGTTAGTTAGGAAGTAGACTATCATGCCAACAGTTTTTAAGTTAAGTGTCATATAAGCTTCATAAAACTAAAAGTCTTTTAAGTCCAGCTGGTGTTGCGTATGATTCGGTCTATTTTGGGTCATTTGTTCTGCAGCTCTGCTCATAGCTTGACAATATTAAAGCATGGTTTTGACAAATAAACCTGAACGAGTCTCCTTTTCTGTCTAGGAACACACTGCTATTATCAGCCTAGATCACAAAGTGAGACAGCAAACCTTTATATTTTAACACCATAGGTTTGCACAACTTTTTGTCCTCAGGGAGAATCACTGGTGGGACCCACAGTGCAGGAATTGACAAAAAAAACAAAACGTATATTTGTTAATGTATGCACTCAGTCCAGAGAGCACTTGACTCACAAGCCTGTCAGCCACTTAAAGGAGGAAATTAAAGCATGAGGAATATACAGTTGACTACTGACTCAGTAAATGTTTATTTTGGTTTGAGAAGGTCATCACATTTTTAAAAAAAACTTCAGCTTGTTATTTCTTGACACTGGGGTCCATATTGTGCAGACCTAATTAGTGCAATTTAGTATTTTTTGCACTGCTAGTGGCAGGGCAGGAGGATGGGATCACTAGCGTGTCTGAACAGCTGCTGGTCAGAAAGCCGTTAAAATCTGCTATAGACCGTCACGGTTCCCAGAAGAGTCCAACCCTTTTGTCCCTTGATCAACACTTTGATCGCACCTACATGAGATTCGCGGTGGATATTCCAGGGGATGAGCCCTCATGCTTTTTTTCTGAGCCCCTTACCTTTTGTCTTGCACCACCGGTAGGGCACAGTTTCTTCTTGTGCACTAAGAAATAACAAAAGCCTAATGGGCAGGTTGGCATGAAATTTTCTCTTCCCCAGAAGATAAACCCTTTTGGCTCTGATTCTCCCGTTGCCTATCGCCATCCGCAGAACCATCTTAACTTCCCGTAAGGCTCAGTATGCCTGTTTTTTTTTTTCCTTTTTACTTTTGTGTTGTAGGTGTAAGCAACATTACAGCCCCTAGGGCTTGCTGACAGTGCTTTAGGTTTTTGTTTTTGTTAGTTGAAGAATCAGTTCTCACTGGTTAATGGCTTCAATCAACTTTGTCAGTTTGTTTATCACATTTAGTTAGAAATGACAGCGTAATTTAAGATGAACAGGTTCTCGTCCAGTTTGGTTACTGATACTACTGCCACTCCAGAGTCAGACCACAAAACCGAGAAATATTCTGTCCTCTGGAGCCTGAGCAGCTGAACCACTCTTGTGTTCTGTCTGTGGCAGCAGCCAGTATGTTATAGCCAGTATGTTATTGTGTCATTGGCCTGAAATTACACTGAGGTTGTTAAAAGTGTTTGAGTGTATAGGCTTTACGTGTTGGACTAACTGTATGTTATGGCACACAAGGAGTCCCTAGTAACAGGCACGTGGTGTGTTTTCACAGTCTGGGTCGTAAAGATATTGTGTGTATGGCTATGGAGTAGAGCTGAGTCACAAAATCAATAATATTACATTTTAAATGGCTGTGATATCCTGTTACTCACCAGTTTATACAATATAACATGCTAGTTTGATCATGAATAACCCCTTTGTTCCCAAAAAAAAGAAAAAAGAAAAATAAGGTTAATTTGTTTTAAGAGTTAACTAGAGTTAAGTTAAGTCATAGTCACCTGAAATAGTTCATTCTGTATTTGTGTTTGTTTTTTTCTGTGTCTTTGTCGACGCACCCAGACCATGGCTTGTAGTGACTGGTTTCAGCTCATTAACAGTCTCTGTGAGTACAGACTTGACTTGCAGCTAGAAGCATTACACAGTGCAGAGTCCGCCTGAAAGACCTCTCAGAGTGGACGAGGGAGGTCAACACAGAGACACTTGTTTTCTCTCTTCTCCGGTTCAAATTATCCAAATATGAGCAGCCACATGCTGGAAACAAGCTGGAATATTGCTGGCACAGGGAGTCGGATGGGATCAACTGGAACCAGACTGAGGCTTTTTCTTGAGGGTGACAAATTTCAAGCTAGGGAAAAGTGCTGAGGCGTCTGTTTTCGGTCGATGGGTTGATGCAGTTTCTGTTCACACAGAGGCAGATACAAATACCCATGCATCCACCCACACACATACACAAAGACATCACACACACTTGCATATACTATACAGTATGCATAGATAAACATACCAGAGTGACTTAATCAGTTATTGACCGAATGGGTTTTCAAAGGAATTTGACTCGCTGGGCCCCTCTCTCGGGTCACATTGATCAAATTGTACAAAATTATAAAATATTTGAGATTTTTATCCATGTTAGCAGCACGGCTTCAGGGATGGCAATGTCAGTCTGTCTGCCGGTCTGTCCCCACTGAAATACCTCAACTACCATTGGATGGTTTAAGCTGAAATTTTGGTCCTTACATTCATGACCCCCAGAGGATGAATCCAACAGACTCTAGCGATCCCTTGACTTTTCTGCAAGTATCACCAGCGGTTTGACATTTTAGGCTTTTATTGAAATGTCTCGACAGCTGTAGGACGATTTGCCGTGACATTTGGTACAAACGTTCATGTCCCCCGCAAGAGGACAACTTTGGGGATCCCCGGACTTTTCCTCTAGCTCCATCATCCGGTTGAAATTTAGATTTATCCAACACTTGCTTCCTCAGCTGCTGCTTGTGTCGCGTCAGTGCTAATTAGCATATGTTAGCATGCTATCACACTGAACTAAGATGTGTCGGCATTTGGCTCAAAGCAGCTCTGTGCCAACGTGCAGCCTCACAGAGCTGCTAGCATCTGTCGCATTATATAATATAGATGTAATCTTTCTCGGCGATAACCCAACAGCACCCATAAATATGGAAGTCCGGAAATCGTAAGACATACTTAAAAAATATTTACACTTACAGATTTAGAAACTACTGGTATGACTAAATACAAATATACCACTGTAATGTATACAGCTTGTACCCAGTTGAGTATAAATGCACATATACACATGTATTGTACACAGCCACCTAATTTGCATTTTGCAAATATTGATGATAGTACTTTATAAATGTCAGTGGTCTGTAGATCAAAGCTCCTGCGATGAAACACCTCCACAGCTTACAGAGTAAAACTTGTATTACCTCATTTTGCACACATTTCAGACTGTAAATCAGCACACACACACACACACACACACACACACACACACACACACACACACACACACACACACACACACACACACACACACACACACACACACACACACAAACAGAGAGAAAGACAGGTAATTCCACAGACAGAGAGGTAAGTCAGTAGATAAATACTAGCAGCACGTGAGACAGACAGGTTTGACAATGAGACCGGCAGAAACACTCAGATGAGGCTTTCTCCGTCTGTTCACGCTATTGGACCAGCATGTTGGCCTGGTGACGCGTCTTAAGGGACCACTCACGCCGAAATCAACAGACATCAGACAGCGTATGTATTTAGCAACAGTTTACATCGTTTAACATGTCACATCCTGGGGTCCGGCAATAGGTTGGAGAAATGTAAACATACTGTAGATGCCAGAAAATTATGACACTTCCCAGAATACCGTACTGTGTTTAAAATGTGCCTGAAATAGACATTCTCAGTTTAGCCTTTCGCAGCTGCTTCAACACAGCGATTGTGAGTTTTTTGCAACATATGTTAAGTGTACTGTCTGCTCACTGTCCCTTATACTCAAATACTTTTTAGTACATATTTAGTGACCTCTAAAAATACGTGCAAATACTGCTTTCACAGAAAAAGGATGAGTTCATCTCTGTGGCTAAACACAGACTAAAATTCAGCTCTGTTTTCCCACTTGCTGTTACGCACGAATCCTCATCATAAATCCCACGGGACGTTTGACTCATCCCACATAGGTCGGATTGTTTGGCCAAGTATTGGTCCAACCCAAGCTAATTTTGATTGCTCAAAGAAGATATCAGATGTACTGTTAAGTATCCGAAGATACTAGCGCTCTATCTAACACATGGCTCCAAAATCTTCCACAGATGTTCAACTGGGTTGAGATCTGGTGATTGTAACGGTCATAAAAATATGATTCACATCATTTTCATACACATAAAACCATTCATTGACCCCATGTGCTTAGTGTGGAAGCATCTGTATTTTCTTCTGTTTTTCCACTGACTTAGGCACGTTTTTCCTTTCATTTGTAACTTGTCTGTGTTACGCTGAGTTAACTGCAAATGTGTGTAATATCATGTTGAAACAAGGGTCCGTATTACTGGATACAAAATTACAAAAGAAAAGTATTTTCAGGTTTAATCTTCACAAGCATCTTCACAACTATCTAAATGGTAATTGGCTGTAAGTCTGCATATTGTAAGAATAAGAATCCTGCAGCTTCTATCCTTGACCAGAAGATGGCACCAACTCTGTCAAGAGAAGAGGTATCCTGTGCAAGGCTTTAGTCTGGAATTAAAACGAGAACATACTGCATATTGTCACAGGATGCAGTTGTAATCCTGCAGTCACTAAATACATATGTGAAAACACATTCTGGTATAGGGCTCTTCCTTTCTTTCTGCCCAGGATGGTTGTTACACAAGTTGTTAATATGAAAATGAGGGCTGCTTGTCACGTACTGTGCTTGCGTGTGTGCGCGTGTGTGTGTGTGTGCGTGTGTGTGTTCCCTGTCATAAGGCCTTCTTTCAACCAGTCCTGGCTGAACATCTCCTGCTATCCATTAAGGAAAGAGGGTAGAGTGTGTTTGTCTGTATGTGTACGTGTATGTGTGTGTGTTTGTGTGTTTGTGTGTGAGTGTGTGTGTGTGTGTGTGTCTGTGTGTGTGTATGTTGACACAGCCTCTTGCAGTCTATCAAGTGGGAGGGCTACATTTTTTTGCTTTACAGCCTCTCCATAGAAGTGAATAGCCGCTTTATGGCTATCATGGCCCACTCACTAAATATAAATGTATGTGTGGATATATGAGCCACGCTAATAGTTCTAGTGAGCACGTCTGGACAAAACGTAAGGGTAGATGTATGGAAGGTCGTCTTGTCAGCATTCTGTGACTGTCTTTAATGGAGATGATGTGTAGGAGAAGACACAGATACTGATGAGTTACACAGTTGCAGAGGAAATACGGATAAACTTGTCAACAGGACTTAACACTGTGTCAAGACAACATTCAATGTGTCCATTAAACTATCCTGCTTTCTGTTCAGATACATTTATTTAATAGACATAGTTACCAGTCACTTTACAAATTAGGATTTTACATAAAAATATATAATAAGCTTGTAAAATACAGTGCATTGAGAAGGATTAAACCAGTGGCTCCCAAACATTTTTGGCTTGTGACCCCTACAGAAAACAGGTCGTAGCTGGGGCCCCTTTCAAATGTTTATGATTTGTTGGCAGTTCCACCAAAGAGTTATTTCCCCTCTGAACTTCTCAGATACTTTCAATTTAAATGACAGGTCGTGGCCCAAAGAAGTAAATTAACAAATATGTCACAAAAAAGAAACAAATTTGTAGGTCAGAACTTTGTTATTTCTTCTTTCCTCTCAAATTAGTCATCTCAAGATCCCTCAGATTTACCTGGAGCCCCTTCGGAGGGAAGCGCCGGACTACCCAACTGTATATAAGGTAGTTAAAAGGCCTCACCTCAACCAGTTCAACACTATAATACACAAAAGTGCATTTTGCTGAGAAACATTTCTGTACTTTCACTGAAATAGGATTTTGAATTTTGAATGAAAGACTGTGTGTGTGTGTGTGTGTGTGTGTGTCTGTGTGTGTGAGCTTATTTTACTGTATTCATGGGATCCAGCAAACCAACATGCGGGGGTCCAACAGCTTTGTGGGGACCAAAATGCTGGATCCCACAAGTTCAAACAGCTGTTTGGGGGTTAAGACTTGGTTTTAGGGTTCAGGTTAGAATTACGTTAGGGTTACGTTAGGGAATGCATCATGCAAATGACAGGTCTCCATGAATATGAGTATATAGTAAAACAAGTGAGTGAGTGTGTGTGTGTGTGTGTGTGTGTGTGTGTGTGTGTGTGTGTGTGTGCGGGTGCGTGTGTGTGTGTGTGTGTGTGTGGGTGTGTGTGTCATCCTGGTGAAATGTGTTCCTGGAGACTCCTACTGTAGCGGGAACTACCACAGAGGCGGTTTTGACTAGTTTGGCAGGTGATGAAATGTCTGTCCGTCTGTCCGTCTGTCTGTCCATCTGTATGTCTTTGGACAGATTATGCAAGATGCAGTCACAAAACTTTACAGGTAGGTAGCTGAGCTCAAAGTGAAGGCCGAGTTCGAAGATGGGTGTGGTCCGACACGTGACTACTGAGTACTCATGTAATAATATAGTAATAACCACTGAGTACTCATGGGTTGCAACGTGAAAGTGAATTCCCTGTCTCCCTGTCGTCGGTGTTATATTATCATATATTATATTATTACAACTGTATTAACATGCAAGCAGTATTTTAGTGTTGTAGGTGTGCAACATGGTCTCTTTTTTTCTAATTTCACAACAGGTTTTTTTCTAAAATCTTAATCCTAAGTGACTAGTAACTAAAACTGTGAAATAAATGTAGTGGAGTAAAAAGTACAATATTCTCTGAACTCTCTTAGAGGTAGTGGAGTAGAAAGATTTATGTAGTAAAAAATGTATGTACTCAGGTAAGGTACAACTACCTCAAACTTGTACTTAAGTACAGTACTTCCTCAATTGTTCTTACATTTCAACACCTTTATTATAGTTATAATTTCATTTTGTGTTCATTTTTATTAGTAAAACAAAATTCTGTTTTTTGCTTACTGACAACCGTGAGCAATGGCAGACAACACTAAAGTGCATTGTTCTGCATCGCTGTCATTACTGCAGCTATTTGAATCCTCAAGAATTAGTGAAGCGTAATCCAAAGTCACCATGACCTAAAGTGAGAAATATCACTGCAGTCTTCTAAAAAGCTCAGTGTCAGTTTCAGTAAATGTGGGCAGAGTTTATGAGTCATAAAACAGCAAATATGTTCCCCCTTTTCTCATCAAATCTCTTGGAGAAAGTGAGCAAGAAAGGTAGAGGAGGAAAATGAGAGAAGGTAACACAGAGAGACACTTGGAGAACCCGTTCACCTCATTATCCATCATTAATGACTGTACACACTTTTCATCGCTGGAAACTAGATGAAGAAAAGGTTTCCTGTTTTTTATTTGGGTAAGGAGCTAAACCGCTCTGAGCGGACACATTTTAACTACCTCCTCTCTATGGGTGTCTACAGTAATGTGATTGTTGACAGTCTTATGTGTCTAATGTTGCAGCGCTCAACACTTTTAACAGACCGTCTCCTTCTCTGCTTCTGTCTCCGTGGATGCTGAATCTGACTCAACCTATATAAAGACGCGTCTGTCAGCAGGCTTTAGTAATCCAAAATGGCCATCAATGATACTGTGCCCATTGAATCAGTGAAGACAGAGCGCTTCAGAGAGCATTTAGGTTGTTTTTTTTTTAATGCATTACATAATTTCAAGTGTTTAAAAAAAGAGATTTTTGGATGCTGGATATGTGGTGAGAGAGAGAAGACGAGGAGAAGGAGGGGAGAGGTGGTTACTGGTTTTTAGTGAACACTACTTTCTTATACTGCAGCACAGACTGGCTTCTCATGTCCTGCTCCATGAGCAGTTTCGCATTTTCTTGACAGGTTGCCAGACTCGCATCAGCCACACCGGGCTGTCTGGCAGCGACCAGGGCCAGTCTGATGCTGGGAACGGCTCAATGGGAAGCAAAGGGGACTGTGGGATTATGGAAATCTATGCGAGGCTTGTTTCGTACCTCCGATGACTGCGTGTGGTTTCTGTGTGAGGCAGCAGGGCTGCTGAATAAATTCACCCAATGAAATAAAAAGCTTGTATGTGTTATATTCTTCAAATCACAAAAATCTGATTTATATTTGATGCTTTCTATATACCAAATATTTAGTAATTTAAGCTGACAGTAAATGCAATCATAGGGAGGCCTCAAAGTGGCTATTATCAATATTTGTATAATAACAGTGGATCAAATGAAAATGTGTAATGTGAAAGTTGTTGCCCGTAATCATCATCCCACTGTTTTCAGTGAAAAAAAAACTCTGATAAACCCTCTAGATGGCAGCACTACACAGCAGATGGTCGAAGTTAGCAACTAGCCGGTGAACATAGTGGAGACATTTAGCTCCTAAAGACCCAGATGTTTCCCTCAGGAGTAGGTGGAGACCAAAAAAAGAGAGCTAGAAACAGAAACAGTTGGCCATAAAAACAACTCCAAATGAATGCTAATGTTGTCCCATGTCCGTTGGATGTGTAAATAGGAAAACTTTCGCTTAAAAACGTTAGCCACATCATGATGGTACATCAGCGCTGTCTTTACAGCATGTTTCTACAGCCCCAATTGCCCCCCCTCCCACCAAAAAAAAGTCATTGCAGGTTCAAATTTCCCAGAAAAAAAGAAAACCCAGAGCAAAGAAACAATAGGATCTAAGTCAAGGTGCTCGAACATAAACAGAACAGGTAGCTGAGTTCAGATCTAAGAGCTGTTGACTTGTAGTAAAGAGTAACATGCTGTTCACAAGCTAACAAACAAAATGTGTTCGATTACTTTCCAAAATGCGTAATAATGTTCAAAAATCCAACTGTGCCTCACATAATATAACGTCGACTGCATGAATTCTTATTCTGATTCCCTTTTAGCCTAGAAACTTCAAAGTAGTAAAATCGTTTAAGAGAATGGATTTCTTAATTTCCTTTTTTGCCTACAGCACACAATACAGTACAATGCAACACACTACTAGTTAATGCCCCTTTTTCCTCACATATCCACTGTCAGACATGGTGACCGTTGCTTCTTTATCGAACTGAGGTGTTGTGGGTGTGCGTGGGAGGGCTACAGTCTGCAGTCTTTATATTTCCCCCAAGGGAAAAAAATATAACTGAACCAACAGCATCTGTGAGTTTGTAACGTGACACTGCTTGAGTGTCAGCGTCTCGACATCCAGTTATGAGCAAACAATAATGTACAGAAACCTCTATTTAATGTTTATAAACTGAAAAATGTAAAGGGGCTCATGTACAGTCTGTGATTACATCTGCATCCCGCAAAACAGTAACCGCCCGGGAAAAGTCTTCCCCAGTGCTTAGTATGATGGGGAGGAACACCAGAGGAGGCGATTAATCCTCGTTTATTAACACAGACAAACGCAATGGAGATATCACTTGCGTATAAAAGGAGAGAGTTGTGGTTTTGGGATTAATTAATAAACACGTCTTATTTTTAGGAATAAGAAAATACAATTTCACACTACGTATTCAAGTATTCACAATTTTCTGCAGCCCTTTACTTTTGATCCACTACATAATGGGAAATGTTATATATATATATATATATATATATATATATATATATATATATATATATATATATACATGTATTTATATGTATACATGTATTTATATGTATATATGTATATATACATGTATACATGTACATATATATATGTATACATGTACATATACATACATATATATATATATATATATATATATATATATATATATATACACATATATATACATAACCACAGTTCGTTTATCTAATGTCAATATCACTTGTTACTTGTGGGAGTGGAAGATAATCAACACCTCTATAAAACAACATTACAACCGTCATGAAGGGAGGATTTATTGCAGCAATGTTGTATTATACTGCATCAGTTTTAGCTGGGTGTACCTAATAAACTGCCACCTGAGTGTTTGTATCTATTAATCCTTTTTATCGAGCACGTGTGGCACAAAAAAACGCCATTTAAAAAAATAGTAATGATAATAAAAAAAAAAAAATTCTTGATGCGCGCAGTGCTGCAACGCACCAGTTTGGCCGCTAGATGGCAGTGACGACGCGGCTTTAAAAAGAGAAAAAGAAAAAGAAAACAAAAGAGGTGAAGAGAAAAGAGAAGGAAGGAAACTAAGAGCAGCAGCGGCGGCGGCAGCGGCAGTAGTAGCATAGTAGTAGTAGTAGTAGTAGCAGCAGTAGTAGCGGCAGTAGCAGTAGTAGTGACCGGGCGTGAACTTTAGCGGGTAGCTCACAACTTTACTGTGGGCCACGAAAAAAAAGGAAAAAAAAAAAAAAAAAAAAATTAAAAGAAACCGAACTTAGGCAGCAGCCGCTTCCCTTCAGTGCAGTGCAGCCAAAGAGAAACAAGGAAGTGCACAGCTGACTGACTTCCATTTGTTTTCCGCCGGTAAGTCCCGTTCATTTGAAGACTTTTGTGTGCTCGCTCCTCGCGGCGTGGCTTGTGGGTCGCTGCGACAGAGGGGGGGAAAAAAAAGTTGGATTGTGGCTGCCGTGCCGGTGGAAATTCAAAGGAGCGGGCGAGCTTTTAACGTTTTGTGACTTACCTGTGTCTTGTCAGGAGTGGTGTGTTCGTTGAGCAGGCCGACGCACTGATTTATTAATGTGTGTTTTGTGCGGTCAGTTTCCCCCGCAGGGACCGTGCTTTACTGCCGAACCTCCATCTGACTCATTCATTGTGTTTTATGGTGATTTGAAACGCAGGTTGTGGCTTATATCAGGCTGCCGGACACCTGTAATGTTTGGTCCCGGTACAGTTTGTATTAACCACCAAGGGAGGTTTTGTTGTCGAAAACCTGAACTTCCGAATGTGAATTTAATTAATCCTTATACTACAGAATGGGTGAATGGGTGTGTGTGTGCGTTTGTTTGTTTGTGTGTGTGTGTGTGTATGTATGTATGTTTGTGTGTGTGTGTGTGTATGTATGTATGTATGTATGTATGTGTGTGTGTGTGTGTGTGTGTGTGTGTGTGTGTGTGTGTGTGTGTGTATATGTATGTATGTATGTGTGTGTGTGTGTGTGTGTGTGTGTGTGTATATATGTATGTATGTGTGTGTATATATATATATATATATAATATACACGTATGTAGGTGTTTGAACTTTTGGTCAAACAAAACAAGACATCGTGTTCAGACCTGCTGAAGTTGTGATTTGTAATTTTGACCTTTTAACAGACTAACTGATTAAATAATCAGTTAATCAATAATCAATAATCAATAATACTTTTTCCAATAATTGTTCGGTCCATAAACCGCCAAAAAATCCCGAAGTGAAGTCTTCAAATTACTTGCTTTGTCTAATCAAAAATTTAAAAAATCCCCAAAATATTAAGTTTAATATCACATAAGACAAACAAGAGCCGGAAATCCTCGCAGTTGGGAAACCTATACAGAGAATTGTTTGGCACTTTTACTGGAAATGTTTGTCAATCAACTAATCAATCAAATTACTATTTGTTTTGGCTCTAATAGTTTTCATCTGTAAAGTGAAGTGTAGATTGAGTTTATGTGACCTAACCAGAGATGATCTGGCAAAAGGCACTGTGCCGGCTGATATGGAAAGAGACTGTAGTAAATGTAAGCTGTAGTAATTGTCTTTTATAGTCTAAAATAAGAGAAAACTTACTTAAAACATTGAGACACTGCTTGTTTTGCAGAAGACAAGAGAAAAGGATGAAATCAGTAATCCAACATCAACAAGTTTGCCATTAAACATGGCAAAAATGTGTCACGAAGTAGTAGAAAAGTTGCTATTTTGCTGAGAAACAGCTCCATGTGAACCCTGCTGACTTTGGATTAACAGAAGAATACTAGTTATGATAACAGTATTTTCACCGTACGAAGGATTTAAAAAACAAACAAACAAACAAAAAAAAAAACCCCCAGATAAATGAAAAGCCAGAACAAAAACTACAGACAATATAGTTTAAGTAATGGAAAATGGAATAAAGTGAAAAAGTGGTCACTGGTCAGTATTTAATTTTCAGACCACACACCTCACGCTATGATTTACTTACTGATTTTAGGGGCCGATATTGGCCTATCACAGATATATCAGTATCAACGTATATGTTATCCGATGTGTGCTGATATGAAAACTTTTTTTCTTTTTTTTTTAACAGAACATGATGCAGAAAATGGATGCATGGGGTAATTTAGAAATAATGGTGAAAATACATAAACAGATTAATCTCCTTGTACCAAATTCATTTACTAGTTAATTTCCATTTGTAGTCCCTGGGCAGGTGAACAGAAATGAAACGCAGAGCAAAATCTATCATCTCCACTAAATAATGGATCGACAACCTGTCAATCTGTATACATACATACATACCTACATACATATAAAGAATATAGGGATTTTTTTTACTCTCCAATATCTGTATTGGCATTGGCCCCAAAAAAAACAGTATAGGTGGGGCTCTACTTATAACCTTTGATGACATCTAGCTCCTGTTGAAGTTGAAAGCAACTAGTGTAAGTCACTTAATGTAACGTAATATGGTCAGTGCAAACAAACTCAGCAGCTCTAGCTGTTATTTCAGGGAATATATTTACCGCCATGATCTATTATTTCCTCCTCATTCATAAATTGTACCTAAAAAAAAAGGTTCTGGTGCTGATATTGTCACCTTTGTACCGTATTTATATATAAACCCCATCAGCTATATCTTTGTTTATATTCCCCTTTCTCTTGTTTATACTCTGTTTTGTTACTGCTGCATTTTTGGATCATCTGCTGGAGCGGCAGCCCGGATTCCTCCAAGAGACTCATTAAAGTCTAAATTTATTGCTCACCGTGACAGCTGTATGCTTGGCAGAAGTTACTCATCGGAAGCTCAGAGGCAGGAGAGTAAAGTCATGTATCTTTCCACTTTCCATAAATCACCTTGTAAACCTTACAGAGGTCTCATCTCTTCTCCACTGAGGAATAATTGCGTTGAACAGTGAGAGGTAATGGGCTTGTTTTTTGCAGGGGCCGGCGGCGTGCAAGCAAGCCGATTATGGCCTCTGTTTTCAGTAATGACGGCAATTTGTATTTGCAAACAAAGCTAACTTCTCGAGCACTCAGTGCATAATGAATTTATAAGCTTGTAGAGGTGGCTGTAACTGCTGTCCTACTGGTGGTTGTATCCCGATAACATCACCAGCACATTATCTGACCCTTGGGGGGGTGATGGTGCATTTTCGTGGCTGATGTTAGTGTCCCGTCTTGATAACGTTGTGCACCTCGGCATTAAGTTTTATTCGATATAATGATGAACCGATTTGTTAATGATTTTAATATTGATCTCTCTTTAGATGAGAAGCTGCTCCTTTTATTCAGCATCAGCCTCACTCCAACATAAAAGTTGTGACACTGGAGTTTGCAAAATGATTAACCCTCATTGTCTATTAAATTTGTTTCACAATAAAGGCCCCAATCATAAAACATGTGATCATATCATTCATTGTGTCTTTTTCTTATTCAGTCCATCCACAAGGTATGAACCCATAAGCAAACTGTTGCCTTTTGCACAGTGTCTCGTGATTTTTCTCATGTGCCGTTTTATCAGGGAAACCGTGACAGCTAATAGGATCTAATGACCAGCTCCACCCTGTCATAAACACGACGCAGGCTTCCTGTGCCAGACAGTCTCAAAGGTTAAAAGCCTTTTATTGGAGTTGTGTTGTTGATCTGTGGCCCTGCAGTGATGATGGATGTGACTCATCCGTGGATGAGAACCTGCATGTGGCAGCTGGGGGTGTTTTTTTTTTTTTTTTTTTAATCAGCCTCCTAATTTATACATGGGAGACAGAGGGTTTTATTTTTCTGGAGGGGGAACAATATAGATGGCAGACGGGAGACGGTCTAAACACAATGATTGTTGTCTGGTTCCGCCGTCTGTCTCATTTGTTTTGTCCTCAATTAAAGGGACATTTGGTCATTTAGGATGTTAATCAACCTCCGCTGGCATCCACTAAATGACAACATCACAAATGAGCCCTGGGCACAGTTTACGTTGGCTTCTAATGGACAGAAATATGAAAGTCATACTTTCATTGCACACTTAGTGTCTTGAGATAAAACGTTGAGAAGCAGTCGTTAGCAGTGGTTATTGTTTTGAAATTTTGAATTATGTCTGGGCTGGATTTTGGAGGAATGTGTCTAAAATGAATGCACAAGACATGTAGAATATTTCCATTTGATGTAATGGTGCAGCTATAAAAACATGGACTCTCAGGGTTTTAATATTTGGCTCAGTATAAACAACAAATAGCTTTAATGAAGAACTGAAACAAGCTAATTGAGAATATATATGACATGATCTGGCAGTTTAGTCTGTTCTCATGCTAAAGTCCCGACCAAGCTTACAAGGGAAACAAAAGTGGAAAAACAGCATGTTAAAGGGTCCAAATGTAAGGTTCAATACCCTTATAATGGTGCTACACACACCACCTGTTACCAAACTACAAGTATAACACAGAGGAAGCCTAATGTGTTACCCAAAAAGAACAGTAGATTATTTTTGTCCTCAAAAGGTGTGTCTATTTCACTGCACTGAAAAAAATGTATTTATAGGACATGGCTCAGTTATACAGATTCTTTTTTTTTTTTCCGCTCATGTTCTTGAGTTTTATTTCGGAGACTTTACCATCCTCTTGATCTGTACAAAAGTGCCAAGGACTGGCAGGGCTTGTGTAGACACCCTTGATTACTCCAAAATGCTAATCAGCTGTCAGAGGAATTTATTTTCTGGCTGGGAAATGTTGCTTCAGCGTACAGGATACCCAGGAAAAATTAGAATGGCATGCATAGTTGAGCAAAAAAATGCTGTTGAGTCAAGTGCAATTGATGCTAAGTGTGTTTTTTTTCCTATCCAGCCAATCGTGACACCAGCTGAGGTCATTGCTGAAAGTTATTTGCCATTGCATGATTAAATGCAGCTGTTGTGAAATGTTTGTATACAGGTGTTTCCACCCATCCCTGCAACATTTTCCTTGTAGTGCAGTGTCGGGCTGTCCTGCCAGTAGAGTGAAGGTCTTGTCTTTGGCGTAGTAAAGACTGAATACACTCAAGCTCACAGCATTTACAGGTATTTAATTTAGAAGTTTATCTCTGTCAGTGTTCCTTGACCCCGGGCCAGCAAGAAGGTCCGCCACTTAGTTTAGTGCAGCCTGTCATCGCCTCAGAGGTTAGTAATGATGAGTTGTCTTTGGGCAGTGGAGCTGGCCCATGACACCCAACACCCATGCCTTGGCTCCACCCGTGCCTTGGCTCCACCTCACACTTCCCATTAGCCCCCCAACAGCCCCACACCAAACTGCAGAAGAGGACACGGTTATTTCTGGGTATCAAGGTTAGTCTTAGTCATGAGTGAGTTTCGGGTGAGGTATTTCCTGGCAGAAAGTCCACGACACAGGAAGACCACGTCGGATCTCTAGCAGCCAGAACGTTTATGAAATAATCTGTGCTGTATGTGAGTGGAAGTGACTTTAAATAAGAGTGCACAGTTGGCTTGTGGGCCGTCACTGAGAAGTGATATCATCTGCCCATCTGTTTTTGGAACCTTTTCACCTCGAGTCAGCTGTTTGCTGTAGGTGGTGGGGTCAGGGTGTTGGTGGTGGTGGTGGTGTTTAAAGGGGGGTGTTAGACTATACTGATGAGAGACACATGAACTGGCTTTGGCTCTGTCTAATGTTTGTGGACATAATACTGTACAGTAGCAAGTTTCTGCTTCTAGCTTGGCTGCATTTCATGCCTCGCTCTTGGGCTTTAGCTCAGTTACAAGAGAACGATATAACAGCTTTGTTTCTGTATTGTGTGGCATCAGATCAGGTAACAGATAAGCACCCATTATATTAAAGCGCTAGGGCTGCAGATGTTTGGTGAAATTTGACGGCTGTTCACAGCTTTACAAATTATTTCACCTTGGCTTTTTGGCAAGACAGCCATGATCTTGTGATTTTAAAAACTGCAGCAACATCTGTTGCTTTGGTTTGTGGGAGAATTTTGCAGCTAAGTGTTCAGTTACGCCATCTTTACTCTATTCTGGAAATTGTTTACAGTACAAACGGGATCATGTGTTTTTTCTAGGGATTAGTTTATTCTTGCATCAGTTTTGTCCTAATTCTGAGAGTTCTCTTGGGAGACAGTGAGAGTTGAGTTTACAGTGATTATGGTAGTATGATTAGAAGAAATGATAGAAGTTCTTGTTCCATAGTATGACATTTCTGATGTCCCTGTTAATTCCCTCTTTTTCTCATAGAATATTGGTTTTGTGTGCATTCAGTGCATTGTAAATTCTTTTTTCTTGTCTTACAATTTGAGGAGTAGTGGCTGGATTTTAATGGTATATTTGTTAGCTATAATATTAGAATACTGCTCACACTGTAATACAGCAGGAGGATCACATAGCACCAAACAAAGATCCGCTAGCGTGTGGTAACTGGGAAACCACATTCGGGAGGATAAAGACAGTGACAGCAAACGTCAGCTCTTTGTTCCGTTTAACACAGAATGCATCCGTGTTAGACGTTCTGGGAAGTGGAAACTCAAAAAGGCTGATGACCAACCATGAAGAACAGTAAACGTTAATCACAAAATCAGCACTGAAGATCAGAAAGCTGACAAGGCACAGTAAATATTGTTGAAATTATTTGTAAAGAGCAGAGAAGGGAGAGAGCAGGGATGGTTACAGAGGGGGCCACGTGACTATAAAGCCGCAGGGTTGAATCCTTGTACCAACTGAGCAGGGAGAGTTAATGAGTGAATGAGAAGCTCTTGATTTGATGTGACTAGGGCTGCAACTAATGATAATTTTCATTGTCGGTTAATCTGCAGATCATTTTCTCAATTAATCGATTTAACCGTTGTGTCAATGAAATGCATCTTCAAATGTCTTGTTTTGTGCGACTAAAAGTCCAAAAACTCATCAAGGATGTCTCATAAGTGGCTCCGTCTGAAAAGTGAAATGCAAACCAGGTTGATGTGAACCACTTTAATGTACATACAGGGCACAATAGAGACACAGTCTGGCTCCTGTTAAGGCCCTGTCGCCGTGGCAACATCAAGCAGCAGCTAGGCTCTTTGGAAATTTAAATGTGCTAATGTGGAGTAGATGGAGATGAAGATGATGATGTGTATAATAAAACAGTTTGGTGGGTGAGAGAGGAGTTTATTTGTGTGTTAATGAGTCTTGATATTCATCTGAAAATGAAGGGTGGCTCATCTGGAGGAGCTGTGACCCAGACTAATACAACTGAATTAAAGCCCAGGCAATTATTTTTAAGCGAAATATAGATATAAAATCCTTCTCTTTTACTCCTGCCTGCAAACTTAGCACTTAAAAATGCTCTTAAATTTAAGAGCTCGAGGTCTCTTGAGTTGGTAAAGAGTAGACTAGACGACTGTAGTGGGGGCAGAGGTGAGCACATACCTGAGACATGTTTTGGAGTGAGTGTAAAAAAATAATACTGCCCGTGATGCATGATAATTAAACTAATAGCTGAAACAATATGAATCATTTAGTAGATGTGGGTTTTTAGCCTGTTGTTTGAATTTGATTCAAACTTTTGATAGGATGTAACAACGCTTTTATTGCATTTATTGGGTGCAAACGGCAAAACTAATGCAAAGAGAGACATCAAATATTTCACGTATGAGATTGAATTTTTTTAGAAATTTAAATTTCATATGTTTTTGCAGAATCACATATCACTGAATCACATATCACCTTTTTAAAGGATGAACAATGGGGCAGAAGTGCAGTAAGTACTTCGTCTATGATTGGCCCTGAGTATACATATGAATTGTTACGCTCAAACTTCACGGTAGGTAGGAGTAGCTCGCTTGATAAAAGTCCTATTTTTCACACTCACTGACGAACTTCCTCACTCTTAAATTGGCTCTTTAGGGCTTTTTTAAGTGTAATCCTTGGAAGTTTGATAAAAAGGGGGCCTAAATTTGACATCATGCAGATTGTATTTTGAGGACTTTTCACAATGAAAAAAAAATTAAATAAATTGAAAAACAAGGGAACTAAGAAATAATTTGCACATGGGGGTCATATTCCTGCTTTGCATAATCCTCTGCTTTATTTTTAAACCTTTTGTGAATAAGTCTATGCTGCAGACAACTTGCATGTGTGTAAAATCTATTTCATAAATGTGTAAACTACCATCATCTCTAAATATTAACAGAAGAACAACACAGCAGGAATTCTTTTTAGATAAAAATGTTAATTGTTGCAATGACCCAGTTTCCTCAGGAATCAATAAAGTTTGTCTTCCATTGTGTGGCTGATGTTACAACCCTGCTATTTCTTTCACAAATGGTGGATGAAGCACCACTGCACCTTTACTGTGGTTATTCAGACATTTATGCCAGTGATCTCATAAAGCTGTAACTGCTCTGTCTCTGCAACTGCCAACTGCTGTTTAACTTGTCAGCTTTTACTCTTCAGTGTATTTTAGCAGTGTTCACCTAAATGTATTGTTGTAATCTAGTTGCTGAACCAGTTTTCTTAATGTTTTTTGTATCATTTCTGCCTAGGGCAAGATAAAAGGGAGAACAGATGTTGACTGTGGAGTTTCCTGTGTGAAGCAGCATCCCCAGACTGAGACATGTTATCTCTCAGAGCCAGACCTCCTCTGTCCTGACACAGGGAGTTTTACAACCAGGACCTGGACTGTCTACCTCAACAAACGTGGAGTCAGCTCCCTCTGTTTTACCTCTTAGGACTTCCACTAACTCCTGTTCTACCTCAGCACGTACTGTACATGCACGTAGCTGTTATCAGAAACGTCAACAGACCCTTCACTTTATCAACACGGCTCTCAGGTGTCCATCATCTAGCGATAGTGTAACAGTTGACTGGGTTTCTTCCTGCTTAGTAATTGAATGAACCCTTGCTCGGAGGAGCTACCTGAAGCAGCCATGTTACGCGTGGCTTTGTGATGTCCGAACCCTGTGACGGACCAGGACCAGGACCAGGAGCAGGAGAAGGACCAGGAGCAGGAGAAGGACCAGGACCAGGAGCAGGAGAAGGACCAGGAGCAGGAGAAGGACCAGGAGCAGGAGAAGGACCAGGAGCAGGAGAAGGACCAGGACCAGGACCAGGACCAGGAGCAGGAGAAGGACCAGGACCAGGAGCAGGAGCAGGAGCAGGAGCAGGAGCAGGAGAAGAAGGACAGGGATACAGAGAGGTTCCTTGGTTTGTGGTTGGCTGTGAAGATGACGAGCAGGACATGGGTCAAACGGAGTCAGGCATGAAGAACGAGATGTTTCGAGTAGAAAAAATGGAGGATGATGATGATGAGTCGGTAAGTTACAGGTGTTAATTCAGGTGTACACACAGTCTGGGTCAAAGGTATATGGGTATATGATGAGGTGTACCTTGTACCTTGTGTTTCTTCAGGTATTAAAAGATTGTTTTTGGTTAAGATATTATCAGTTAATAGTTGCCTAAATATTTTACCTCAAAGTTAAGATATGACTCTTTTTTGCTCTTTTAAAGTTAATTTCATTTGCAGTTTAAATGGTGAAAAGTTTCTAAGATGAGTTACACATATAAACTAGTTTGTGTTTTGCATTTATAAACTAGAAATTTTTAACTCATATAGTAGTTTTAAAATAATCAATATTGGTTTTCCACTGACTATAAATTCACCATGGAAAAAGAAGAGTTAATTTTGGAACCAAACAGGGAGCTACAGTGTTGGTCGTTTTTAGGCAGTAGAGGGTGAACAGGCCTGGAAATTTTAAAAAGGGAAGTTTATTTGGAATTGGATAGTGGAAAAAATAGAGACAGAAATATACAAAGGCTGGCGTGAGAGCAATACAGTTTATAAAGGCCTGTGAGGCCTCTGGTCTGCACTCCTGTGGCTACAAAAGGACTTGGTATTGCTGTGTTTGCTGCTCACTAGCTATGATTTCCTCTCTGCCTTATGTCTCTGTATCTGTCTTTTAACATTTTTTCCCATTTAGTCGATGGTCTAGATCTAAAGTCAGTTACACTGAGTGAAAAGGTAGCAGTTTAGTTCATACACCAAGGGTCACTGAAACCACTGGGGCACAACAGCAAAGACTTCTCATTAATGAAAGAACCAGTGAACGAAAAAAAACAACTTAGTTTAATGTAATTCTGTGAATCAAATGTGTCATAAAGACTGTCCTCTGATAATGTAATAACTTTTTACTGTTTGTGATTTTAAAAAAAAAATTGCTTAATATTCAGGTTTCAAAAAATAATCGATGATCTGACATTAATAAAAAATCAATACACAGTTGTCGTCATCATTCACAAATGTTGACATAAGCTGTGATGCCATAACTGAACCAGAGCAATGTCTGTAGCAACGCTATCAGTCCTTGTAAGGCTGTAAAGCTCATTGCACACCCGATGCAAAGTTGATGGACGGGTAAAAAGTGTATTAAAAAACAGTTTCTGAGATCATTGCTACTAGTACAAATTAGAAAAAGACAGTGCTGTAAAACTCAACCAAATGATCCTGAGCTTTGCACTAATCAAGAATCACTCTTTTTCTTTTTTTATCATCCAGTTAGGTCCAATACTCATACTCATACTCAATAAAGCTGTGTTTAGTCTCACCTGTAAGTGGGGAATACTGGTACATTTTTTTGCCAGTACGCTTGTCTCATTTGCCCTGTCTTCTTTATGTCATGGTCGTGTCTCCGTCCTCCCTGTCCTCCCCACCAGCCGTCAGAGCGACAGATTGTGGTCGGCATATGTGCCATGATGAAGAAGTCCAAATCCAAGCCCATGACTCAGATCCTGGAGCGCCTCTGTAAGTTTGACTATATCGACATGGTTATCTTTCCCGAGGAGGTGATCCTGGAGGAACCTGTGGAGAAATGGCCCCTCTGCGACTGCCTCATCTCCTTCCACTCTAAAGGTAAAGAAACAAAAAAAAAAAGAAAAGGAAAAAAAACAAAAACGACTTACAATCATTAAGAGCATCCTGTTGCATGAGCGGAAACAGTCACAGGGAGTTGGAGGGGGAATATGGCATGGCATTTTAACACTCCATGGAGGTGTTAATAGTTTTTCTAGTTTTTCTGGCTAAACCTGTTTACGAGGAGTAGTTTTGTGTGTCCTCTAGCTATTCACTTGTACTCTTGATACTCGGCAATTGCTTTTGATTTTGCCGTGAATTAGCAAAATACCTGAATGTGATATCAATTGTTCCACTGGTTAGAAAAAAGTACTAAAAACCTGTTCCTGCCTTATCTCCCTTCAGTGCTCAACTAGGGGTTAATAAAAATAAGATAAGGAAAAGAGATGAAAATCCACCTATAATCTAACAGTAATAAAAAAATACATGCTCAGTCCCTTGTTGTTTGAAATCAAATTGCTGTTTTGAAATGCCTTTTTATGTTGGCAGAAACAAAAGGGAAATCAGTAAGATGCTTCCCTGTTGCATGAACCACTTTATCATCAGACTAAGATGGGCATCTGATTTTTCTTAAAGTTAAACTGAAGTTAAAGTGCTTTTTTTTTTTTTTTTTTTTTTCTGGAAAAGCAGATGAATCTTTTCAATGAATTAAATGTTCTGTGTTCTCCTGAGAAATATTAGTACCTAAAAACTTACCATACTCTAGAGAGATTTGTGTCCGGCTGTCTGACAACAACCAATACCAGTTTGTGGGAATGTCTCAGTGGGTAACAAAGAGCACCATGGGACTGGAAAAAATCTATTTAAGGTTTGTAATTAGTTGTACTCCTCAGCCTACCATGTGTGGTTTAGAGTCAGTGCTAGATGAGTAAGATGAATACACCTCTCTCTCTCTCTCTCTCTCTCTCTCTCTCTCTCTCTCTCTCTCTATATATATATATATATATATATATATATATATATATATATATATCATCAATTATTTCTATCTATCTAGATAAATAGATAGAGATAGAGAGAGAGATATCTAGATAGATATAGAGATAGATAGCGAGATAGATATATCTGTGTATATCTGTGCGTGTGTACATGTATGTATAGATATGTCCTCTGTCTTAAATTATACTTATGAACGTCACTGCACACACACTTATATTTAAGCACTAGGCTCAGTTTATGTTTTTATCACAGGCAGTTAAACAGCCAAAGGCAAAGGTTGAATAACATCATCTTATAAATATATGTACTGGACATTTAAGCAATAACTCCTTCTGACTCTGACCTGTCTTTTTGTGTATTTGAGTCAGAGTACATCACATGGGACTGCTTTTTCCATCCTCTTTTTCATAGAATGAGATGTTTTGAGTGTTATCATGAGAAGGAAAACTAATATTTCCCTAAAATATTTCCTACAGACATGGATGTTTGTCTCACTCACTCACCATAGAGGAATATGTTGAATATTTAGAGCAGTGGCCTTGAGAATGTGTGTTTTCTGGGCATGAGAGGCACTTTTGACATATAATATGTGTCAATACCACTCCCAGCAATTGGCTAACTGTATTTAAGTAACTTACCCTGCGCATGGTGCTGCAAGCCTGTTAAAATAAATGTAAAGTGGTAATGGCAGAAGTCTTGTTCCCTGACTTTTCGTTTGGCGGAGCCTTTTTCCCCATTTCTTCAGTCTTCTATCTTTGTCCATTTCTGCACAGTTCTTCTTCATAGTATTTCAAACAAACTGCTGTTGCTGAAGCCAGAAATGGTGATGCATCAGTTCCTGGGTGCCGGAAGATTTATTTATTTATTTTTTATTTCATTCATTCATTCGTTTATTCATTCATTCATTTGTTTATTTGTTGTTTTGTGGGATTGGGAGCGTAAAACATCAATGAAATTGAGCGTTTCTTGAAAAAAACGTTACCAGTAGAAATGACATGAGCCTCCACCTAAGGGTTGCCCTGCACTACAAGGTGCAGGCTCTGCTCAGAGTTAAATTGAATAACTTGGAACCTTGCAAATGAGTACCATAGCAACCATGCTGTGCTGTCATGCATTTACAGTCAAACAGGGAGCGACTATGATCCCTTATATACTATAGCTCACGCTGAATTCTGCTAAAAATAACTGGAACCTGATAAAATATGCTTAAACCTGTTGAAACTCCATAGGGCTACATGAAAATCCTTATTACTTCAGTTATTTGTAAATGCTGGTTGAGCTTGGATGGGTGATGCAGTTTTCATTCTTGTGGCACTTTTTCAGGTTTTCCTCTAGACAAAGCTGTGGAGTATGCCAAGCTTAGGAATCCACTGCTCATCAACGACCTCAACATGCAGTATTTCATACAGGACAGGTACACACACACACACACACACACACACACACACACACACACACACACACACACACTTCATTGGCCCACAGTCCATTTTTAGAGTGGATATTAAAATTTTAATGATAATTTTTTAGGTTTGCAGGGTGTTAGCGCCTGAACATATCGCTCAACTTGTGACCCCCTGCCAGCCTGAACCCAGCTGGAGATCCTCTAAGTCCTGCTTTAATTTAGACTTGCTTATTATTGATTTTGTTTATGGCTTTACTCTTTAACGTTGTATTTTTTTCTTTTTTAAATCTTTTGTAAAGTAACTTGTTTTGAAAAGGGCTGTATAAATAAAGGTGTTATTAGTATTAGTGTTAGTGTTCTTGGTAGTATTAGTAGTATTATTATTATTATTATTATCATCATTATTATCATCATTATTAAACTCAAGGACAAGCTCATTCACACAGTAGTTAGCGGGAAGATGGGAATAATTTTGAAGTATCTGCATCTCTGGCCGTCCCGTCACCTTCTTCATGCAGATCACACAGTGTCATGGAGATTTACTGACTTTCTACTGCCAAATTGCAGCAGCTGCATTTTTCTTATGCAACCAGCTTGCTTGTGCCGGCAGTTTTTTTTTTTTTTCTTCCCCCCCTTCCTAATGAGAGGAGCGGTCTTGTGATGGGGAAAAAAAAATGAAATAACTGGTATTGTCACATGCCTTGCAGTATATATTTTACTCCTTTTTTACAGCCCAACCTTGACAACACACACATTCACACACACACAAGCTGCACATATAGACTCACTGTGGTTATCCTTTTTTGGGGGGTTATAACAGTTGTTTGATTCCCTGTCAGGAGGGAAGTGTACCGGATCCTACAAGAAGAGGGCATTGAACTACCTCGTTATGCTGTGTTAAACCGAGATCCTGACAATCCTGAAGGTGTGCAAGAGTTCTTATTTTGTGTTAAATAGGTTTCTATGTGCGAACCCCACTGCTTTTATGGCAACAAACTGAAACGTGAAAGAATATCAGCATACACAACCTCAGTAACTAAATAATCTATTAATCATTTTCAGTGTTCAATACAAGAGCTAGAATCCCAAGTTAAATTTTTCAAAGTCTCGCCCTATGAAAGTAACATTGGATGTAGCTGAGTTTGTCTGCCGCTGTTTTTGTGTCTTCATCCTATAAACACAAAACTGTGACAGTAAACCTTGGCCAGGAGCCTGTTGGAAGTAGATAGTGCATCTTTGTTGATGCCCAGATTATATAAGGATAAGTTCAAGTAAATGAACGACTGACAGGCACTGTGGGTGTGTTTCTTGCTGTTGTATTAAACATTCAGTGTTGCCGAATGATGTAGGTTATTTTAGACTGTAATATGAATGCAACATGAAACATGCAACAGTTAAAGCGGCTTGTAACAAAGGGTCAATGGTTCAAATCCCAGATGAGCAGTAAACTTATTTGTGCATTTTTCCTTGTCTGAGCCATCTCTGTTGCTGATTGCTAAGGAGTACTTAAAGGTTATCTAAAAAATTATTCCACATGCAGAGTGTAACCTTGTGGAGGGGGAGGACCATGTTGAGGTGAACGGGGAGGTGTTCCCTAAACCCTTCGTGGAGAAACCTGTGTGCGCTGAGGACCACAATGTCTACATCTATTACCCAACATCTGCTGGAGGCGGCAGCCAGAGACTTTTCAGAAAGGTATCTGTCTCCAAAGCGACTGGACATTTTTTTTTTTTTTTTTGCCAACAAAATGTTCAGTCACTGGCAGAGACTTAAAACAAGGAAGCAGGAGTTCAGGAAGTTGCCTAAGATCACACTGACTTCTAAACTCGGCCATTCATCGGACAATTATAAGCTTAAAATGTTGCGCCACACAAACATTCACTGTCCCTATATGTTACTGGAAGTGATGTTGAATGATGTTTCCAACTTTTAAAAAAAAATCTTAAATTTATTTTTGTTTCAAACTCAGTGTTATTTCAATATTTGATGAGGAAAAGAAAATATAATAAAACTGGAATGGCTCACACTGACAGACACGCTGTTGTATGGCTTCTGCAAGGTTAAACCTCTTAGCTTTTTTTTGGTAATGGGGCAATCGGGACACTACAATGTAACACAAGTGGCACAAAGTACTAATAGGAAACTACATAGATGGAGTGAAGGCTGGATAATGAGGTGAAATGAGATCTTTATTTACATGTTTGGTTCTAAATGCCTTTGAATGCTCTTTGTCTGCTTCTCTCTTTGTCTCTTTGCTGTAGATAGGGAGTCGTAGCAGTGTATACTCTCCAGAAAGCAGCGTACGAAAGACCGGATCCTACATCTATGAGCAGTTCATGCCCACAGATGGTACTGATGTGAAGGTATTGTGCAATTTCACTTGGCCAATGATGGAGGTGTTGAATTGCTTGAAGTGTTTCATGTGCTAGTGACTCACGCTGAATCATAAAGTTCAGGCCAGTTAGTGAAACGTAGAACTCATTATCATCTGCTCTGAGACATTTTTTGTGTGTGTTTGTGTTTTTGTGTGTGTGTTTGTGTGTTTCATGTGGTGTTTCTGGACATCTCAGGTATACACTGTGGGTCCAGACTACGCCCACGCCGAGGCCCGGAAGTCTCCTGCTCTGGATGGAAAGGTAGAGAGGGATAGCGAGGGGAAGGAGATCCGCTACCCCGTCATGCTGACTGCCATGGAGAAACTGGTGGCCCGCAAGGTCTGCCTGGCCTTCAAGGTAAACTTTAGGCATCATGAAGCGGATGTAGTTCAGCACCGTGTGCAGGAAAACAAAGAAAAGGCCTGCAAAAAACTGCATTATTTATGAGCTCGTGCTCCTTCTGCTGTCCCTTTTTTCTTATTACTTCCACTTTGACTGGGTACCCTTTTATGTGCAGTCATCCATTTGTAGCTAACACGAACATTGCATCAGCTCGTGTTTAGTTGCACAAGATCTTGTGGTATTAGCTCATTAAACCCATTTTCGAGGAGGGAGAAGTATTTTTAAACCAATTACCGAAACACAGTTTTGGAGCCTTCAAGTGTGGACAAAACTGTTCATATTTAAAATTTTACTTGCAAACTAAACACAGTATTTCCTCACATAAGTATACGTGGTGAATGGGAGCAGCCAGAGACATTTTTTTTCCTGAAGCCTGCTACCTTGAGAATTACTCTTATCACACCGCTCTGACCAACATTTATATATCCCTGTAATCAGCAAACATTAGCCTTATCAATGGTGATGACTCCATTTACACCTACAGCTCAATATGAATGACTCAGCGAATTCAGAAAACACACCGGATTCCCCAACAAACAAATATAGAACGACTACAGCGTGAAGCAGAGAAAATCAGTTATTCGAAAGTTCTTTGCACTGTAAGCACAACTCTTAACATCAAGATTTTGTGTATTACACAGTTTTTGCAGAGGCAAGTTGTTTGGAAGTTTATGAGCCCAAATAGAAAATGTTCCTTATAAACACACATTTCTAGGTGAATTAAAAGCCTGATAAACATAAACCTTTTCTTTCTTTCTTTTTTATTTAGCTGCTGTGAAAACATGCTACAATGGTATGAGAAATGTAGCGCTACATTATTGCTGATAAAATAAGTTTTTGTATCTCAGTTTAGAAATAAGATAATGCCTCTGCAAATACATAAACTCTGTAAAAACATTTCTTCACTTTAGAGGGGGGTGGGTATCTCAAAGTGTTTTCTGCTCCACATTATGGCTAATAACATACCGCACCTGAAGAGTCTCTAAATGCACTGAATCCGAGTTTGTGTGTGATTTTTAGCAAACGGTGTGTGGGTTTGATCTGCTCAGAGCCAATGGCCACTCCTTCGTCTGCGATGTTAACGGGTTCAGCTTTGTCAAAAACTCCATGAAGTACTACGATGACTGTGCCAAAGTCCTGGGGTAAGTGACATTAGCTCACACACATACTGCAAACATTCTAGGAGTTTTGTATTTAACAAGAACCACAAGCACACAGTTTGTCAATAAACATCATGTAATACAATTGTGTTATGTAGTGCCAGTAATGAAAAGAATGAACGGAAGAATGAAGCCACACCAAAGCCCCCAAAGAACACAAATATATTGAAATGCTGGTTTCAGTCAAATTTTACATGTTGTCCTGTTTGAAAAGTGTTTTTCTGTGTTGTAATGAAGCAGCCTCTTCTTTTTATGTTCTATATTACCTGACGTCTCTCGAGCATTTTCTTGCTGTAGCTTTCAGGTAAATATTGTCTTGAAGCTGTCATGTTCTAATTTATACACAGCTCTGGACAGCTCGGAGGGTCCCATTGTCAGCTTTACGTCTTTGTTTGTTTCTGATTCATCACCTCTCCTTCCAGGCAAAGTAACTGAAGCTTTATGACTAAAGACTCGTAAATTTTATAAATAGAAAGACAGAGGAAAGCCTCAGCATATTGGTAGCGAATTTGAGTTCTAGTAAAAGAACAAACATTGTGTTTGTTCACAGCTTTTTGGATTATCCTAATGCGCCTGGTTTCTTTTGGCTGCATAAAAAATATCTCTGGTGAAATCCGAGATGCGGCTTTGAACTTTGAATCAAAATATTACAATAAAACTGATTGGCACAAGGAGGGTGCTGCAGAATGAATGACATGTTTACTTTTGCTTTGTATTTATTTTTTCCCTCTGTGATATTTCCCTTTCAACCTGATTCCTTAATGATTTTAAGTCTGTTATTGCTTTTCTCTGCTGCACCAGGAACATGGTAATGAGGGAATTGGCCCCGCAGTTCCACATCCCCTGGTCCATCCCCATGGAGGCCGAAGACATCCCCATCGTCCCAACAACCTCAGGAACCATGTACGTACTGAAAAACAAAATATGGAAAATTGATCAAAGGACTACTGTGCATATGACACATGACATGATATGATCTTATACAATACTCCATGTCTTTGTAAACTTTATCTTCAAAATCCCTAAAAGGGTTGTGGATCCATTTAAATAAGGTCTCCGATGTTTTTGATTATAAACAGATCATTTTCGAGCTGAATGTTCCAACCAAAATAAAATCTTAAAATTTATTTTTTCCTCCTAGCTTTTTAGGAGGAATTTACTAGAGAATAATTGGAATAATTGTGTGTTAACACAGTCTGACAAGTGTCACGTTTTATACCTAAACTGATGCCAGTAAATTTCCAAATGGACTCCCATGAGTCAGAATTTGTCCTTGGACAAATAAAGTCAGGGGGAAAACAACCCTCACACATCAATGCAGAGTAAATCGGGATCAATGAACCACTGATCTCCTCACACACACCGAGAAACTCAGTCCTCACCGAATCTGAAATCTCTCGCTGGTGTCAGTGACACTCTCGATGCTGAGCAGATTTTCAGGTTCGATTAAGGTCGTGGGGGAGGTTTGCTGGGGGGAATAGCGAAATACCTGAGTTTCTGCTGCATTTTAATCTTGCGCCATCCCCTCCTCGAATTTCCTCAGGATGGAGCTGCGCTGTGTTATTGCCATCATCCGCCATGGTGATCGCACACCAAAGCAAAAGATGAAAATGGAGGTCCGACATCCTCTGTAAGTCTCTGCCACTCAGCGTTAAGATGTTTCTCCTTCTCACTATTAATACAGCTTTCAAATATTCAGTGTGTAGTAACATACACAACACTGAAGGACTAGAGACCCACAACATTCTCACTCACGCTGTTCGCTTTGCACAGTTTGCATTTAGTCGGTTTTCTCAGAAAAAGACAGGAAGTGCAAGTATTTCCTACATTATTTTTCTGCTTAAACTGCCTTACCTATTGAGGCTGCCTCACATTGTAAGGGAAATAAAAGAAATAATTCAACATGTAAGAATGCATTGGACTTTAAAAACATTTCCCTCATCCAGTCTCCGTTTATCCTGCTGTTTTATTCTGTCTGTCTTTCACAGATTCTTCGAGTTGTTTGAGAAGTATGGAGGCTACAAGTCAGGAAAGCTAAAGCTAAAAAAGCCAAAACAGCTACAGGTGAGTGAGATTATTTTTAATCACTTGTTCCTTCTTTTTCCCACACACTCTCCTCTGCCTGTGTATTTGTTTTTTCCCTTTTAAGAATAATGAAGGGTTTTTAGACAGGGTGTTCACAAATACAGTACTGGGCCTCCTAATTATTATGGATCAAAAACCGTCATTGTTTTGTTGTCTAAATATTTATACTTAGCTGTGTAAGTCCTGTCATCCTGTCACTGTATCATCTTTTTGTAAAACCTTTTTGGAGCTGCTATCTTCACTGTCAGTCTTATCTTTCACTTAATATTCAGCCATGGCCTTTTCAGAGGATCCAGTGTGTGTTTAAGCTGGATAGAGATACTAAAGATAAAAGTCAAATTAAGGATAACTGCCTGTATGTCTCCAGGAAGTGCTGGATATCGCCCGCCTGCTGCTGGTTGAACTGGGCCAGCACAACGACTGTGAGATTGAGGAGAAGAAATCTAAACTGGAGCAACTCAAGACTGTCCTGGAGATGTGAGTGATGCCTCACATCACACACACACACACACACACACTCTCTCTCTCTCTCTCACAAACACACACCGTGAGTCATCATCCTCCTGTTTCCTGCCATCATCGTTCATCGGCGGCCATCCACTCTCATCAGTGATTCTCGATGCAGAACTAGCTTCATCTTTCAACACTCCACAAAGGTTCAGTCAGCTTTCCTGTACTCACAGAAAGACAGATGTTTACTGTGATTCACTCCCTCTCTCTTGTGTATCTAACTCTTTGCTTTATCTTTTCCTCCCTCCTCCATCCCTGTTTTCTCCTGCCAAACTTTCCCTACTTTCTTTCTTTCCAAAAGGGAATCCAGCTTGATTGACACTCAGTACGCACCCTTTCCTTTTTCCTTTTAAAAGAATGAGGTTTTTCCACCCACCTTTTCTTTAGTCTTCATAGACTGTATGTACAAAATATTAGGAATGCCTTTTCTCTCTCTGACACAGACCAAGGTGAATCTAGGTTAAAGCTGCGATTTTTCATCAATCACATCCATTAAAATGGGTATAAACTGGGTGAAGAAGGTAGTTTAGTCATAGTTTGAGCAAGATTAGAAATTTTAGTTTATATCTGCGGGGTATTCCTAATTTTTCGTACACTGAGTGTATCATTTTCATTAACATCCATTCATTTTTCGCTATTAACACTTGACACATACAACTGGATGATTTCGCTGTGTTTCTGTGTGTCTAAATCAGTGTGTGCTGTGCTACTTCGTTTGCATGCCATCCTCACCACGTATCAACTGAATCTTCTAATGTCTTCCTTCCCCCTGCCTTCCATCAGCATTTATGCTAATTTTGGTAATTTGCTGGTGCTCTTCTCCACAGAGATAACAAAAATAATCAGGAAGTCCTAGAATATCAAGTTTGCTACGAATTAAATGTCCAAAACCACAGTAGGAAACATCGTTTCTGTCATGAAGTGAATGGATGTAATAGAGTGGTTGAATTTACAAATGTATGAAAGAGAAACTACAACAAATCGTAAAAATAATCCCATTCACTGAAAGGTATTTGGTTTGCCATGCTATTGCCAGCTCATATACAGTACTCTGCAACGTTTTTAGGCACTAAAAATAAAGTGTGGATGCTTTAAAAAAAAAAAAAAAACAATATTTTTTTTTATTAATCAGTTAACTCCATACAAAGTGCAATAAACAGAGAAAAAGTAATTAACATTAACATTATTTGGTATGACCACCCTTTTTCTTTTAAAACAGCACCACTTCTCGTCTGTACGCTTGCACGCTGTTCTTGGTAGATAAGTTGTTCAGAGCATCATTGCAGCATCTGTCTGCCTTGGTTGTCATTGCTGAGCACTGACCGCAGCTGCACCACCAGTCTCCTGTAGTCCCGTTTGGGGTCCTCAGTGCCCTGTTATCATGTTGCCTCAGTCTCTCAGCATGTCCCTGTTGTATTTCCTCTTCTGAATACTCCGGCTCCTACAAGTACATTTCCACGAATCCATCACATCCTGCAATTTCTTACCGTGCTTCAGAGTTATATTCGTACCTGTCCCAGACATTGCAAATTTTTCAAAGGACTTCAGTCCAAAGTCAAGAGGTTTTGATATGTAGCTCAACAAGCTAGCAAAGCAGTGTAAACAGAACCGCGTTACCGCACATGCCTGATTAGCCTGAAGGAAGGAACTCCTTTCCAAAGACTGTGAAAGTGATCCCTGTTATAAGTCTTTGAAGCTGTTTCTAAATAAGCTACAGTGCCCATATTCTTCGTAATGAAGAGACAAGTCCCCCAGTGCAAAAGTGTGGCTCACTGAAGTGTTTTTAATACATTTGTTGGTTTTGGTTTTTTCATAGGATTTGTTGTTGGAATAGAAAATCACCAGCCTTATCCTTTTAAAATGTGGGCTCACTTTGCTGTGTGACCTTGACAACTTTGATCGCAATCCTTTGAACAGCTGGCACACAAATGTATATCTCCAAAACCTATTTCTATAGGCATGTATACCTTAGAGTATTTACAGCCCGTGTCTCTGACTGCGTTCCCTTTGTGTCCATCATCATTCTTTGTAGACGCCATCCTCTAATGTAAAGCGGCTGTAAAGGCTATAAGTCATTCATGAGCCACTGAACAGACAAAATAAAATAAAATATTTGTCTGATTTCCTACTGGATGTAAGCAAATACCAAGAACTGCTTGAGCAAAGTGCTGTGTGATGGTGTTTTTTTTTTTTTTAATGTGGGTCATTGACAGTAGCCCTAATCTCTGGCTCTCTGCCAGTGGTATTCATCCTGGTTCAGGGTCCCTCATCATGTGGCTATTTGAGGCATCCACTCAGCTGCCCGTCCTAATACAGAACACTATGCGGTCATTAGTCTGCAGGATGTGCCAAATTCCTACCACAGCACAACACACACCGGGCAAGCGAAAGCTCCTGATATGTGTTTGCGTTTGTGTGTGACGCAAACACATATCAGGGGGAGATTTAAAAAATCTGTTCCCTTGTTCTGTTCTTTTTTTAGACTTATTTTTTTTGGAACGAAAGTCAGATGTGTTTAATATCTCAACAAAATTGTTTAAGATGGAATAAATTCTCTCTTTGTATCTGTGTGTGCCTTACTGCATGTCTGTCTGTTTGCCTATGTGCACAAAAAAAAAAAAATTTGTCGTCTGCTTTGCATGTGTGTTCATTCCCATCAGGTACGGTCATTTCTCAGGTATCAACAGGAAAGTCCAGCTGACCTACCTGCGTAACGGCCAACCTAAAGCCTCCAGCGAAGAAGAAGGTACAAACAAACGCACACAGAATTAGTGTTTACATCCACGGTAGCTCTTTTTGAACTGTGGCTGTGTACATTGTGTGTTGTGTTTGTGTACGCCGTTTGAAAGACAAATGGCATGTAAACAGACGACACAAATTAGGTCACAAAATAAAGGATGACTCACAAATAAATGGCAGCCAAAGAAATGAAAAACAGTTATCGCTCCTATTTAAATTCATGTTTTGGCAAAAGTAATTTCTACTGTGAGAAATAAAGAGGTGCAATAATGATTATAGATAATTACACATAGCTCATAATTTTCAGATCTTGGAACGAAACCTTTAATTGTGAGAAAAGGAGATAGAAGAGGGAAGAGGTAGCTGAACTAGGCGGGAAGCTTATGTGGGAAATGCACTGTTTTTATACATTTAAATCACAGATAGGGGGTGTAATTTCCACTGACTTAAAAAGGCCTCAAGATGAGGAATTAAGCAGTCTCTCAAATCTTACTGTGTGAAAATCTACGTTTTATTTGATACTAAACTAAACAAGTGAATTCACTTGTCTTTGATCGAGTTACCATACAGCAAACCTAGGGTTGTATATATTACCAACACGTTACAGTGAAAGGGACTGACACAGGTGGCTAGAAGGGGCACAGCAACTTATTTTTCCTCTGGGCAACCAAGCACATTCATTTAGCCGTGCTCACCAGCCTCTGAGAAGAAGACATTTAGTTTGTTGATGTGAAATGAGAGAATTTCTGTGATTGGAACTCTTCGAATGCTGCCGGTCAATAGATGGATGACATCCATGCGTGTGCAGCTTGCCAAATGAAAGCTTGCGGACAAAATAAGTGTAACATTTTAAAGTTTCGTACAGTATTTATTTATAGTCACTACTGATATGAATACCGGAACTGCTGCTGTTTTTCCAGACTCTAAGAAGGACGGCCCTTCTCTGCTGCTGGTGTTGAAGTGGGGCGGGGAGCTGACGCCTGCGGGCCGGGTTCAGGCTGAGGAGCTGGGCAGGGCCTTTCGCTGCATGTACCCTGGAGGTCAAGGTACCAACCGGACACACTAGCTAATAGATGTACTTACAAGTGATCTTTCTTCTTTGGCTCTAATCTGAATGGCTTAACATTTTTGATTTCTTTCTTATTTGTTTTTTGTCTGGGAGAAAAACTTTCTAGTACACTTTTCTTGTACACTTTTCGAGCCCAGACTGTCCTCACACATGCACCTTTCTTTGCGCACAAGTGTTTAATTCCAGCCCTTCCTTTCAGTCACTGAAAGTATCACCATAAGCAGTGTCAACACTGCATAGCTGGCATACAGCGTGTCAAAGAAGGTCAAAGGTGGGGTGGGCTATTTTAGAGTTGACAAGCCAGATTTTCAGGCTGCACGCAGCCACTGAGTCTTTTTTTTTTTTTTTTTTTTTTGTGTTGTATCATTCATTATTTGCTGTCATAGATGTCATTTTTTAGGGTTTGCTATCTTCACTTGAACTCATTAACAATTATAAAATTGAATTAAACATTACAAAGGTCCTGATCTCAAGTTGAAATATATTCTTTAATAACAGTTCTTTTTAAGTCATTACAGGTGTCACACACATTAAAAAAAAATCTTCACCTCATCAACTTAGTGTAATTAATTTTATGTTTTGTGCCTCCATGACTGATTTTGTGGAGACAGAACAAAACAGGTAGAGGCTTCTGACGGTTTGTCACTAGAACAGATGGTGTAAAGTCTGATGGAAATTTTTTTTTTTTTTTCTCTTAAAGCACAAAGACTATAGACAAACACAATGATAGCATATGTAAGGTCACACATAAGTTACAGAAGGGGCATATTGATGCCTTAATTGAACTAGAAAATCTAAAATCAGAAACAAGTCTAGATAGAAGTGAATTTCTTCTAAATGGAACAATGATTGTTAAAATCACTAAAAGACCCATGTTATAATTATTCAGCACTTAATTTATCGCATAAGAAAATGACTTTGCATTTGAAAAAACAAAGTGGACATTTTTCCAACTTCATTCAGTGCAGTTAATGGTTTCTCAGAGAGGCCATTAGAGGAGCTGCATCTAAAGACACTTCCTCATTTTACCTTGACAGTTCGTTTTTGACTTTGGAAACAGCAGTTGGTGAAACAATCTTAACTCAAGGCCCTAAAAGTGCTCAGAGTAAAGTTTGAACATCTACAGTTCCACGAGCAACTGAGCAAGTTCCATCTTCTGATAAAGATTGTGTGGTACGGTCAAAAACACCGCAGCAAGCGAGTAAGTGGACCTTGAGTTAAGATTGTATTGTCATCCACTTAAATGGCTTCAGAGTTCAGACGCAGAGTTTGCTGCCTTCAAAGATTAAACAGACATGCAGAGCGACAACCATAATAAAGATTAAGAGTAACTGTGTACCAGCAACCGAAGGACATGAACAGAAATTGCACTCTGTGGCCTCTTCATTAGGTACACCTGTAAATGAGCTTGACTGTTTTTATATTGAGAGCTGTTTCTAACGTTTTGCCCACCCCATTCACAAACATGAGAGGGGAGTTCAGTTCAGTACAACACCACCATGAACAACGACCTTACCTTGAAATAAATACTGTAAAAATAGTTATCCCGTTGGATTTAACTGAGCAATACCTCGTTGTTATTCATCGATCACCCTTGTCAGGCTCTTGATGCTGTGTTGCATAGTGCATGCAAACGAACCCCCGAACTGCGCAGAAAAAACAACCTGAAGCCAAAGTGAAAGTAGATCCAGTGGTTAGATGCAGTCTGCCCCTTTGCAGCTTCTTTTTTATGAAAAGAAGGCCATTTTCTCATCGCAGCTACGATTTTCAAACCTCTTTCTTCACCACAAGTTTTGTCTATTAACTCTGCTCTTTTCTTCTTACCTGTTGTTGCGCTGTGTAAACTACTAGCTGGTAACCACCAGTCCCTTGGCTGTGAGTCCCCTATTGACTTTGGTAAGAGAAGGGTCTCCTGGATATCACTGCTCTTCCAAACCTCTCATTCTGCGCGTTTTCTCACTCCGTCCACTAACGTGCCTCGACTTCTCATCTCATCATGATTTTGTTTCATTTCACCTGGCGACAAGTCCTGTTTGTCCTCCATTGAGATTGCTGTGGACCGTTTGTGTCGTCGTTGATGTGTTCCCGAGTTGATCCACCGCAGCAAATGTTGTTTTGGTCACTTGGTCATACATACACAGGCAGCTAAAGGGACTGCAGTTTTTGGTGTTATAAACTAACGCGGATCATCTCACACTAATCCTACTGCATTTTTTTTTTCATGACTTGTTGTTGTTTGATGATGAAAACCAGTCCAATTTAGCATCAGGCTAATAGGCTGTAGGCTAAAGAAATGCATGAAGCATCAGTGTGATTTGATCTGTAGCGTTGGTATGCATCCACCTCCTACAGCTGCATTCATTTAAGTATGTTTAGCATGTTAAAAGACATTTATTGTCTCTATTCAAGTAGGTAATCTAAAGTATTTGATCTCATCTGCGGGGCAGCTTTCCTCAGTAAGTTTTGGGGTTTAATCAACATCTATTCACTTCACTTTCACTTCATTTTATTGCTAAGATTAAACCAAACCATTTAAGTTTGCATTTAAATGACATGAGCCATGTCAAAAGCTTGCAAACTACTTTGAGGACGATGCATTTGAACTGAAAGTGATGTTGCAACTGCACAGGTGCTGTGTTGCCTGTGTGCCTATTTTTAATGGAAATCCTTGGTACTTTTGGAGACAATCAACATACCATTGTATGGTTTGTTTTTGTTTGTTTTTTTCTCTTTTCAACTGCCACCCTGACTAAGCCGTTTTCTTTAATATGAAAATTATTGCACAGTGTCTCTGCTGTAACCGGTCCAGTTAACTGTGACGACCTACTCTGTGTACAATCTTCCAGGTGACTATGCTGGGTTTCCGGGCTGTGGCCTCCTGCGCCTGCATAGCACTTACCGCCACGATTTGAAGATCTACGCCTCTGACGAAGGCAGAGTGCAGATGACGGCTGCTGCTTTTGCCAAGGTATTTGTGTCTCTGTACCTGAAAGAACACTTAAGTGAGAATGTTTGACACATCTCGGGGACAGATTATCTCTCAAAATGCTTGAGATCCACTTGTTCCTATGGCATAGTGCAGTAACAAATTAGTGAAATACAAAAGGTGCACATGATACGAATATTGAGAATCACAGTAACAGGACATGCTGTAGGTAGGGGATGCTTTCTTTTTGAGGAAAACTGTCAGACCCATAGTGTACGGCATGTTCACATTGGTGTGAGGTAATGAGGTAAAAAGTTAAACATTAGACACATACATCTTTGGCTACCTTCACATCTTTTGCATATTGGAATAATGCATACATGTGGTACCGTATGTGATGTTTTTTCTGCAGTTGTTCTTCTGAAGATGCAGTACATTGCATCGTGAAAAATGTCCTTCGGTTGACAAAAACCCAAGGTGGTGTCTTTTGAATTGTTTTTTTGGTCTAACCAACACTCCAGAATTCAAAAATATTTAGTTTCGTGTCCTATACGACAGAGAAATACAGCAAATCTTCATATTGAGCATTTTTGCTGAGAAAATTACAATTCATTCATAATCAAAATGAATACTGATTAATTTCAATCAACTAAACGATTTAATCTAAAGATCATTTCAGCTCCACTTGAAAGAATATAGAATCTGGTTTGAGAAATTGTGCAAAATGCAGAAAAAATAAACAAAGTAGAAATGACAGTATTTTCAGCATTAAATATCTTTAAACACTCAGGAAATTACTGGAATAAAAGGCTTTTTCAGAGGAAATAACCTCAAAAGTTGACAATTTAAGCCGTTGTAGATCCACACCAGGAAAATTAAATGCTACAGAGGGTAAAGGTCCCAGACTTTTTCAAAACCCCTGACTCAGCTTGACTGTAGCTTTAAACATATCAAGTTTACTCTGCAGGTACTATATGTATTTCTCCCACAGGACACTGATTTAAGTGGAAGTGCCACAGCATGGCTTCAGTTCAAGTTGTCTGTTTTCTCTGCAGGGTCTGCTGGCTCTAGAAGGAGAATTGACACCGATCCTGGTCCAGATGGTGAAGAGTGCCAACATGAACGGACTGCTGGACAGTGACAGCGACTCTCTGACCGACTGCCAACAGAAGGTGAAGGCCAGGCTACATGAAATCATGCAGAAGGATCAGGAGTTCACACTGGAGGACTACGAAAAGGTATTTGCCAAGCATGAGATCCTGATCCAGATCCGATTTGATACATTGAGTTGTGAAATGTCCTGTTTGCAGGTGATTCTCTGTAAGACAAACAGTGGGACGTGCTTCTCAAGTCTCCATTCCTGAAATATTTGAACTTATCCAAAGATAAAAATATTGTTATATAAAAACTGCTCATGCACGAATTTGCAGAAAGTTTATCAAAGTCCTTCCTGACTAAACTTTTTGATATCATGGCATGTAGAACATTTTATCAATGTTCTTCTGTTTCCACCGGGTTCCAGTTGGCCCCAACGGGTAGTCCATCACTGGTGAACTCCATGAAGGTCATACAGAATCCAGTCAAGACCTGTGACAAGGTGTACACCCTCATCCAGAGTCTCACCTCACAGATCCGAAAGAGACTGGAGGACCCCAAGTCTGCAGGTAGTGTGAGCCTCCAGTACATGTGTATAGGTTTCATTGTACAGAAGAAAAACTGCTCAGCTGCATTTGGGGAGCAAAAGATAAAAAAAAAAATTATTTTATTTTTTTTTCTGTTAAAGCAGAGCTATTTGGTTTGATCTGTTGGCTTTTATCTGCCTGTATCGGGCAGATGGGAAAAAATGTAAAACTGTGTCCATGTGGTGAAACATGAAACTATACATTAATTCAGTCTGTCTTAAAGATTATGGCAATGAATCATCCTGTGCTTTGCTCCAGACCTGCAGCTTTACCACAGCGAGACGCTGGAGCTGATGCTGCAGCGCTGGTCAAAACTAGAGCGAGATTTCCGCACGAAGAACGGACGCTACGACATCAGCAAGATCCCGGACATCTACGACTGTATCAAATATGACTCGCAGCACAACGCCTCGGTTGGACTGGAGGACACACTGGAGCTGTTCAGACTTTCCCGCGCCCTGGCGGACATAATTATACCACAGGTTAAAGCAGAACGGTGTCATTTTACCAAGTTTTCTCAGGCCCCTGCCAAACATCGTATGATATAGTGTATACATAATTTTCGAAAATGCATAGAAAAGCCACAGAATTTTATATTAAGGCCTCCATGCAGGAATGTGTCACTGATAATGTGCGTTTACCCTGTGATGCTGAAAAGAGTCAAGCGTGCAGATTAAGAAAATGTGAATCAAAGTGTTCAAATGGCTTTTTGTTCCTCCATATCATTCATATCAGGAGTATGGCATCAGCAAAGCTGAGAAACTGGACATTGCTCAGGCCTACTGTGTTCCTCTGATGAAGAAAATCCAGCTGGACATGCAGAGGACCCATGAGGACGAGTCGGTTAACAAGCTGCACCCGCTGTGAGCATTAAAGTCACCACTGAGGCACACACAAGCATGTTAACGTGGATGCGTTTTGTGTATGTCTATCGTGGTCACTCGGTGTCGTTCTGACTGATGAGCTCCTGTGTCATTTCCTGTCCCCTGGTGTTCAGGTATTCTCGGGGTGTGATGTCTCCTGGCCGTCACGTCCGCACGCGTCTCTACTTCACCAGCGAGAGCCACGTTCACTCCCTGCTCAGCATCTTCCGCTACGGTGGACTGCTGGATGTACGCTCTGGTTTTTACCGTCTCCGACGGACTTGTTTTCCACAGAGTGATGGTGTCCATTCTCTCTGCGTCTGCCGATTTATGATTTTCCAGAATAAGAGTAGATCTACAAATTGATGGTTACTTTAATGTTGCGCTAACTATAAGCAGGTAAATGTCCATATAGGACGGAGACAGTAATTTGGAAATGTTCAGTGTTTCTTAAACATCATTGCGGTTTTCATTAAACGACCAGGATGGGCCACTCAGGAGTAACTTCTATCAATTATTTATTTCTGAATGAGTTGCTTAAGAGCAACATGTGTAGTTCATACACAGCTACTTCTACAGCAATGAGCTGGGCAACAGTAGGGCCCTGCAGTGATTCAGTGTGATGGTATATTTAAAAACCTTATTACCTCGTTGTTGGTAAATACAGGCCAATCTCTCTTTACTATAGGTATGTTCTTTTATGTGTTTGCCTCTATGTTTTTTGTGTGTGTGTATCAGGAGGAGAAGGACCAGCAGTGGAAGCAGGCGATGGACTACCTGAGCGCTGTGACTGAACTCAACTACATGACACAGATAGTCATCATGCTGTATGAAGACAACAATAAGGTCAGCCTGCAGAGAGCTGCATTACTGCGCACGCACAGATCTCTCTCATTTATATTCTGTCAGTTTGATGTATAGATTTCTTTATGTATTTATATCTGTGTGGTGAGCAGGACCCATCCTCTGAGGAGCGTTTCCATGTTGAGCTTCACTTCAGTCCGGGAGTGAAAGGATGTGAGGATGAGGAGAACGTACCTCTCGGCTTCGGCTTCCGCCCAGCCTCCTCTGAGGTGTGTGAACCTGTGTGGTTGCCTTTTATGTGTCTGTCTCTTTTGGGGTTATGGAATTGATGTGTCCCTCAGTTGACATGCTGAGGTTGTGCAGGTTGTTAAATCTAGAGACAATCATTAATTATATTCAAACAGAGCAAATTCCAAGCAGTAGAATGCCCTCAAAACTTCCTTCAGTTGATTTTTTTTTTTTTTTTTTTTTTTTTAAATAAGTGTTTCATTTCAAAATACATACTGGACCAGTTTGATACATTTTATTTCTTAGTTCCTCCATTAACAACTTTTTTCATATCTGACGATGCGTAAAATTACAAAACTGTATCTGGAATGAGATGAATGCTTAAGCCCTTCATCTCTGTAACTCGTGTGGTTGTATCTAAAAGAGATACAAGCTTTCCAGGGCTTCCAAGTTGATTAATAATTGTGACTTGTGAACACTGGGGATTTTGCCTTCTCTTCTCCTTGCTAACGTGCACACAAGGTTTGAACGTGTTTCACAATTACATTCAGAAGTTATTTCCTTTTTAGTGGGAAGTTGCACCAACTGGCAAGTTATCTTGAAAAGTCGGTGATCAGTGATCAGCGATTACTGATCCTTTTGACGAAGTCTTGCGACGTTGCGTGGTAAAAACACAACGTCCAACTGTGTCCACAGGAAAAATATTTAAATAATCATGTACCGCACAGTCGCTGCTGCTCACTGCAGTCACATTTTTGTTGTTTGTGAACATCAGGCTTTTGTCGTGTACATATGCACTCACTTTTATGTCCTCCCACACTGGTATGTAGGCCAGTATGTTGTGGTGGCGTCTGTCTGTCTGTGTGAAGACACATTTTAGTGACTGTTTAAGTCTGTAACAATACATTACAGAAATGCTTAAAGCACATGTTTCACTCGTAAACAAAGTGTTTCATCAGATTCTATAGCATCTATTACATGCTGATCATGTGGTCTTCTTGAAAATTAGGTTGGTTCCTTTCATCAAATACATAGTTCATGATATTCTGCTAGTCTCATGTGAAGATAACTATGTTGACAGAGAAATATTTGTTGGTGCATTTAACAAGTTAGGTTGTTTTTATTGTCTTGTGTTCTCTGACAAAATCAGAATCAAGACAAAAAGCCAAATCAGGGCAGCCTGGAGGACCTCTCCCAGGACCAACCAGACCAGGCACTTCCCACCTCTGAGCCGATCAACATCCAGCGAAGGTCTCCCATGATCCGAAACCGCAAGACAGGCTCCATGGAGGTACCAGACCGTAGTGTTAGTATTTAAGCAATAGCCAGAATGTAATTAATGTCAAAATGTTGTTGTTTAAATGAATGGGAGGAATCAGGTCCCTGATTTACTGAGGTAATCGTCTCAGTCTTAACCCCTGGTCTCCATGGCCCTCACTCAGGTCCTCTCTGAGACCTCACCCACCCAGTCCTCCAAAGGCTGCACGTCTCACCGACTCTTCCCCTCGTGTTCGCGCCAGTCTCCTGAGATCAAACCAGCCATTGGCCTAGGTGGGCACCTAATTTTGTGTGTGTGTGTGTGTGTGTGTGTGTCTGTGTGTGTGTAGGTCAGAATGTATATGTGTGTGTGTGTGTGTGTGTGTGTGTGTGTGTTCTCTGTGCGTGTGTCGGGAGAGAGAGTATGACAGAGAGAGACAGCTTTTATGCCAACAGACAAACTGACCTCACAGCACATTTATCTCCAGCTGTCAACACTGATCCTCCTCATCACAATCCCCGGCTGTTAATACTTCTTCCTCACCCTGCTGACTTTCCATATCTCTCTGTGTCTACTGCATTTCTTTATCTGTTTTTCTTTTCCTCATTTCTTTCCACTCACCCCCCCCCCCCCTGATGGTTACATAGCTTCCACCCCAGCTTAGCTTAGCAGCAGCCAAACAGGATCAGACTCCAAACTATGTAGGCAAGAGGTCAGTGGGGAGAGTTGCGTTCACAGCTAACTCCAGGATCTCTGTCACAAAGCATTCACAGAGGTACCGATATCCTGCTAGGTGATAAGGTGACAACTTAGGGAACATACTGTAGGTGTTTCATATCCGTTATTTCTGAGGTCTGCACAAAAATCGAACCGAGCTTCTTATGATCACATTGAATCATTAGACTTTGTTCACTGGAGTTTGCCATTTTGACTAAACAACTTTTTTAACCTTTAAATAAACACTGACTTTAGAGCCAGTATTAATTTTCAAAATAGTTAATTGAAGATGTAACTGAAGAATAAATCTTGTGTAAAAAAATACTTGTATATTATTTAAAATCACTATCTTTATGAAAGGATGTATGTAGTTATCAGCAGCTATAGTGAAGGACGTGCACCACAGTCTGACAAGGATTTGTTTGCTGTCTGTTAACATCTTAAACAATGCGAAACAGTCAACACGCGCGCTTTAAAAAAAAAGTTTTCTTCGTTGCACCAAATATGGTCTTTGGGCTCATCCTCCAGCAAAACACAGTTTGGTGCTACAATGAACCGTTTCTAAAACTTAAATGTAACATGAATTTGATGCCTAAAATGTTCCCCATCGGCTGAATCAGAGAACCCTTTATGAACCACTCTTGGTCCCTCAATCTGATATAACCCCCCCCCCCTCCGTGAAAGAACCCTTGATGGACTCTTTGTTCTGTCGTATGTGCAGTTCCCAAAGGCATGTAACCTCCAACAACCTGCTAACATGGTGACACTCACTCAAGCATGAGGGGTCATTGGCTAAATTAAGACGTGTGGCGAAAACCATAAAACCATGAATGTGAGAACAGGGAGTGGAGTCACTTTGTGGAAACAGTTTTGTCATGTGCGCTTCACTGGGAGTTTGAAACCCCTGTATTGCACTGGGATCCACGAAACAGCTTCACTCCATAGCTTGATAATACGCCCTAAACAATTGAAATGTCAGCAGGTCTTTATCTCTCCTGTGCTCCAGCAGTAAATGGATTGAAAAATACAGTATTTTATTTTACCAATATGTATTGTTTGCATGCAGTTAGAGTACCAGGACAATTAATCCTGGAAGAAGGGATAGTTCTAGTTGAATATGAATACGCTGCTTTTGCAACAAATCTGAGATACAATCAAGTGGAGTCATAAACATCGGGCAGCAAAGACAGTGCAAACAAGAGAAGGTAAAAGTGCAAAAGAGCAGCATGGGCTAAGTGCTACTTCTCCCTAAATGTGTTAATCATCGAATCACTCAGTGCTTAATTATCACACGTCTGAAATTAGCAGTTGGTTCCGTGTTCGCACGACACCAAAGGAGCTCCATCTAAAGCCTCTGGGTATTCTTTGAGTGGACCCTGTCAGTTTGTTATGTATCGTTAAGTGTGAGTCTGCTGAGTGATCACTCCCTGTTCATCTCCAGCAACACCGAGCGCACAGGTCACAGACAAGAGCAGCAGGCGTCAGGGACGACTTCTCTTAGTGAGCTGCTTTTCATACCTTTGTTCTGTTTATAGAACAAAGGAATGAGGCACAGACTCAACATTGATGCCCTTTAATTTTTTTTTTTCTTTGCAGTTCCAAAGATAGTGTTTCCTTTTCTGTGTGGTCTACAAACACTATTGATTTAAAATAGTGTAAAAAACTTATTATTTATAATAATATGAGAATTGGGCTGTTTGGTCTCAGCCTTAATAACTGCAACTTCAGATGGTTTGTGCACCGCAGGGGTCTGAAACAATCCCATTGCCACGCTTTGGTCTTATCATCACGCCTCTGCTGCTCTTTGCATACAAAACACACACGTTCTGTATGCATTTGTGCACAAACTGTTGGCCTTGTTTATATATGTGCATACGTATGCATGCACCCACATAAACACACACAGCTCTTATAGATGCAGTCACTGTTGTGAAAACCTTGTAGCTTTCACGCCATAATTTCTACGAACAAATAGTGGCCTTGTTTCCAGATTGTCCATGATTGTCCGTTCCTCGGTTTTGTTATCATAAACCCTGTCGATTAACGGATTTTAAATGGAATTCAAAAGATGAAAGTCACCCAAACTGTAGATACAAGGTTTTTACAGAGGTGGACATGCAATGAGATGTACACAAACTCATGTCAAAAAATGCCCATAGCAACAGTTTGTTATGACAATAACGGCATGTTGTATAATAAAAACTTATACTCACCCTTCACACCTCCACCCATCCCTTCGCCCTGCACACCTCCCCCCCGGGCTCCTCCTCACACAGGCTCGCTCTGCTCTGGCCTCTTCAGTGCGTCTGCCCTCGGGGTGTCCTGTAGCGCCCCCAACCTGCGGGACTACGTTCGCACGCACCACCACCACCACCGAAAACCACCGCTGTCCCCCGGCAGTCTGCCATGCCAGATTGGGATGTTGGGTATGTTCACACCGCTGTCTGTCTTCCTCGACAAGGCAGGTCTTTTTTTTTTTTTTTTTTTTATCTCTGTCCTTTTTGAGGTCTCAAAACTCTTTCTGGCTTTAAAATATACTTTTTTTTCTTCTCCTTTTTTCTCCTTAAGATTAAATTTTTTTTTTTTTTTTTTTTTTTTTTGGACGTTAATTTTTTTTTTGTTCTTTTTTTGGATCAAAGCTCCCTTCTTTCTCTCACTCCCTTTCCCAAAACAAACCAGCGATTTCAAACTGTTGCATCACATTTTCTGAGTGATTTACTAAACACTGTGCATGGTGATGGCACTGATTTGACAGCAGAGAGACTGGCTGCGCAGCAGATGCTGAGCATGCAACCTTGCACTGGACTGTGTGATATTATCAGTGATCAGTGTTTTTCCAGATCAGCATGACCACTCACTGATCACACCACTGTCTGCTTGGGTTTGAATGTGTTGAAATGTTCTCTCTGTGCATGTTGTTGTGCAGTAGGTACATAGATCCTCTCTCAGGGAATGTAATTTCATAATCCACGGTAAAGTAGTTTCTGCCTTTGGGAGCCAGAAGTCTGGCTTTTCTCATTAATCACAATTTATGTTAATCCTTACATTAAGAAACTCAGCCTATTATTTGGAACAGATATATTTCCAAGACCCAATAATCCACCTTTAAATAATCCACAGTCTCATTCTCCTTGCCCAACCTTTTCCCTCGGTTTTATGTTGCAAATGGTGAGTAGAAGCAAGCTGTTTTCACAGCCACCGGGGTCCTTATAGCAGGTTTAATTATGAGTTTGTCCACCGGGTGTCGCTCTGACTGCAAGGCTGCACGTTGCCAGGAGCAAATTGATGCTTTTTTTTTTTTTTTTTCTCAATTCACTTGCATCATATTATGTTCTGCTCAGTGAGAGACAGGTGAGGGTTTGGACTGACGTCAGCGCTGTTCATTTAAGGGGATTGAGGGCTGCTTCAGGATAACATATTATCCTTTTGCTTCTGGAAATGTGAAAGGAAGTTCAGTCCTAGTTCGAATGCAAACCTGAGAATGACCTGCATTGTTGGTTGGTACATTAGAGCAGTGGTGCCAAACCTTTTTTGTTTTTTGCACCCCCCCCAGCCCTAGTCAGATGACTTCATACCCCTTTATTGACACCACCCGTCATGTTCCAAATGTGTTCTTTTGAATGGATTTTAAACTTGATGTAATTTAACACTAGTAATTATTATTAATTATTAATAAATAATCAAGTGGATATTCTCACTATCATTTTTTTAAAAACAAGACATACCCTGTAGTGATCCTGGACCCTGGAAAAGAGATCAGGCTTAAACATCAGTTTGTTTTTTCCATTAGGTTTGGTCAAGTTTGCATTGCTACTACTTGGATTTGGAGTGGCAGAAGCAAATCTTTTTTTCAATTCAACGGTTTATTTTACTACTTGAAAGCGGCTATAATCAATATATTTATATTAACAATGGATACTACTATCTGAAAGGGGTCACTTGTAGTGATGAAACCCCAAAGTACCATCACCTGACTCTTCAGTTGCCCTCAGCTTGATGGAGCTCCATAGAGTCTTTCAGCTCATCTCTTTGGTTTTCCTGCCGCAACTTTTCTGTTTTGGTTCACCCTTAACGCGCTCAAAGCATAGTTTTCAGCCAAAGCAGGCAGCTGTTACAGCGAAAGAGATCTAAAGATCCAAAAGCCCAAATGACACTACCTGCTCAGCATCAAACAATAAACAGACAAGGTAAGTGACTAGCTGGTGAACACAGAAGAACATTTAGCAGGTAAAGAGCCAGATATTTCTCTCAAGAGCTGGTGGAGACCAAAAACAGTGCTAAAAGAGAGTGACTATTGGACTTATTTGTGAGGTCGCCAGAGACATGACTTCAGTTTTTGTAGGGGCTAAGCAAACAAAAATAATGCGTTTATTAGTGAGCTTCAGTGGTACACGTAGGCAGATTTTATTGCTTTTAGAATGAGCCAGGTTACCTGTTTCCCTCCATTTTCAGGCCTTATGCTTAGCTAAGCTAACCGGCTGCTGTCTGTAGCTTCATATTTACAGTACAGACATGAGGAACATCAGTCTTCTCATCTAACTCCTAGTAAGAAAGCGAAAGTGTATGTCACAAAATGTCAAACTACTGCTTCAAAGCTTAAAATAAAGAGCTGATAGTAGGCGAAGGAAAGGTAGAAAAGGGAGGTGGATACTCAGATTGTTTCCTGTCAGAGTAATGCCCTTCAGATTTAGACTCAGCATCACTCTTCCTGCATGTTTATTATTCAAACAAAACATCCTTTATTCACTCCATCCACTCCATAACCTTTCCATTCGCTTTCATTTTTTTCTGATAGCCTATCTCCTCTTTGTTTATTCAGAGATGACTCTCATTTTCACGCATGTTAGTTTGCAGACAGACATTGATGAATGGACAGGACAACTTTCTTTCATTCTGTTTTTCTCCCCTCTTTTTTTTCTCATGTTATCACTTACATGCAAACAGGCAAACAGGCAGACACAGGTACCAGCAGTCCCAGTAATACCAGTTACCTTTCTTATCTCCTCAGAGCTGTTCTCTATGCCGGCAGTAAAGAGATTTTCTGTGTCGTTTGCCAGGCATCCGACTAATGGTATGTCTGCATTTATTCAAGTTTATTTCGACACTCCTCCAGTTTTCCTTGTTATCTTGCATGACCTTTTTGTGGGAAAACATTTCCTGTGTTTTCTATTTTTGGGGGTTTGACATTTGGCTGCGTTAATTACATTAAACGTCTCCAGGATTAAAAATTTTTCTCAAGAGTTTCTGTTTCCCCACACACCCTCGGTGTTTGTTGTACGTTTTTGTTTTCGGCCCTCACATCTAACACCACCTGCTCTGCCTGCATTTGTTTAATTTGCTTCTCTGATCCTGCTGTTTCTTCACAGGATGGATGTATGTGCCTTATGTGGAATATATCTCCTTCCTTAGATATATTTCCCTGTGTAGATCATCGGTGCACACATAACATATCCTGTCCTGCACTTTTTAATTTTAAATCTATTTAATTTATTCTATCAATTTCTTAGTTTTGGCTGTGAACCTTAAAGAGTAACTTAAAACCAACCTGTAAAGCAGTGTTTCACTGCCTTTTTTTTCTGGTTAAAAGTTTCCACATGCAACATCACTGATGGGTGTGGTCAGAAATGGACTCTCTTGCACCTGTAACCACACCCAATAGTATTGTCATGGTTTACCAATCCCAAACTTGAATGCACTTTTACGTCAGCAGCAGCAAGGTGAGAAGTTAAACCACTGGAAGTCAGAGAAAACAACATTTTCAGGGGGTGTTGGGTTGCTCCTTAATCTGCACGTGAACCACATTTCAACATGTTGAAATGACAGACAGTGAGACTTATTGTACTTGATTTTTGTGAGTGTTTCGTAATTCATTTGTTGGTTTTCCGCTTTCAGTTTTAAATTTATTGGATATTTTTACCTGCACACCCAACAGGACAAGATGTGTTGTGTTCAACTGGACGATAACTGTCTATATAGTCTTGGAGTTTAGAGCCTTTTTTTGTTGATTTCTCAATTAAGTTTTTTTTGATCACACAAATTACTTTGCAATTTTATTTTGTTCATCAAATTAGATGTATTTTACAAACAACTCTTTGTAATTTCTGATATAATTTACTAGATCTGTAGCAATTAGTTTAATCATGCTTTCCTGTCGTTTATATAATTGGAAATGTAATATGTTTGGGCTTTGGACTGTTGGTAAGACAAAACAAGATAATTAACTTTAGGATATTATATTGGGCATTTTTCATCGTTTTCTGATATTTCAGAGACCAAACGATTAATTGATTCAGAGAGAAAATAATCATCAGCATAATCGATAATGAGAAAAAATTGCTAGTTTTAGCCTCATAATTGAAAGAACGACTTTATTAAAATCCCTCTTGATATTGAGTGTTTGCTTTACCTGTGGGTTGACACACAGTAATTCACACGCACGGCAAAACTGTCTATTCTAACTGACTGTTGTGCAAAGAGAAATCTTCAGCAGCATTAACAGTTAATGTACGGTTTGCTGCTTTCACACTTGGTCTCCAACATGGCCGAGTTTGTCTTCAGCGTCATCTGTCTCAATCACTGGTGAGTAAGCCTACGAGCTCGATGCAAAGTTGGGAACTTAATGAGAGCAACTCCTCGGTTCTTGCTTTCTGAAAAGATTTTTTTATAATTTTTAAAGCTCTAGCGGGATAAAAAATTACACTGAAATTTCTTGAACTGTGTTTGAGGCATCAGGTAACATCTTAAGCAATCAGTGAGCTGATGACAGCCCCACTGGCTCTTTTAGACTAAGGAGCAAATTAAGAGCTACTGCACAGCACGTAACTGACTACAAGTCCTGTTTAGGATATTTGGATATCACTGAATGGTATTTAGGATTGAGATAAATAGCACAGGAACAGCCCAGCAAGTGTTGGCAGTCTGATAATTGTTGGCTGTACTTTAGCAGGAGAAATTACGTGTCATCCAAGCACCAGCATCATCTGAGGTGTTGATTCAGAAGGACAAGCACAGTCTGTGTAATTCAGAAATCTGATATAATGTTGACAAGCGTTTGGACGAACCACTGGAAACCACAGTGATGAGTGTTTATCTCCACTCTGGACTCAAGTGGCCTGTGTGTCGAGTTGTGTCGACCTTAAGTAATAAAATGACTTGGGTAACCATTAAAGATCTTATTTTTGTAATAAGAAAGAATGACTAATACTTTTGGTTTTTGGACGGTGATAATGATTTTATTCCATTCAAAAGTGTAGATGTTCCTAACATAATGTGGTAATTTACAATCTGCTATTTTTAACTATTTTAAAACCTCACTGTGAATTACTAATAGGATGTTTAGCCTCTGGGGGGCTTTTGTTGATAAGAAATATTTTAGAGAACAATTTCAATTGTATATTTTCTTTTAGATTGATTCAGTCAGGTCACCTTTTCACAAAATCAGTCCAGTGTTTTGTAACAAAATACCTCAGACGTTAACGCAGACATTTTTGCAGGTAATACACACACACACACACACACACACACACTGGTGACAGAGAAAAATGGAATGTGTTTTATTTATTGTAATCCATTCTGAATGGAGTGTCTTGCCCTGGCCCGAGGAAACCTGTGGTGCTCACTGAGGAAAATTAGCAAATTACCACTGATGAACGACCTATTATGATGCTCAGTGGAGAAAAGAGCAATCACAACAATCTTTTTTTCTCACTTATAACCTTGTTAATGGGTGAAATATTGTATCACACAGAGAAATCAATATGTGTACTGTCTGAGTTTTGTCTTTTTTTTTTTTTTTTTAATGCAGTGTTTAAGCAGCAGCCATGAATTTTTGATTATTACTTGATTAGTCAAATATTAGGAGAAGAGAAGTCGTGCTCACTTCATCTTTCCCTGTCTCCTCAAAGCTGTTCCCTCTTTTGTGGCTGGATTAGCCAACTTGCTCGCCCTGGTGGGGAAAAAAATGACCTGTGGGAGTTTCTGTAACCTTCATTAAGCACAATTTTATACTGTATGAGCACCATATAAACTGGAATAATAAAGTCCTAAAAAATAGATGTTATAATTTAGTTATAGGGGAAATACAACAGGGGCCTCAAGGTGGTAATAATGCATGTTCTGCTTTAAAGCAGCTATAATCGATATTTTTACAATAATGTATGAAATGACAAGGTGACCATGTGAAAGGGGTCGTTTGTGAAAGGGTGATGAACCTACGGAGCATTATCACCTGAAATTGCAGCTTTACAGAGTTTCATAGTGGGTTACAGCTCATTGTTTAGTTGTCTGGACTGCAACTTAATTGTTTTGGTTCACTCCCGCCGCTCTCAGAGGGTCGTTTTTGGCCGCATCAGGCAGCTGTTGGCAGAGAACAAGCTCTTAAAACCCACTGTGCACTATCTTCTCACCACCAAACATCTGACAGACCCGGTTAGCAACTAGCTGGTGAACACAGTGCATCATTGAGCAGCTAAAGAGCCAGATATTTCCCGTCCCACAAATTCCCAGGCAGCTGTTAGAGGCCAAAAAAGGAGCTGAAAGAGAGTGAGAATTGGGCTTAGGTTTGCCGGAAACATGACTTCAGATGAGTGTAATGCTTTGTAAAACTGCTGGATGTGTAAATCAGCAACAGTTTGTTAACATCTGCCATATCTACTTAAACGGTGATGATAAGTAAATGTTGTGTTGAGAGCTCGTTTCTGCTGCCCCCAAGTGGCCAAAAAACTTCAGTTATTTCAGTTCTAAGATTCCTGTCACCTCAGTTGAGTGGTGCATACATGGTACACGTGGTAACAAATTAGCAGTGAATTTCAATTTTGGCCCACTGAGAGAGTCTGGATCCCCGGGGCAGTTGCCCATTTGGCCTCTTTGGTAATCCAGCCTTATCAGAAAGTCATAGATCTCAAATACACATTCTGTATCTGAGAGAGCAGCCAGAGCACCTTTTTATCTTCGCCCACAGACTTGTGTCTGTTGTCTCTGATGTTTTTTTGTTTTGTTTTCTGAACTGTTGCCGTTCAACCCTTGATGTTATAGATTATTGACTGCTATTGGCTACTGTTGTCTTTAATCGACCTCGGGTTATCTTTTGTCCCAACTGTGTTTGCTTTGAAATGAAGAGGTAGGACTGTGTCAGTTGTTTGTCTATGGTTGCAGCAGGGTTCGGGCATGGTTCGTCTGCTTCATTCATAAGTTAAAGGTCAGCACCTGTATTGATTAAAATAAGTCACAGAGATTGAAACTGCAGCCATTTCTCCCTTTTCTCTCCCTAGGAACATGCTTCTTTTGGTATATTTTTCTATTCAGACTCATCTATACAAACACAGTCCACCTACCTAAAGCCACACAGCTCATTTAGCTCTGTGCTCATCTATGGCACAGCTCCTATCACTCTTCCTGCTCCACTGTACCTTCTCTGTCTCTTCTTCTGTTCCCGCTCTGCCTCTCGTCCCTCAGAGCCCTCAGACGAGCTCCATGTAGTCCAGATGCTGGGGGAGCGGGCCCTGCTGGGGTTTGCCCCTCTGGCTGTGGACGGGGCCATGGCCCATCACCTGCATCACTGCCCCTACCACCTCCGCCTCCTCAAGACCTGGCTGATGTCTTGTCAGGAGCTCCCAGAATCCCTCTACGGTCAGCTCCGGTACTCCCTGCTCACTCCCTGTTGCCTCCTCTTTCGACTCCCTCTAGCCCCGTTCACCCATGTGGAGCAAATGGGACGCTGCCAATGCCAGCTGAGCTTTGCATTGAATGTATTTCATTGCTTTTTTTTTTTCCCAGTCTGGTTTTGCGACTGTGCCATTCATCCTTTTTCCTCTCATATCTGCCTGATAAATACATCTGCAGCCCTGCTCCATTTCATGCCCACCTGTAAACGTGTTCTTGTTTTTCTGTGTTGTGTTTGCATGCCAGCCAGAGGGTGCAACAGTGGCTGTCAGAGCAGGAAATGTCCAACTTCCTCCTCATACTTAAAGTCACAGCCAAACAGCAGTTATTACAAGCTGTACTCAGATATTTGGCTGACAATTGTACATACACACTGATAAAAGCGAAAATTGTAATGTAAATTTTTGTACCTTTCTATAGCCATTGATCTCGCCAGGGCAGGAGCAACCCGAGAGGTCCCGTCTTCTTCCGCAAACTTAAAGTCAGAGTGAAAAGGCAGTTAGAGCATCTTCCGCAATTTGACTTATTTCTGAGTGAAATGGAATGTGTGCCTTGAGCTTAGTTATGAGAAGGATTTGATCAACCCTTTTGAGCAACGCACACGTGAGCGTGGTTTTGTGAACACAGGGCGATACAGAGCTGTAGAGAGAGGGTCACAGAGGGTCAGTGAGTTAGGGAGCTGGAGGTGACTGTTGGCCTCCACCCGAACCTCCCTCATCTGCATGGTTAGATCAGAGAATGCCAGGGAATGATGTTTAAATTAATGAAGCCACTTTCAATGGCAATGTAAACTGACACCCAAATACAGACGTCTGAGCCACGGTTTTGCTCTGATAGCTACAATTACTCACTAGCTAACGGTCAAAATTGGTTTTATATGATGTATTCTGTTTGTCCACAAGTTGAGGATGCGTCATCAAATATAGTTCAGTGTATAAGTTTCTATCAACATGTAGTGCAATTCTTAACCAAATTTCCAGTATATCTGTGGAAAGAAAATGCGTATTAATTTGTATATGCAAATATCAGGAGGGCGCATCGAGATAAAGAGTATGTGGCACTAAGTGTGCAGTCGGGTCCCAACAACCCATTGCGTAAGAAGAGATGATGTACTTCAGAGAGTGACAGTCAAACCATTTGGAAAACATGATGGAAATATGGCATTTATGTTTGTTTCATATGTTAATTTTAGAATATTAGTCTGGTCATCGCTGCACTCAGATCTGATATTTTCCTCTGTTGTCATTTTTTTTTTTTTTTGTCTTGTCAGCAGACGTGTAAGTCACATGCTTCATGAGCATTATGATTTATCTGCTGCTTTATTTATCTGAGTCTGAGTCACTTTTTTTGTATTTTTTTTTTTTTTTTTTCTAATGATAAACCAACTTTTCCATCTCAGCCAAGCATAAAAAATGTTTTGAAAAGGTTAATATAGTTAACGTCAATCAGTTTTGTTTTTTTTGATTTTCTGTCCAAATGTGAGAATCGTCACAAAGAGGTTTAATTGCTCTACATGCATGCTGGCTGGGCACTTGATGACCTGCGAAACAAACTCTTCTATGGAAGAACAGTTTTAGGCTTGTCTAACTGCACTGTTTGCATGCTCCATCTGGAGTAATAGTTGCTGCACAGAAAATGCCTTTGAAACTGGGCTCTCGTTCAATAATGAGCTCTGTCTGTTGACTCGAGTCAGGTGTTGATGGCACCAGTTTGCCCTTCACACAGCAAAGGTCGGGCCTGGGCTCCACTGTGCTTGGAAGATGTGCTTCCTGGCCAGGTGATTGTGTGTCAGTTGAAAGATTTGGGTCATCATCTTATCCTTCCTTTTAATGGGCAAATTAAGTGGCTGTTCATAATCTGCTGATTTTGTAAAGTGCTTCTGGAGCACGTCTTGGCATGTCGTGTCACCTTAGCAGAGCTGCACAATTATTTTTGGCAGTCAGAAAAGATGACAATCTGCAGTAAATTAGAGATATTTTTATTTGCTACATGAATGAGTAGCTTGAGATTTTCTTGGGTTTGTCACAGACTTTTATTACTTTATTTCTCATTATTTGCTCATTTAAATCTCACTGTGCTTTCTTTTCCGTCCTCCTGTGTTCGTGTTTGCCTGAGTTGGCAATTGGTTGAATGGATGGTGCAGTGTAGCCTCAGTGTTTTCTGCTCCCACTGCATCTAGTGTGTGAGCTGAATTTGATATCCATACAAAGAGGCTGCAACATAGGTAGGAAGGAGAGGAAGGCGATGAATGCCTTCCTATGTTATTTTTTTATATAACTCCTGCCTTTTTAGACAGTTCAGTAAAGACAGAAAAAACAGTAAGAGGTGAGGATAAATGCCATTTAGTAAACCTAAAGAGCGAGATCAAACATGTGACTTTGTGATACACAGCTTTGTCTGCTGAGCCACCAAACCGCTTCTTCCCTTTCTAATATCAATTTAAGCCAAAGCAGGTATTATTTTTCCTTTTTCATCAAAACATTGGCAGGAAGACCTTTTCATGTTGAACGGTAATCTTGGCCTGGTCTAATAAATAAAGCTGCTATGGCCAAAATCCAGTAAGGAAAAGATTTCAAGGTTAATGAAGAAATATACCCTGTAGCAACTGTTAAAACAAATGTTAAAACAGCTGTCTGTGATTTATCCTGCCTCTCCAGTCCTGTTGTCCTGTCTGGTGTATGTCAGATAATTTGCCAAAGGTTGATAAAGAAATGTCCTGTAGAGACACTTACATCGTAGATTTAAATTGGAGTGAAAGCAGAAAACCACTGACTGTGAAAAAACTTTGGCTACAGTCAAAATCATTATAACTTTCTTGATGTCCATGAAGGGGCTTGGGTTATATACTGCACATGAATGATCCCATGAGAAACATTAACATAGAGCGACTCAACAAATTATCAACTGGGGAAATTCATACCTTGGCCCTACAAGGCTTCGAATGGTTCTTTTCCATTAAACGCTGACTGCAGTTCGTTTCCTTTGTGTCGTTCTCTTAGACAAGTTGTTTGGGGGAATAGTCATGAAAAAAAATCTGTAGTCATAACACATTAGTCATGGAGAAATGCAAGGCTGACCAGCATGCTCTTTGGGGAGATGGATGAATTGGAAGCTCCTCTTCAACCTCCATCCATCCATCCTTTTTTTTTTTTTCTTCATGGAATCACTTCATCATTGTGTTCGCTGTTGGCCTTCACTGAATGCCACTGGACTGTATTTGCTGTAGTTTTGTGTGTTAAAGCTGGCTTGCCGTGGCACAGTTTTATCAGTGTTGGTTTTTTCAGCGACATTTACTGTTTTCTGGCATTTTATGAAAAGAAAATACAGAGTACATGAATGAATATATCCATATATTTCTGCCAATCCCAAAAAATCTGAAAAACACAAATATACTTATCTCCAGAATAAAAAAATATTCTGAACATAACTATGTCAAACCTATATAATAGACAAAACACCTGTTTTTTGTTTTGTTTTGTTTTTTAAGATACCAGGGTTGTGGCCAATTCACTTTCAATTGATTATCAAAACTAGAAAATTACATTATAATTGAGTTCACTACAAGTACTGTCTTGCTCAAGGACATTTCAGCAGGCCAGATTATTTTTGTTGTTCTATGTGGGCCCATTTTTTTCTTCTCACATGCTGTCCGGACTATTGGATATCCAAATTTACAAGGGCAAAAACATACATCTATATGCACCTCTTTTTTTTTTTTTTTAAAAAGAAGACATTTTGGCCACATCATCTAAAAAATTGATAAATAAAGCCGCGTACTTTGGTATATATTTTTCTACAGTGTAAATGATGCACCTTCTTTTTGCTTCGTGATGGTCCATTATTTTTGGCAGCACCTCGTTTCTAACTGTTGGAACACAAACATGTTGGATCTTACATCCAACATTCATTCCCTTAAAGGAAAAACCATTTAAGCATCAGAATTGAAATGATGTCGACAACTATGAGTGACAGCTGCTATGACCGACAGTATGCAGCTGATGGTTACTTAACCTTGATTGATTATCGTATGCATCACCTGGTTGTAAATTAACAACCAAACATAAATCCGTGCCATAATTACCATCACTTTCCATTACTTTTTCAGACTCTAAAAGTACGTCTGGTGTGCCACTAACGTCAGCACGATAAATACAAGAAATACTCTTCCATGTGGTTTGAATTGAGTGAATTGATCCTCATCCTCTTACTGTGTATTTACGACACTGTCCCAAATCATCAAAACATACCATTTTTGTTGATACGGTCTTACTAACCAAAGAAGCAAATTAACACCAGCCACCAGCCATGTTGGTGATTATACGTTTGCTCTCTTATATTTGGGCTGGTAAATTTGTCAACTTCACCTACTGTGTCTTCTTGTATCAGCCACTGTGGAAGGTAAGGCACTAACTGTGGGTGTCACGGTAGCGTAAAAGTTTGTGTGGCTAGTTAACAAATACCAACGGCTGCCGCACTGAGAGAATGAACAGCCAACATGCACAGAGATCTGTACCCTCACCACTCCTCCACCTTTTCGGTCTGATGGAGAAGTGGTATCAATCTCTGTCCTGTCTGTCCCGCAGGTTTTGAAGGCTGCTCCATGGTGCCTTCTATCTACCCACTGGAGACGCTGCACAACTCGCTCTCGCTGAAGCAGGTGGACGAGTTTCTCAACACGGTGTGTGAGAGCAGCAGCGAGGCCCACGCCAAAACCATGAAAGGTGGGTCCGCACTGTGAAGCAGCAATAACTACATATTTTTTTACGTACTTTTATTTTTTTTTCGTTGTTTAGTTCTCAACTAATCATAAAATGCAGATGAAAGGTTTTGTCATGACGAAGCAAAAAAAAGGGGGGAAAAATCACCAAATTTTAAAGTTTGTAATTGAAGGTGAGTTTTGGTCCAAACCATATGGATTTCAAGGCTAGAATTTACTTAAATTGACTAAAAATAATTTAGTTAAAAGAAAATTACTTTTGCCAATTATGTTATGTCAGTATTTGAAAATCCGATTTACTTTAATAAGACATTTGGCTTCTAAAATTCTATATTCATGGGAGTATATGTGATATTCTTGACTGTACAAGTCAGTCACCTGACCTCAATCCAACCGATCATGTGATTCATGTGATTCTTTTACTGAAGGCAAAAATTGAAATGATGAACCAGGGAAGCTGCCACATGCTTTCTGAATGTCTGTTGGTCGCAGACCTGAGTCCCGTATTGCGTATATGAAACCAAATATTAAATATGAAGAACGTTTGAGTTTAAATTAACTTCTCCGGTTCCTTTCGGTGCCCTAAAACTAGTGGACTGTGTTTACAGTGCAACAGTTCCTATAATATTGATCTGCTCTGGATGTAAACACCAGATACCAAAACCTTTTCCAATTATTATCGAGCTCCACTGTAGCTCCGTTAAGTAAAATGAGCCTTGGTATATGTATTTGACATTCGGACATTCTTTGCTCCAGCGCTCTCCAGCCTGTTTGACTCTCAGAGCCAGACGTCTCTCTACAGCCCGCAGCAGCCTCTGTCGTCCTCTGGATCTGAGACGTCTCTCCGGCCGCCAAGTCAGCCACTATGGCGTGAGTGTCTTTTAAGCACTTTTATGGCATTGTGTAGTGTGTTGACCTGCTTTAATTTCTTCTGAGAGATGTCTTCACAATTAAGTTTCTAAAAGTTTAAGACCAGAAATATACTTGTGACACAAACTGTTACTTTAAAGGCAGTAAACATTGCTGTGTCATTGAGTTTATTTAAAAAAAAAAAAAAAAAAATTGTTCTATATGGCTATAAATACCCATCAAGCTTATGGATATTGGGTAAGAGCCAATGGATTCTTTTTACATGCATTTACTGTTTTAAAAAAAAAAAAAAGAAGAAAAAAACGTAAATGCATAACTGCTCTGTCGCAGCACCGGGCAGCTCCCACATGTGAAAATGAGCAACTGTGCGACTGAGAAGCAGAGTGATGCTGGAATAGACTCTACGTGCTCAGCAAAACCCCGATGAAGATTAATAGCCCCTGTTCACCTACCCCACATGACAGCATGACATTCACGTCGAAGGTGGCAGATGTGACCTGGTAGGCATACATTTGTCTGCGTTGACCTAGTGGTCACAGAGACTGACTGAATCATAACATGAAGGTCACAGATTCAGTTCCTCGCTAGCTGAAAGGAATACGACGCTCAGAACTAGGGCTGCAGCTAATGATTATTTCCATTAGTTATCTATCTGCCGGCAACTGCAAGGTAAATCGGGAATAGTGATCGCACACTCGACCCATAAATATTTGGTCCATTTACGTCGACAAGAGCGACACATTTCACTCAGCACTTCATCAGGCTCATGAACAAGTACAATGGGCCAAAAGGCTGTGAAAACATGAATTTTGAAAACAAAGCACTTTTGTACTAGTCAGCGATGGCACAGTTTTTTTTTTTTTTTTTTTCTTCTTTTAGTTTAGAAAATATGAGAAAATGATGAAAAAGGGTCATCTTAGTTTCCCAGACATCCTCAGAATGCTTGTTTTGTCAAATCCAACACTTAAAAACCCAAAGATGTTTAATTTATAAAGATGTTAAATTGAGAAAAGCAGTAAATTATCTAATACGAGAAACTGAAACCAGTAAATATTTGGCATTTTTTTGTTTGAAAAATTACTTAAATGATCGAGTTGAGATTGTTTTGTCAACTGCTGTTTACAAGGTCAAGACTCAACTGTCAGGCTCTACTTGAATGATTGTTTATCAAAATGGTCTGCATTCTTAAAAGTGAGTTGTATTTTAGTAAACACTTCATAAAAAAAATGTAAAGAATGTAAATATCTGGCAGATCATCCTGTGGGATCAACATCAGTTCTAAAACTTCAGTAAAGTAGGGCTCAGAGAGAACATCACAGCTTCTTTAGCAACCCGGTCCCTCCTTTTCAATGTTGTCACCCTCCTCTTCTTTCTCTTCTTCTCCTCCTTTCTCGTATCTCTTTCTTTCCTTTTATCCCGCTGGGTCGTGAGGTGATTAACGCATCCCCGGTGAAACATCTGATCTCACATCTCTCTTTTCCTTATCTTCTCTTGTGTTTCCACTTTTTCATCCACCACTTGTGTATTTTATTTACATCGGGCTCACTCTGGGTGGCTTCTCCAGCGCTCTTTTCATCTCTCGGTCTTTCTCTGTCCCATCGCTGCCTTCTCCAGATCTGGGCTGCCGCAGCTGCTGAGGACTCCTTTAGCCTCATTTATCACACGGCGTACAGGAAGGGGATGGTGGAGGTCACAGCCGGATGAATAGAACACTTGTTGTGCTGCTGGTGTGAAAGTGTTTGTTCTCCTATTGGCTGTAGTTACACGACATATGTTTGCTGCAGTATGTCACTCAGCGAGCCCTGACAATCACTGAATATGTGTTTATGTTTGTTTACCTCAAAGACTATATTCTAGTCAGATTATCAATATACACATTGACGTACATGTGACTTGATTTATCAAACACACAAAAAAAAAAAAACTGGCAACAGAAGGTGAAGTGACAAAGAGATGACGCTGTTGCTTTCCTATATTTGTCCTGGAAAACAAACCTCCCCCATGCTCAGTTAGTGTCCCTCCACATGCTGCACATACAGACACTCAGAGTAAAGTGAGGGCTCAGGGGGGCTAGTAACGTGATTAATACTTCCATCGGGTGTTGACAGAGGTTTTAAAATTGTGGGATTTGTACCAGAGGAATGGTCTGTTTTCAGAGATGTCTGTGCAATTAGTGCAGAGTGGTATGTGCACTGGGATCGGCGTGTTTCTGAGTTACAGAGATAATTGACTGAATTTTCTGTTTTTCGTTAAGATGGCAGCATCCCCTCCAGTGCTGTGTCCAGTGCGGGCCCCTCCTCCCCGATCACCGAGAGCTCTGGCCTGAACTTCAGCTTCAGTGAGTAGACCCGTCTGTCTGAAAAACACAAGGACTTCTGGGTATCTGAAGGCACGATCTGAAGACCTCAGGTTGTCAGTCTCTCCATGCTTTTCCTCATCTTTTCCTTCTGCTCACATTCACCCAAAAAAAAAAAAAAACAACACTGGAGGGAGATGCCGATTCTGGAGGTATTACAACCACTCAGACTGTAAATATAACCACTCAAACTGTATGCGGACTCTTCTGGTTCACCCCGACTACAGCTCCACACAGCCACACCTTCCCTGCTCCGTACAGTGGGAAAACACTGGACTCACATCACCTCGATCTTCGTCTTCATTGTCTCTCTACACGTTCATAAACCAGCTCCGACTGAGTTAACAGTGCATCGAGCCAACATTCAGACCAGTAGTGCCTTAAGTTTAATTTGGATGCTGCCCACGATAAAACCCAAATACTGTTTTACAGAATCCTTCAAACAGCAGCTGCCTTATTTCTGACCTTATCTGCTGAAATGCATAATAGACTCTGAGTCAACAGCCAACCGCTATTGATTCACATTTGCAATTCCTAAAAAATAACCATGTCCATGACAATTGACTTCTTTGACTTACAGTTTTTTCGCAGTGAATTTCAGCCCCGAACGTAAGCGCCTAGGGTGAAAATCAAAGCTTCAAGAAATACTTTGGGCTTGGGGAAGTACGTTTATGCACTTTGTTGCAGAGAGTTAGATGAGTAGATTGATACCACGCTCATAACTGTGCACTAAATATGGTGCTACAGCCAGCAACCAATTAGCCTCGTTTAGCAAACGGGGAAACTGTTAGTCTTGCTCAGTCGAAACATACCAAAACAGCACTTCTAAATATTATATTATATTATATTATTGTTATATCTAGTTTTTTAAATGAATACAAAAAAACAAAGTGTAAAGACCACAGTTTGTAGGTAGATGATTTAGAGCCAGACTAGCTGTTTCACCCTTTTTCCAGTCTTTGAGCTAAGCTAAGGATCTGGCTGCTAAATTTATCTTCATATTTAGTGTACAGACATGAGAGTGATATTGATCTGCTCATCTAACTCTTGGTGAGAAGAAAAAGGCGTATGTCTGCAAAATGTGGAACTTCTCCTTTAAGACCATGTTAACTTTATGTCACGGGCTTTCACCTGGTTTATAAAGATGATTCTGCTTGAAAGGGTTGCAGATTGAAAATGTAAGTAAAGCCCTTTTTAAACTTGTATCAAGACCTAACCAAAGGAGCAGCTGCAGCCCGAAAGTGGCCTGCTGTAATGTAAAAAAGATGGACGTCATGCAACATCAGGAATCTGACACTTTTCACAATTTCACAGGTTACAATTACTCTCAAAATCTGGAAGGATACAGGTTATCATTTTAAAGTTATACGTGTGGCCCACGTTGGTTTGGTACCTGCTAAATTCAGTTAGTTTTCGTTCCCAGGATTTATAGTTTATTCATACCACCAAAATAACAGGACTCCATTTTGAATTGTTTTTATTTGTTTAATGTAAAACTCAAGCCAGCTTGATCAAACTGTATTAGACTGCTGTTAAATGGAAACACAGTTTACCTGTAAATGTGCCTTTAAATAACTTGGAAAAAAAATATTTAAGTCAGAGTATTCTACACACTGTGGGTTTCCTGCTGTATTTTTATTACGTTTTCATTTTGGGGGGCTTTTTACAAAACAAATTTGATTTCAAGAAAATCTGTGCTATAGATTTATTTTACAATAAAAGGGAATAACCACTTGATTAAGTAAATAGTATAAATGTACTTTTACATAATGACGACTACCTGAATACTGCAGTTTTCTTGAGTTTTCTCAGTAGATGCTGAATTAGCAGACTGTTTTGTCAACATGCAGTCTGCTATCAAACAAAATTGTGTATTATTTAATGTTGAATTAATCAAATGACTGTTTTTAAAGACAAGTGATGCTCAGGTAGACATATCATGAGTCTAAAAATGGAAATTGGTTTTCATCAACATGTGACTGAACCGGGGGTCAATTCACTTTCAGTTAATTTAAAAAAGTGTTAAATTTACTTTGAATCTCTAAAAAATACTATTATTACTTTGACCAAAACTTGTAGAGTTACAGCTCCATCATAACACAAAGACCTGCAGTGTTTAATGGACATTATTTTCAGGCTCTACTGTCTGGAACACCAAAGTACAAATGAGAAATAAAACAGCTCCCTGCTCATTTCAACATAGTTAAACTGGAAAAGAATTGACCCCCAAAACCTGGAAACACGATCTGTAGACCTGCACATATATATATATATATAGATATATATAGACATATATAGATATATATATTTTAGTCATCATGGAAAGGATTTTAGATTTGAATAGCGTTAATTAATTTTTACTTAAAGGTGCTATATGAAGGTTTTTGCAATCGCTACATAGCCGACATTAACGCTAACAGCTGTTTACTTACCGGTCAAGAAGAAATGTTGCGAGTACGGCATCAAACTTCATTCCTTTACTCACCAGTGTCTCCGTCGGTGGAAAGCATTTGCTGAAGTTAACTCCTGTTTTGCTTCTGTTTCTATCACTGCTTTTCTTCAACCGAAGTTAGCGTGCTAACCAGCTAGCCCCTGCCCGTCCCGTCTCGTAATACCACTTTGTGATAGTGTAGCGTCCGGTCTGCCCTCAGTCGAACATGGGAGGATGAAGAAGTAGCTCTTAGCTCTTAGAAAAGGACGTATTCCAACCTCTTGTCTTGTAAACGCAACGATGACAGAAGCTCTTGGTAAGTAAGCAGCTGCTAATGCTAACGTTGGTTATGTAGCGATAGAAAAAACGTACCTATAGCACCTTTTTTAAAGGAGCGTTGATGTATGTAATTTTAGTTGTGTATTTATGTGATTATTTAATGTGCTATTTAATGCCAGCCGAAGAGGGGGGTGTGTTTTCTGTGACGAGTTTGGCTGCTGAAGAGCAAAGTCGAGGTTTAATGTGTAAAATCTGTAACGTTTCTGTCGTGTTTGATCTCCCGTGGTTCAGGTTGAGATGTGATGTTGGAAAGAGGAAATGGGGGCTTATTAAAAAAAAATAAAAAAAAGATTAAACAGTGAAAACATTGTCCAATATGTTATCAAGAACAACAAATAACAGGTGTTCACACCTGCCACTGGCCTGTTGGAGCAAGTGTGTGTTTGTGTGTCTTGTTTTTAATGGCCCAAAGTCCAGACACAGGAGCCTGTTACTGCTCCATAAACAAAGCTCCTTGTCACTGCTCTGCCAATACCCTCCTCTTTCTCTCCGTTTGTTTTCTTTACTTTTTCCTCCCTCGTGTTTCGTTGCTCTTCTTTCTTCTTTTTCCATCAGTCTTTTTTCTCTCCACCACTCCTACTTATGTCTTTTTTGTTGCTCTCCAATTCCTTTATCCCTCCCCATTTTTCTTTATCTCTCCTCTTCTCCTCTCAACTACCCTCTTTTCTTCACCTTGCTCTCGGTTCCCTGATTCCTCTCCTCTTCTACTTTCATCTCCTCTCCAATCATTTCAGCTCACCCCATTTTCCTCCAGTCCTCTTTGTTTCTTTTCCTCTCCTGTTTCCTTTTCTATTTTCCCCTTGTATTCCTCTCCTCTCTCCTTGTCTCCTTTCCTCTACTTGTTTCCTTTCCTATCTTCCTTTTGTTTCCTTGTCTTTTTTCTTTTTACCTCACCCCATTTTCTTCTTTCTCACCCCTCTTTACTTTTTTCTTCCACTCATCTTGTTTTTTCACCCTATTTTCTTACATGCTTCCTGTCCTCTTCTACCTTTATACCGTCCCTCTTTTCACCTCACTCCATTTTCCTCCTCCTCTTGTTGTTTCCTTTCTTACCCAAGTTTCCTATTCTCCTCTACTTTCTTTGTCTCCTCTCCTCTCTGTTTCTTCTCCTTTCATTGCGTCCTTTCGTCTCATTTCTCCCTCTCCTCTCCTTGTTTACTTTTCTCCTTGCTCCCTCTCCTCTCCTTGTTCCTCTCCTCTCATCTTTTTTCCACTCCTTTTTTGTAGCCTCTCCTTTCCATGTTTCATCCCCCTTCCTCCTTAATCTGGTTTTTGCCCCCCGCTTTTTTTTCTGTTATTCCCCTCTTTCCCTCCTCTTTTTCTTACCCCCTTCTAGTGACTCTTTATCTTGCCCATTTTTCCTCTCATCTTCCTCTCTTTTCGTTTCCCCATCCCTCCTCCTCCCTCTCCACTCCTCTCCCACCGGTTTTAAGAATAGTGATGACTCATGCCTCCTCCCATTGCTCCCGTGCGTTGCCATGGCGTCGCCCCCAGATGTAATTGACTCCTCCTGAGCGACGCTGGGTGAACAGAGACAGACAGAGAACAGACAGAGACCGCCAACTCACCGGAAGCCAAAAGCTGATGTCATTCATTCTGTCTGGATGACAAGTCTTTTTCTCAGGCTTTATTTTCCTACATTCAACACAAAATGTCCATTCATTCTGTTTCTATCAGCTCTCTCTCTCTCTCACACACACACACACACACACACACACACACACACACACACACACACAGCCTTCTTGCCTCATTAAACAGTAACTACTTTCATTTATAATTTTCACAAGATAACAAACTGTTTGGCTGCAGGTATTTTTTCGACCTTTATCAAAGTGCACTTGCTCCAGTAGCAGAAAAATTTGTTAATACTGTATTTAAAAAAAAAAAAAAAGTGTTTCAGCTCAGCCTTAAGAGACCTAAATACTATCAAGTGTAGTTAAAAGTGCCAGTGCATGTCTCTCATGGTGAAGACCCACTGTATGCAATATGCTTGGGCAGTGAGGCTCTACCCTACTTGACCTAGTGCGGGCCCGCAATGAAGAAACGATTCGTTCCGGGTGTGCGTGGCTGCGTGCTGCCTCCAAGAAATAGCCATATACTCTAAAGTCCGACTTGACAAAAGGCTTTCACCTTCTCCCGCCTACTCAGCTTTTATATGGTACAAAGATAATTGTCAGTCATTTACATGGAAGCATTACAACTTAAAAATAGCGTTAAAGCTCACTTGATCACTGTGTGAAAAAGTTTAGCCTTAAGCGGTGCAGGTGGTGACTGTGTGTACCCGTACACTCGACTCGGCCGCTGCAGATACTCGACACTTCCCGCACATGCCGAACAGCAGCCTGTACACCGAAGAGTGCCGAAGAGACCAACTGAGAGCTTCAAGCTCGCCATATTCCTCCCCTGGCAGACTCGGCGCTTGTTAGCCTGTTGATACTGTGCTTGGCTCCCTGCAGACTCTGCCGAGACTCGCTGCTGCAGTTTGGTTGATTAGTTGAGGAACTGTCGGTGCCTCTTAGTGCTATTAATGGTTTTGCATTTTGATTCAAATACTTTTATCGTCACCAGGTAATTCCTTATTTCTGCCACTGTCATGATGCAGCATACAGAGTTGGTAGCAACAGGGGACCGGCCGGCAATAAATTTGCATCCACAATTAACAGTGATTTGCCAAAAAACGGCCCAAGAAAAAGTGATACACTGGTGGGCTGGGAAATTTAAGTCTTTATGAGCTGTGGAAAAATGTCTGTGGAACAGATGATAATGTAGTTTTTTATGTGGCTTGTCTCCAAGATTCTAGAAAAAAAAAACAAATGGAGAGTGACTTGGCTCAAAGTCTTGTAAATTGCTGGACAAAGTCGTAGATCACTTAATTACATTGTTTGCTAATGAGCGAGCTAATTGAAAGCCTGTGAGCGCTGATGTGGAAATTACAAATCATTTTGCTGGTTCACATCATTTCATTCAGTTCAAAGATTCGGTCTTCGGTTCAGGAGCAACTACAGGACGTTGGTCCAAGCCGTCACGTTGGGTTCAGTACAAAAGTGGCATACAAAGTACAGTCAGGTTGATATCTCAGCAGCCTATTCTTTAAGCCAGTTATCACATCATGATTGTTTGATCGTTGTAATAGCTAACCAGCAGGTAACATTGAATCACACCTGAGCTGATAACGGCGCTCTCAGTCACCAGTGAGGGAAGCTCCGCTGCTTAAAGCTACTCATTTATTGAGCGACAGTTGTGATTCAGTATAGTCGCTTCAGTTTGAAGATATGTTGTTAAAGATTTGTCCGTATATTTTCTGAACACCTCTAATTGACATGTCCAAAGTGGCAAGTGAAAACCGGCAGAGTGGATGTTTGCAGGATTTGTTCACTTCCAGTGGGTCTTTGCCATCAGAAAAAGATCGGAAACTATTAAAAAAAATATATTGATTTAACATGTGAACCAATTTTGCATTAAGCTTTTTATTAACTGTAAATCTGTTAAGGATATTTTTGAGAAAGTCAACTCCATTTTAATTTTATAGCCCACTATCACAAATCACAAATTTGCCTAGAAGAGCTTCATGTCCATAGACCATCAATTGGGATAATTAAAAAAAACTTCCCCGTGAAAATCCCTTTAACAGGAAACAAAATGGAAGGAGCCTCAGGAAGAGCAAGAGAGGAGGGATCCCTCTCCCAGGACGGCCAGAGATGCAATACATGTCATTTTTAACATTTATTTTGGTCAACAGACCAAAATACCCAAATTACAGTATGGAAAATCAGGAGGACAATATTATAGATAGGATGTAAACATAACCTTTTTGAGAAACTGAGCCACTATTAAAAAAGAAATCACACTATTACAGACGCTGCTGGCAGTGGATTTGGTTTTTCTAAAGCCATGGTAGTGTTTTGGTATTCTTAGGGTAAATGGATAAATAACATGATGTGACCATGTCAGGATATTTAGGGAGCTGCGAATCAGTCCTACAGAATTTAAAGCAAAACTTTGTTTCTAAAGCTGCCATTTTGCACCAGGGTTCAACAGCACAAGAAGAAAGCCATTAGAGTATGTATGCTAAAAAGGTAAATAGAAGTATTACATAATAAATTAAACCTGCAAATTAATTGAACATCATAAAATGGTGATGTTAGAGAGTCTGAAAAAAACCAAAAAACAGGCAATGACACTGATGAATCATGCCTGGACCGTTTCGACACCAGTTTGTGCTTTGCTGAAAGTCTCTTTGTTTTCTGTATGGATGAGCTGCAAATATTAGATTGAAAGGATGTGCTCTTGGCATGAATATTTGTTTACGTCTCGTATGTTTCCAGTGGCGCGGCTGTACATCTGCCGTTCAGTCATAGTCCTGAGAGAGATAAAGGTGAAGAAACGGAAAAATAAACTACAGACTGAGGTTTACAGGTCTTTTCGTGTCTGCTCTAAAAAATCCCTTTAGGCTGTCTCTCGGCTCTTATTTTATAACTTGCACCACATTTTCCTTTACATGTGTATTTTCAACTGTAGGAGGTCGCCGTGTCCCAAACCCTCCACTTCCTCCCTGCCGTTCAGTGACTTTAGCTTGCGCTCATCTAATTGCCTAAAATATAAATGTAAATGCAAAGAGAGAAGTGGGAGGCAGAGACAGGAGGGGAGAGTAACTATTATCGTGCTGATGAGAGAATTACCCTCATCTATTCTTCATCCAAACCCGGCAGAGAGGCAGGAAGGTGTCCAGTTAGACCTTCGGTGCCACCTCCGCACCCTCGCATCCTCAACTCCCCCATAACCTTCCTCCAAAGTCAAAATGTGTCGCCATGGTAACTGGGGGGGAGGGATGGAGAGAGGGGGGGTTGTTTTGCTTGCTTGGCGAAGTGGCAGCGGCACAGCGATGTGTGGAGTCTCATCCCACCAGAGACCCAAACTGCATATAATAGTATAGCATCCTAGTTTAGAGGGACTGCCAGAGTGAGCAAACGACGGGCCAAATTTCTTCTTCTTCTTTTTCTCTTTCACTCTCCTTTTCTTCCTGCGGGTGCAGACAGCAAAACAGAGAGAGGCTCAAAGTCGACACACTTACCGCAGAGGAGCAATGGAATGGGAGACAGAGATAAATTAGGAGCCATTCGTCACTGGCTGAAATGAATGCGGAGTGTGTAGGTGTGGATCCATCACGGTTGATTTTTCTCGAGCCCAAATTGATCTGTCACCCCTTTTTTCTTCGGGGAGGGTGTAGTTGTTTTCTTGTAAATATTACTGAGTCGTCCTCTTTCCCTCGCAGTTAAGTCTGCGTTTTGTAGAAAGCAAACAGGAAACTGTAAAGTTATTTTGACAATTGCAGAGCGGAAATTGAGCAGTGCTGCCGAAGCACAACTTCTTTCATCTTTACACCTGATGAATCAAAGTCGACCTGACTAAGCCTGTTGTCTCCAATACTGAAGCCAGTATCTCATTCCCTTAAATCATATTTAAATTAAACATTTACTGCCAACTCAGTTTTATAAAGGAAAACTAAGCTTTTATTTAACAGGAGGAACTTGTAAGGGTGAAGTTTCTACAGTGTATTGTTCTTAAGTCATGTTCAGTAAAATTGGTTTCCACCTAATGAAGCCGATTAGCTCACAAAGTAGCAAAGTTATTTATTTATTTATTTTAATACCAACATGTATTTCTTTGCATGCTACATAGCTGTTATCAATTTGAACTTCTTAGCTTAGTGTTAAGGAGTTATAACTGGAAAATCGGTGTTCCCTCATTTATATGCAAACACATGCAGAAAGGTGCTCCAAAATATAATCAGATCACCTGTTCCATACGTGGTTACCTGTGGTGAAATCATGACGTTTTCTACTACGTATTGTTGGTGAGTTATCGTGTTCAAGAGAACGTGTCCACAGAGTCACAGCCACCAGCATGACGACATAATGTCCCGCGTACCATGTAGCACAATTAGTTGGTTAATGTTACAGTCACTTCCTTGTTGCCAAGTTCAACTGGGTCCTTTATTGTTGTTGTTGAATTTTTCTTTTTTCCAGGTTGCCACTTTTGGTTCTGAGTGAAACTTCTCAGTTACTTTTGGATGTAATGTCATGACATTTGGTACAGACTGTCATGTTACCGTCAGGATGGATCGCATTAAGTCTGGTAATCCTCTGACCTTTCCTATCAAACTTAAATTCATGACCAAATTCCTGGAGAACAGTCCCGTCAGCCTCAGTTGTACTTGGTGTTTGGTGCAAATTAGCAAAGCACGCTAACATACTAGACTAAGCTGGTAATAATGGTAAACATCAGTTGTTAGCATTCTAACATTAGCATCCAAGTAAAGCCTCGTAGAGCGACTAGCATGGATGTAAATTCTTAGTCCAAATAGTGAGAGTTATCTGCTGTTGTGTGACTGATAGGGTTTGTGTCATTGTGCAGTTACAACAACCTATTTCAAAGTTGTTAAAAACGAGTTTACTACTGTATGTTTAACTATTTACAGTTATTGTTTCAGATGGAAGAAATTTTCGTTGATGCAACTTCAGACCGCGAATGAAATAAGAAGGTAAGACCTATGGATATTAATATAATGACTTATGTTCCTGCCATTTCATTATACAGGATAAAGTTTATACGATTTTTGAGGTAAAAATGATGGAAAGGTCACATGAAGCCAAATTTCTGGCTAGTTTTCCCCCCACAACATTTATTCATTGAACAAATCTACGTGTATAAAGCCATGCTAGCAGCTCTGTGAGGCTTTACTCAGGCAATTACGTAACACAACAAAAGTAGTTAATTTAGGCTATTTATCTGGTATTTAGTGCTAACCTCGTTGTCCCAATTCGAAATTAGGGTTGTTTTTCCTGTTCCTCCCATTCTGCCGACACTGCATGAATACAGCATTAGCATGTGTAATGTTTACCATGTTCTTAGGTTGGTGTGCTAGCATGCTAATTAGCGATTAACAATTTACGGTTTACAGTGTAACTACGTTTTCCGAATCAAGTACCAATGAAATATATACAGGTTCTAACTGGTACTTGAATTTGGGTACAGTGGAAGACAGAGTAACAACTGGCCGTTTTAGACAGATGTAGACGGATCAAACATAGCTAACCTTTAATGTTTCATGTGGAATTTAGCAGTGATTAATCTTAATATTTGTGTTTACACATATATATTTACATATTTACTCCTTAATTAAATGGTATGAACAAGGCAATAATATCATGTGTTTGTTCATGATTGAAACTACAACTTGTAGCTATGCTGTGACTGAACATAAAAGCTGGTCAGAATACTTCTCTCCAGCAACTATATCTCTGTGGTAGTTTTTGTCGGATGGACACCAGATTTACTGTCAAGGCGTTTAACTGTTCAGTCCCCTATAAGTACATTGTTGAACTCCATAAATGATGGAGTCCCTCACTATTCCAAAACTCCTCCCCCCAAGACTTCACTGCTGCACTGTAAAAACCTAGCATTTAAAAGAAAAAAATGCAATTATGCCGACAAATTAAACCCGCCTCTTATTTCAACCAAAGTGAGAGAGTCCTAATAGCTCGGGGAAAGCAGAAAACCCAATCCGCACGTTCCATTAAAACTATATGTAACTACATGACCCCAGTGATCACAAACACCGACCTAGCGTAGACAACTAATGCTGCGTTAATGGATATGTATGGAAGTGGGAAATGTCACACTGACAGAATTTATCGATTGCTCCTGTACCATGATTGGTGCCATTTGGGTTAAAAAACAGCCCGATAATTGCAGCTTTTTCCTTGGCGTCCATTATGTCCATTATGACAATCACTTCAATATGGGGTGTAGGAACTTCCGAGTGATACTAATCCCAGTTCCCACGTTTCCTGAAGGCTGCACGATTGGGCGAGGGTCTCAGCCTTCTTTGTTATGTAGTCACTTTTGATGCCACGCACCTCACTGTTAAAATTGCCGCCCCACATCATTAGAGGGCCAAAAGTCAGCTGAAGAAAAATAGGATATGAAAATAGAAAAAACTTCTGTATTTGAAAAAAAAATACAGAATTGGGAAAAAAGCTTTTTAATTAGAAAAAATAATATATATGAAATCAAAATTACATTTGACTTGAAAACCTTTTCATGCAATTATTTATAGTTTTGTTACCTGATTTTTTTTCAGGATTCAAGATCAATAATTCAGCTTTTAGATTCCAATCTTAGCTTTTAATTTACAACCACCAACCACCCAAATGAACTCACGATTCAATCTAAAGGAAATTAATCATGACGTTACGTAGATATATGGCCGCGCAAGAACTGGGGCTCAAGGGATAGTAATCATGGTCAGTCCTCCACTGTGGTCCAGACTGAAATATCTCAACTGTTGAATGGATTGTCATGAAATTTGGTTGAGAGATTCATGTTCCCCTGAGGATGGATAGTACAGGCTTTGCCGATACATTACCTTTAATCAGGTCAGAATTAATTTCTCTAGTACTTAGGTTTACGATCAAATACCTGCAAAACTAATGACAGGATTTCCCCGGTCCTCAGCTGTACTTTGTTTTTAGTGCCAATTAGGAAATGTTAGCATGCCGACACGGCTAACTAAGATGGTGAACCTGTTAAGCAATGTACCTGCTAAACATCGGCGGGTTAGCATTGTCACTGTCCGCATGTTAGCATGAAGATGTTAGCATATGGGTCAAACCACACACTTTGCCTAAGTGCAGCCTCATATAGCCGCTAGCATCATGGACGGATTATGAAACAATGGGCCCCTGGGCACTAACAAGTAAAAGGCCCCCCAACCTTTTTACATAGGAGACTGAAAGAGACAAGAAATGACTCCCCTCTCGGGCCCTTGTAGGCTCTTAGTCCTGTTAAGTCATGGGTGAAAAATAATTTTCCATTTCATCTTTCATTTAATCTGTAATACTGTATTCATTTTTAATCATTCATTTTGACTTAATTAGTTAGTCCTTAACATTCATATATGTAAAAGATAGAAATCTTATGTCAAGAGACAAAAATAAACACCCACAACACACATTTAGATTTAAATGTACTTTAATTGATGATCACCAGGCTGTTTCCCTTTTACAATGAATCTGTAGTAGTTCTAGTTTAACCAGTTAGATTTAAAGAGACAGAAAGATATTGAATATTGCGCTGAGGAAGAAAAACATAACTAAGATTAATACAATGCAAAAAAGAGAGAGAGAGAGAGAGAGAGAATCAAACAGAACTACCAACACAGCGTCGTCTTAACAACATGTTAATAGGGCAAACAATAAAAGCACAGCCCAGTATTATATTACTGTAGGTCATTTCAGTACCAGTTAAGACAATTAGCTTTTTTCAAATATACGTCTTTAAAATAGCACTGTATTTTTTACTATTATTTCCATGTTAAACAATTACATTCAGGATTATAACTAAATAAATCACATGCAGAAAGATTAGATGGAAAAATGATATCATTTTAATGCAGATATGGTGATGAAATTGAACTGAAAGATGCACTTTTTTCATTCTGTATCTTGTCAGCGTTGTGTGTATTTTTCTTGGTTCAAGGAATAGTTAGCAGTTTTGATCATACTGTCACTAAAAATACCTAAAATGAACAAGTATCACAAGAAGGAAAGTTTGTTATATCGTTCAGACTTGATCTTTCCAGAGCAATATGTACACAAGTGTACACGTAGCAGTTGTTTAATTTTATTGAAGGTTTTTGATTCTGTATGTGTTTCAAGTCATATTCAGGAAAAGGAAAAAGTTGCAGCTGCAGTTATTACTATTTGTTTGTAACTTTTAATATGTTTGTTATGGGATTTCAGTTTAAAAATCAAACTTTTCCCCTCCTGTAGAACAGAACTATAATCAAAATGACAATTTGCCAAAACAGAAAACAGTATCTGCCCATGTTCTGTGCTCCCTTAAAATTTATTTCTAAGTTGGTGTGAATGGTTTTTTTTGTTTTTATATGTTTTTTTGTCTATTGTTTTGATCCAGCAGCATTCGTATGGTAGTACCAACTCTACATTCAGAAAAATAGATCTCCTGTATAGTGCATTCAGCTTCTGTATAGTCATACAGTTCAGTATTGAGTGATTCACAGCTTTCTGCTAATGCCTTGAACATCTCAAGGCCGGGTATTTGGAATCTGCCAACTTAAAAACATTATTCAAAGATAGAACAACACATCAGACCATCCACAAAATCTGATCCATATATTAAAAAGCTTCTTCGTGTTTTGGACACATTTCCATACAGCATCAAAGAAAGGGTAAAAAGGACTTTTTGCTTGGTCGTTTCACAAACATTTAGGTTTGAACTGAAACAGGGAGTCATTTTGAACTTTCACTGTCCCGTCTTAATATGCCCTTTAATTAATCAGCTCCCTCCACACTAGGGTGCGTGTGTGTACTTGTGCGTACTCAGCTATTTAATATACAACCTGCATCTCTTGCATGTCTCAGAGGCAGACATCTCAAGAAATGAGATGCATATCAAGGCTTACACAGTTTATAATCGACAAGTATTATGCTGAAGAGAAAAAAAGAAGAACATTCAGTGGCAGCCTTCTTAATCGGTTATCTTTGATTTGAAAGTAAAAGTAGGCTGGGCAGAGCAAAGAGCACGGAGGCTTTGCAATATGAGGTATAAATTAGTGCTAGTGGTGTGAGTTTTACAGGGAAAGAAAATGGCACTGGTCCCAGGCTAGCACGAGTTAACAAGATGCTCTGGCCTTCCAAAGGAGGTTCTTCCATATTTTGAATCAGATTGAGGTAAAGAACTGGCTGAAGTTAAACTGTGTAAGCAGAGGATCCTCCCTGCTTCTAGTTGGCAACATCCTGACCACAATCTATCATCAACAGCTCAAACAAAGTCCTTTCTGGAAATCCAAGCCCGCCTTGCTTCACCCAGCCCGTCCCATTCCCTAGCTTGAAGTCTGTCTTAAAAAACAAAACAAAATCATGAGATGAGATCAGCCATCTTGACAGAAATCTATGTCTTATTTGGACAAAAATTAAATTTTAAAAAGAAATAATCAGACTTGCGTTTGCTTCTCAGCACACAATTGGAGAATATTAAACCGGAATTAATTGAAAATGCAAATCTGCTACTCTAAAAATTCACATATACATGAAGAAATCAAATTTGGCCTCAAGTAAATTTAATGTGAGCGTACGTGTGAGCTACCCTCAAGTCTGGCCGTGAACAAGCAGAAAGACCTTTCACACTGAACTCACAGTAAAAACTCACTCGCCACAGAACCTACAGGAATGAACCATGCTGGGTTATAAAAACGGCTAATGAGTGTGAATCCTATACCCGCACACACACAAAACTACTTCAAAAACATTCCTACTGTATAACTGCATCCAGTACAATCATAATCATCACATTCATGCTCAGTCTATAAATATTCCTCTGGGATTAATATTAGGTGATCACTTCATATTACGCTGTCATCCCTCGCTAACAGCAAACTCAGTTTGGAGGGAACGTCTTGTACATTATTTTATATTGCAGTGGAAGGTTGTCCTCTGCTGCTACGCTAACTCTCTGTGCTTCAACTACAAACAAACACCCGGCTTCCAGACTCCCTTCTCCCACCTCAGAAAAGTGCGTTCCTATTTGGTGCAATACCTTGCTTGAAGACATTCATATTGGTTTGAAAGTTTGCCAAAGCGGAATCGATGCTTGATTGGATTATACAGCTCCAAAATTAGTTCCAAAGTTTGAACAATGTGAGAGTGCTACTTCTTGGGTATCGCGGTTTGTGTGTGTACTGTATGAACTGATTGGTCCTCTGTTTCAAAGTCGTGTACTTGATTTACCCTGGTTTCTGGCCCTGGTTTAAAATGTCCTTAAAATATCCCATGCTCTCCAAAACCCACAAGCTAAAGGCACATGAAAGAAGCCTCCTGTGTCACACTTAACATAGCTATTTCTCCTAAAAAATAAACCCCAATACTACATATAAATATTGCAGTTCCTACTGGTGTATTGTTCCCTCTGACGGGATGAACAGACGAGCTTTCTTTGCTACATTTGTCACAGGTCACTGCTAGTTTTTTTTTTTTTTTTTTTTATCCACTGCTTCGTGATATTGACAGAAAACTGTAAAATGTAGCTGAACAAGAGGAAATGACAATTATTATTTTGAACCCTCTCAAATGCATGATCGAAAAACGCTGCATTCACCCCAGGATCATAATTCGCTGCATCATCACAAAATATATCATTTATTTAACATTACCTCTGTATTGATATAGAAACATTTACCCTATATGTATACCGGTGTACATACAACCAACAAAGACCATGATAAAGACTTGAAGAAGAACCAATACATCCAGCTGAGATATGATTCGTTTAGAAACGTCGTCCCTTTGCCTGCCGCCTATTGAATTCACGTGAGCATAGACAGCCGAACAGTGTGTCGTCTACGCTATACTGCATTCCACACTTGAAGGCTGGCTAAATTAAGGATTAACCCTACGCAGTTCTCTCTGAAAGAATCCGAGCTAAAACACAAGCATCATGCACCAGCTAAGCTGTGAAAGCCGAGAAGAAAGATTTCAAAGAGTGGCAACCTCAGGCACCTCCTAAAACTTCACCACAAATGACAAGAAGGAAGGATTCTTTCTTTTTTTTAATCTTTTTTCCATTTTTTTTTTAAACATAACATCGATTTATGTCATTACTGAGTTAAGTCAAACACTATGTAGTGTGAGCAGAATTGCAGAGAATGAGTTTTGTCGTGCGCACTGATGGAAAAGAAAGCTTCAAAATGAGAAGCAGAAAAAAATATGCTCTTCTAAAAACACTGTGCATACAATCTAAAGCAATTATTGATTGCCAGAGATAATTTAGAGGATATTTTGGAGAAACTGATTAATAAGAATTCATTTTTTGGCACTTGTTTTGGCCCTTTGAATGGGAAATTTGTCAATTGGGAGTATTCATTTCTGAGTTAATTGTGATTTGAGCCACGGGTGTAAGAGCTACATGATACTAATCTGTAGTTTAACTGTGGCATTTTGCTTTTGTGCGATAACGCTGTTTATATTTCTGTAAGATATGAGGCAAAGAAAGCTGTCATGTGTGATTATGTCATTTAAATGATCTGAACTTTAACCACAACTGTTAGTGCTAGTATAAGAAGTGTGTTAGGGCAGACATTTAACTCACAGAAGAAAACAAACATAAAAGTACGATTTTACTTGCGTGATAGCCACACTGTCACAGAAAGCATAAACCCAGAGGTTTGACTTGGATTTCAGCTAACAGAATCTAATGTATTGAGGGCTGCGGCAAATGTGTTTGAGACAGGTACCATGACAGAACGGGAAAGCTTTAAAGAAGCAGAGAGTGCTGTTTGCTCCCGCTCTACCTCCATTGTGAGCAGATGACTGGGGAGGGGGGTGAGGTGGGGAGGGGGGCGCAACAGGGCTCGTGAAGCTCAGAACTCGATCTTGCAGGCAGGGAAGGACTCGTCCTGCATGACTACGGTGCTGCTGGAGGCCAGAACCATGATGTTCAGGTCCTGCTGCCTCTCGTGGGTCTGCTGGTACCAGTCCCGGGTCACCTCTGTGTCGTGAGTTGGGATCAGAGTCACCTGATGGGGACACAAAGGAATAGAATGAGAGAGGAAACAGTAGGAAGGGAGCTAAAGAGAGTGGTTGGCTATGTGTGATGAAGATAACGCCAAGTTCAGGGCAGGCATTAAAGGAATAGTTTGACATTTTGGAAAATATGCTTATTTTCTTACTTGCCGGGAGTGAGATGAGAAGATTGATTTCATGTCTGTACGGTAAATAATGTACGTAGCTTGCCCGGGTGCAGTGACAGCCAAATAAGTGTATTTCTCAAAATGTCAAACTATTCCTTTAAGAATTTATCTTTGATGAATCTACAGTTTTAGGCGATAATTTGTATTCAGTAGTGACCGCCATTAAGTACCAATAGGTAGTTTTGAATGTGTACATTAATCAAAGTTTGGCTGAAAAATATAGTATGGGATTTGCACACAACTACCTTTCTGTATTTTGGCGGAAATATTTTATAGATTTTCGGCCAGGGTTGACTTGATAGTATCACATTCTTGCATTTTTGGCAACTTATTTCTGCTGCAACAGTTATATCTCAATTAAACGGTGTCCCATTGGGTTACAGATTTTAGGGTTGTGCAGACAACTTTAGCAAACTTAAGTCAGTGCAGAGGTATCTGCATGATAGATGGTGGCCCTCAGGAAATGTTCTTGGTCAATTCCCTGAATTGCATTTAGCATAGAAGAACGGAGGATTTGTTCTTGAATCAGACAGTATGACATACATACAGTACTCTAAATTCCACATTTCAAGTTCGGTCACTATGTATTTGCTTAAGCTTTATTTGTATTCTCTTCACAGGCAGAAGTTAAAAACGCTCAGCCTCTTCTGCTGCTGTAGACCATCCACAATGTAAAATGAGTTTATGTTTTGAGTTGCTCTATTATACTGAGCAGTCATAATTGGCATAATTGTGGTACCTATTTGGTTACAATTTCCCTCCACTCTGTCTAATTAACAAGGCAATTTCGTACTCAGGTACTTGCTGCTGAAGAGAGATGTTAGTTTTTTTTGAGAGTCTCAGTAAACTCCAGATTTTTTCTATTTATGCTTCATCTACAAATATGTACTGTAATGAAATGGCCACTAAGCGTATGAGCATACCCAGTGTGCAGTACCCTTACTGTGGACATAAACTTGGGGAGAATACTACTTGCATGCAGAGAATATGAGAAATGGAGGCGTAGACAGTTAGAGACAAAGGATAACTTAATACCTGTAAATTGGAGCCCCACTGAGCCTTGCCCTCCAGCAGGGCGTCCAGGACTCCACGGCTGGGCTCTCCGCTGCCGGGGTCGTTCCCGCTCACCACGTAGTACGCAGCCCGCACTCTCTTGAAGAATTCCTGGTCCACGTTCTTGGCGCTGCAGTGGTTGGGAACATAGGCCAGGTCGACATAGACAGGTGGTCCAGGGGGGACGGCTGAACTTGTTTTCTGTGTGTTGTTACCTGGACGTAAGTAGGATATAAAATGGCATTAGAGCGTAATAATTTACTAAAACTGCTCTGCAGGAGCAAGGAACTAATGTAACTTTCTCCTGAGCTGAACAAATTACATTCTATTCACTAATTTATTTATTCAAATAAATTATTCGGAAGAAAATGACCAAAATGTTTCATTGCACCTTTATAAATTATGTCTGAATTGCAGATCCATCGTTCTAATGTGCTCCTTCTTCTTTTTCAAGCTATACTTCTCATGCTGTTTAATGAACAGTAAATCACTGCGTATCCTAACTGTACACTTTTTAATGAACACAATCTTTTTGTCTGAACAAAAAGATTATCTGAAAACCTGATATTGTCAAGTTTAGATTTGAGACAGCTGTACAATGACAGGAAATGTTCAAAATAAGCTTTTAACATGACTGCATCAACTCCCCAAGATTCATATTTAATCGAATGAATACATTTTGATTATCCAGAGAGAAATGCACTACTCAGTCAGCACAGTTTCCCGTGGACAAAATTTTTATTAACCAAACAGCACATGACCCCAACTTTCCTTAATAGTACATACTTGTGTGAATAAAATCCTTCTTGTGATAGTGTAATTTTAAGAGCTTAATCACATTTATATAATTGGAGTGAATTTACCAACACTGCATGTGTGTATTGATTGCATTATAACAGCTTTTTAATTGTTTCAGTGGCTAATGGCTGAAATTCAATTGGATTTATGGATTTTAGTATCTACTTTTGACTTCATTTTTATTATTGAAAAGATCAACTATCAATTATATTATTGGCATTTCAAATATGATCCAACAGGCTGGAAATTAAACTCACTATTATGGCCGATCTGCCGAGAATGGTGTCTGTGGAGGCGATATCATCTGAATGTTTTTTTTTTGTTGCTTTTTTTTAGAGAGAATTTTAGTTATTTTAGTTATGAAAGTTATGTACATAAACAACTACAAAATGCCAGAAAAAAAGGAACCCAAGTGCAGTCATTTTTACTTTCACTATGTTGTGTACAGCACTCAGTGTGCACAATTCTAAATCAGTTGAGGCTCAATAATAATCTCTGTTTAAAATAAAATGCATTTTATCTGATTTAATCTAGTGTGAAGGCACTTTGAATCACCCCAGGAATTATTCTGAAGGTAATAACATAAATTTTATGTTGTGTTTGCAGGATGTTACCCACCTGAACTGCTCTTGACACCATTGACCAAGCCTTTTCCTGGATTTAGGATCTCAGTCCTGGAACCGTGAGTCTCAGACATCTTGATAAGCCTGGAGCTTCTCTCCGTGTCCTTCCTCTTGAGGGAGGCTGATCGTGGTGAGGCAGAGTCCTTAGTCTGTTTCACTGGAGTAGAAGACCTTTTCCTGACATCTCCCTTACGAGCAGGTGAGGCTGACTTGGGTTTGCCCTTTCTGAGGCCCTTGGTGGTCTTGTGCTCCTTCTTGAGAAGTTTCTCTGTGCTGCTGTGGTCGTTGATAAGAGCCTCCGGATCTACCATGCACACATCTGGGTGCGGAGGATGAGGAAGAGGGTCCTTCATCGGGCTGGGGAGGGGATCGTGAGTCCTCTGAGGTGATCTAGGTGATGGAGGATGGTGGCCCCCACCAGCTCCAGATGCAGATAATTTGTCCACCGGCAGATGTTCAGCATCTTCGTCCGAGTCCAGATTTCCTTCAGCTGTTATGGATGGACACTCCTCAGTTTCTGGAGGGACATCAGAGTCCGATTGTGATGGCAACGATTCGCTCACTGATGTCGGAGGTGTTTCTTCTCCAGCTAATGTCACAGCCAAACCAGATGATATAGCCCCGGGCAACTGGTGTGGCCCCTGTCCTGCATCTCCATGGTAACTCTGAGCGTGGTGGTGCCTCTGCTTGTGCGACCTCCTTTTCACAGAGTGCTGTTCCTGATCGTCCTCCTCCCCCTCCTGGAAGTGGTCACTGCGGCCGTCCTCCTCACCTTCCTCACTGGAGAGCTGATGAGGACTGGGGTTGATGAACGATGGAGAAAGTTCTCCTTTGCAATGCTTATATTCGCAAGAGGAGTAACCTGGAGGGGAGGCAGAGGAGCAGGTGGCATCGGTGCTCAAGTCAGAGGGACGATCAGTCTTTACGTCTCCTTTACTAGATGTATCCTTTGAAGAGGACATAGAGGTAGCATGGACACTGGTCATCCATTCCATCGTTTCCATTGTCTCTTCTTCCTCCCCATCATCACCATAACCTGGAGGAGGGGCACTTGGGCAGTCATCAGGCCTTTGTAGTAGCTCCCAATCAGATATACTGCTCTTTCTTCTAACTTCTAATCTCTCTGGTGGCTTATCCAGCAGGCTTTTCTCCTCTACTTTTTCACACATCTTTGGATCAGGTGTAGCTCTCCTCTCTTCTGTGGTATCTTTACGTGTCTTTTCTTCTAGTTTCTTTTCCTCTGTTGTCTGCTCGAATTCAGTGTCTTTTTTAGCAATCTCTGTCTTTTCATCTTTTTCACTTTTTTCTTTTTCTGTCACCTTTGCATGTTCCTTGAAAGGTGCTCCATTTGTCTTTTCTTCTTTTGCATCTGATGTTTTCTCCTTTTTCTCTTTATCCTCCTCTGTTTTGGACAGGTCTGTTATGGCACATGAGGTTTTGCTAGCTCCACTATCACTCAGTGGAGTAACTGAGGCTGTCTGTTTAGTTGTTTGCGACACCACCTCAGGTTCAGACACGACAAGAGTAGAGGTGATGGTGACAGTCTTTGTCTCTGTGGAATGTGTGGTACTCTCTACCACATATGAATCGGTTATTGAAGGAAAAGTCTCTTTTTGCTCGGCCACTTTGATTTTTTGACATTCAATACGACATGGTAGGGTGCTGTCTTCCATTTCAAGTGTATCAGGCTCCTCATCTTCTGCTGAGCCTTGGGACCGCCGATCAGAGGAGTCAGCCCTTTGGAGAGGAGAGACATCAAAGCGAGCCTCTGATGTTGATAAGCTCTCGGACACCTTTACTGGCTCAGCACATTGTAGAGATTGTGCTGTGGTAGATGTTGCAATTTTTGTGTCTAGCATATAAAAATCAGTGCTTGTCTTTGTGTCCGTTTTGGGTTTTGCAGAGCCAATTTGATCCTCAGTCTGTTTGGCAGTGGTAGATAAGACTGGAGACGATGGTTTGGTCTCCTCAAACTGACTGAGTAAAGACAGTTTTGTTGCAGGTTTCATTGTCACCTCCATGTACTCATCTCTCTGAAATCCTCCAAAGCAGGAGCTTGTAGACGCTTTCATGAATGATGACTCCTCTTTGACTAGAGGTACTTCAGAGCTTGATATCGTTGTGAAAGTTTCAACTTTGTCTCCAAACTGATGGCTAAAAGGGGCAGAAGTTGAGGCTGAGGATGAGTAACTATACGATGTGGAAGAGTATGTTGAAGAAGAGTGTGTTAAGGTGGTGTATGTGCAAGCTACTGAGGTAGTTTCCTCATGTTTTGCAGTGATATCTGTGGTCTGCCTGTCATCTTTACTTTCTTCTTGGATGTCTCCTTGGCTGTAATATTTATCATCACTTAGCTTGGATAGCTGTGAGGCATCTGAGAGCATCATAGTTTCTTTCTTATCCTCCTTCAATTCTACTGGACTTTCCTCACTGTAAAAATGCTCAGAATAATCTCCAGATCTGCTCTGTCCGATATCAGCATAGCTGCCTGTTAGCGGAGGGGATGGACTAGATGTAGGCTTGGACTCTGAATGATAAGGTGGCAAAGAGCTGCCTGTCAAGCTGCTTGTGGACATTTGTTGAAAAGTTTCCTTTTGCAAAAAGCCTGGAGATAGAGACTCTTTGTCTTCATCTCCTTTTTTGGACTCTGGTACTTCAGAGTAGGTTACATCAACTGCCGATGATAACCTTCTCTTTGTGGTAGGTTCGGGAGACAAATGCTTTTTGTCTGTATCCTCTGCTTTCTTTGTTTCAGGAATATTTGAGGCATCTGGTGTAGCAACACTTATTTCTTCCATTTTGTGAGTACTTTGGCCTGGTGACGGAGTTGTTTTGCCTACATCTTCACTCATTGTCTCTGGAGGTTTGGATGTAGCTATATCACCAGTTTTATCCTCTTCTTTGAGTGGTTTCACGTCAGGAGATGGTGGTTTTTTACTTACGTCCTGCTTGTCTGTTTCTGTGACTTTAGAAGCAGAGGCATCATCAGGTGTTGGTTTACACACAATTTCCTCTTTAAGGAAACCTGACTCAGGCAACTGAGATCTCTTATTGGAGTCCTCTACCACTGCTAAGTTTGCACTATCATCAGGACTACGTCTGCACATTTCTTTTTCAGACTGCTCTCTTGCACCCTTTTCTATATCTACATCACTTAACTCGTCCTCTTCTTCTTCCTCCTCGTCCTCTTCTTCGTCTTCATCATCATCAACATTGAAATCTTCCCCCTCTACAAGTAACCTTTTATCTATCAGGCTCTCTTTTCCTTCAGGAAAGTCTAACATTGATTTACAAATGGCAGAGCTACTAATTTGACTGTTATCAGAGGCAAGAACATTATCATCTATTTCATGTCCTAAAAATGTGGTGGCAGGGGCAGTCCTCAAGTCAGGTGATGTTTCGTTTCTCTCTAAAGGTGATGCGTCTTGTGGTAAAATGTCTTTTTCTGCAGGTGAGTGCCGACCAGATGGAGAACTCTCCCTTTCATGATCAGAGGACTCAGTTTTCTCTTTAAGTGACTCAGCAGATTTTTCCTTTTCTTTTTCCGATGTTTCCTTCTCTGTGAATTCTCCAAAAGCTAAAGGAGTAGCTGAAGCTTGGGTACCAAGATCTGATTGGCTCCACAAGAGAGAGGGTGTATCTTGTCTTAATGATACTCCTGTTGACTGAATGGCAGCACTAGTGGCATCTTTATCACTTTCTCCTGTCGCCCCTGGTTGAAGAGCTGCTACAGCACCTTCCTTCATATCTTCTTTCTCTTTTTCTGATTTCTCAGGTTTGTCCTCTTTGGGAGTGAAAGAATAAGACTCAGTAGCTTGGGACATTTTGTTGTCTTGCATGTCTATGGATGAAAAGCTCTTGTCAACATATGGTGTATCTGGTCTTTCCTCTCTCTCACTCTCCTCCTCTTGGCCTTTCTCTCTGTCTTCATATTTGGGGGAGGCACTTTGACTATGTTGGCTGCTTCTTTCACTCTCTGTGAGGGACACTGGACTGTAGTCAACTCTGCTGAAGGACAAAGGCTCTTCTTTGTATTGATCATCAAGGAGGAACATGGCTCCTCCAGCCTCTGTCTGGCTTGTTCTTCTGTTATCATCAATACGGATATCGGAGGTGTGATCAAAACCTAAGGAAACCTCACTCTCTTCTCGAGAGTCCAAGTCATGATCTTTTGGGATGGGCTTTTCATACGGAGCATACTTGGATGCATCTTGTAAGCTTCCACTGACCATCTCCTTCTCTGAGGTTATTTTTTCACCACTCTCCATTTTTGCAGTGTCTGATTTTACAGCATCAGTGTGTCCAGCCTCAGAATCTTTGTCCAACATAAAATATGAAAGAGGCTGAGAAAATCCTGGAGAAGCTACCTCTCTTTCTCCTTCCATTTCCCTTTCTGCCTCCTTCCCTGGTTTCTCATCTGGCTTTGTCTCTTCTGTAGCAATAACTCCTGGGCTTGTCTGAGACGGCACCTGTTTCTCTTGTGGCGTTTCCTCCACCTTGGACTGGCTCTCGGTGCTCGAAAGAGTACAGCTCCTGGGTCTACTGTCTGTGCTTGATACTGTTGACAACATAGGCTTTTTCTCAGTTGAGTCTGGCATTGGTTCTACTTTAGTAGCTGGGATATCAGAAATTGGTTCTTGTTTTGGAATAGAGGTAATCTCCTCCTTTGGTGTGACAGTATCAAAGGAGGGCTCTGGCTTGGCAAGGGGTGCAGGTATGGTTTCTGTTTTCACAACATCTTGGTCTGCCTTAGGTGAAAGTCTGGATTCTTCTTTGCCAGACTCTTTGACGTCTTCATCAATAGAGGGCTCCTGCATTGTAAGTGTAGGAATGATCACTGTGGTCTGTTCGGATAATGGTTTAGTTTGGTCATTTGTCTGTGCAGTTTCGGATAGAGGACCTGCAGAGAAGATGTCATGGTCTGATTTTCTTGGCGCCACTGACAAAGGTCTGGAGCCTGCGCCTCCCATACAGATGTCCTCCTCCTCTTCATCTTCTCTGTCTTCATCAGAGGATTGAACCACAAATGCAGGCTTGAAATCTGACTTGGATGCAACTGCATCTCCTGATATTGTCTGTGCAAGTTGTTTAATTGTTTTGTCCTGGTCTTTCTCCTGTAATTCCTCTCTCTCCCATTTCTCCTCTTTGGTGTGGTCTGCATCAGAGGAGTCATACTTTTCTTTCTCTGCGATCTCATCTGTCTTTGTGTCAGCAACATCCTTTTCTTTAATTATTTTTTCATCATCCGCTGGTTTGGTCTTTTCATCTTTGATGTCTTCAGTCTCATGGCTGTATTCTTTTTCTTGTTCTTTTTCCATTTTCTGTTCTTTGCTCAGTTCAGCAACATGTGCATCATCTTTTTCTTTCTCCATCTTCTCCTCTTGACTAATAATGAACTTAGCTTCTTTATCTTGTTCTTTTTTCTCCTCCTGGGTGTGATGGGGAGACGGAGAGATGTCATCTTTTGCCGGTTTCAGGTCTTCACTTGATTCTGTTACAAAAGAGTCTTTCTGCATTTCTACTGATGCAGCACCAAAACTGTCCTTTTCTGTCTGAGCTCCAGGAAGTTTTTCAGAAGTTTCTTCATATATATGCTTATCACCAATTTCACAAATATCATCCTTTTTAGTCTTCTCCTCTTCCAAGGTCTGAGCCATAGCCGTAGGAAGATCTACCTCTTTTTTATCATCCTTCTTGGGTTCAGACTCAAAAGGATAATCATGTTTCCCTTTTTTCTCATCTTTGGTGCTAAATGTTGGAGTGTACATCTCCTTCTCTGTAATGGATTCAGCTTCATGGCTGTCCTGTTTGACTGCATCTTTCATTTCGTCCTCAGTGGTTTCAACTTTAGAAGGCTCTTTCTCTTTTGCAACCTTGGGTTCTTCAACAGTGGTTTCAACTTTAGAAGGCTCTTTCTCTTTTGCAACCTTGGGTTCTTCAACAGTGGTTTCAACTTTAGAAGGCTCTTTCTCTTTTGCAACCTTGGGTTCTTCAACAGTGGTTTCAACTTTAGAAGGCTCTTTCTCTTTTGCAACCTTGGGTTCTTCAACAGTGGCATCTGTTTCTTTCTCTTTCTTCGTGTCATCCTTTTCAGTTTCTTTATACATAAGTCCCTCCAAAATGGGTTTGTGGTCAGGGATGTCCACCTTCTCCAGCTCTTTAGCCTCCTCTATTATTTGTTTGTCAGAAATGTCAATTTCTTCCACCTCTTTCTCATCCTTTGAGATTTTGACAGAAGTATCAACAGTGTCCTTTTCCTTCTGCTCCTTAATGGATACAAAATCAGAGATATCGCTCTTTTCTTTCTCTTTTTCCATTTCCTCTTCTTTAACTTTAAATTCTGTATCACGAGTTTCCTCTTTTGGTGTTTCTTTTTCCTCCTCCTTGATGACTTTTACATCAGAAGTAACTTCTTTCAACTCCATCATCTTCTCCACGTCTGCGAGGGGTTTTACACCAGCAGTGTCTTTGCTTTCCTCTTCCTTGGACGGTTTGATATCAGACATTTCTTCCTTAATTGCTACTGTATCTTTTTCCTCCTTTATGGGTTTGATATCAGCACTATGATCCTGAATTGTCAATTCTCCTTCCTTGGATGGTTTGACAGTGAAGGTTTCCTCCTTATCCACTGCTTTTTCCTTTTCTTCTCCCATTGATTTGACAGCACTAATATGTTCACTGATATCGATCTCCTTTTCGTCTTGTGTGGTGGGTTTAGCTACAAAAATGTCAACCTCTGTGCTTGTTTCGTCCTTGGATGTTTCGACAGTGGAAATTATTACATCTTCTACCTCCATCTTAGCAGGTTTGACAGCAGAAGTGTCATCTTTGTCTTTACTTATCTCTTGCTCTTTTTCTCCTTCCATGCCTGGTGTGACAGCGTCCTTAAATGTTTCTTTTGCTTCTACCGTGGTTGGTGTGGCAGAGAAATCCTCATCTTTACATACTACTACATGCTCTTCCTCCATTTTGGTAGGTCTGATAACAGCAGTATCATCTTTACTTTCCTCTTGTTCCTTTTCTTCTCCAACTGTTGGCTTAACAGCAGAAGTATCTTCCTTACTTGGCAGTTTATCTTTTTCCACTTCTTTGATAAGTTTTATAGCAGCAGTATCATCTTTACTTAGGTCGTCGTCCTTGTCTTCTTCTGTTGTAGGTTTGAAGGCCTCGGAATCATCCTTGCTTGCTTTCATATCTTTGTCCTGGTCAGTGGAAAGTTTGGTGCCCGAGCCATCATCTGTACTTGTTTCTTTCTCTTTTTCTTGCTCTTTGGTTGGCTTGGCCGCTAGAATCTCATCTTTACTAACTGTTACATCCTTTTCCTCAACCTTGGTGAGGCTGATGGTTGAGATAGCATCTTTACAAATCTCTCGGCCCTTTTCTTCTGTCATGGTAACAGCAGATGTATCATCCTTATCAATAATTTCTTCTTCTTTGGTGAGTTTAGCAACAGGGATATCACCAACCTCTTTCTCCTTTTCCTTATGCTCATCTGTGAAGGGTTTGGTAGCAGAAACATCTGTCCTTTCCATCTCTTTCTCTTTCTTATCTTCAATCACTTTGATGTCAGATGTCTCTGTCTCCTTTTTCTTCTCCCAATCTTTAATAGGCTCAATAATGGGCACATCGTCCTTCTTTGCCTCTTTCTCCATCTCGTCTTTAACAGGCTTGATATCTATGGCATGAACCTTTTCGATCTCTTTCTCTTCAGTCTTTATAGAGCTAATATCAACCTTTTCTGCCTCTTTCTTCTCGTCCTCTTTAAAAATCTTACTATCAGACACATCATCCTTCTTAGCTTCTGTCTCTTTAACCTCACTTTTGGTTTTGAGGTCAAATTCATCATCTTGTTTTGTATCTTTCTGCTTCTGCTCATCTTTGACTTGTTTGGCATCAGAAGCAAGAATTTCAATCTCTGCTTCTTTAGTAGTTTTGACTTCAGCTGTATCGTCTTTTTCAGGCTCCTTTTGTTCATCTTGAATGGCTCTATCAAAAGTGACAGTGTCCTTTGCAATTTGCTCTTCTTTGACAGGTTTAATATCAGAGGTATCATCCTTTACTGCCTCTTTCTCTGCTTTCTCATCTGTGATGGACTTAATGGCAGAAACGTCTTCTTCGATGACCGATTTCTGTTGCTGCTCGTCCTTGATTTGTTTGTCATCGGAGTCGTCCTTTTCTTTCTCCTGTTCCGCCTTGATGGTTTTAAGTCCAGATTTATCATCATGATCGTCATCATCTAAGAAACGACTCTCCCTCTCCGGAATTCTACCTGGAACAGGAACTGTAGGTTCTTTGTCTTTGAGCCCAATGTCACTGTCTTCATCACGTTGTCCAGATGAAATGAGGGAGTCCCTCTCTAACATGGGTGGCTCAACTTCTGTTAAAGATGCAGCAACAATGGGGATTGTTTCTACCTGTTTGCCTTCATCTTTTGGCAGTGGTGAAATGTCTTTTTCTGGCTCCTTCATCACTACAACCTCTTTTATTTCCTTTTCAAATGTTTTGTCCAAGGATGTTGCAACTTCTACTTCATGCTGATCTGCTTTCTGTTTGTCAACATCTTTTTGTATCTCCGTTTCTGCTTCATCTTTCTTTTTAGTTTTGTCTTCAGTTGCACTGACTACATCAGGGAGCTCCTCTTGCTTTTGCAACTCCAAATCAGGGAAAACCTTCATCTTGTCTTCCACTGGTGACTGCCGAATTGGAGAGTGAGCTGCACTTGAGGGTCCAGACTGTGGAGGGGAGGCCATTTTCACAGTGATATCATCCGGACTGAAGCAACGTTCCTCACTCTCTGAAGTTACTGAGTCTGATCCAAAAGGTCTGGTAGGCACAACAGATGAAATATCTTTAGGTGCAACTGCATCTATATTTTCCTCTTCAACTGGCAGGTGGACTGGTTTGGTGTCTTGTAGAGACTTTGTAACAGGAGACACTGAGACAGCAGGCTTTTCCATGTCTCCCTCTTTACTTTGTAATATTTGGGAGGAACCATAGCCCTCTTGGAGTTTTTCAAGTGAAATGTCAACATTAGGAGTTTGGTCTTCCTCCTCTTCTTCTTCTTCCTCCTCAGCATCGTGAGCATCAGGAGCTTTAGCTGCTGTCTTCACTTCTGCAACAGGAAGCTGTATGTCATCAGATGGAGACTTTGCTTGTTTGTCGTCTTCTAAAGAAGGCGGTGAAAGAGTTCCTGCAGAGAGTGGCAGCTCTTTGCCTTGTGTAGAGTCAGGTGGGGTTGACAGGGGAACAGGGGTTTTGGGTGGCTCCTCACCCTGAGGTGCTGCGACAGATGCCACAGATTGATCTTCAGCAATAGAAGTAGGTAGGGAGGACATTTTGTCATACTCTGTGATGGACGTTGCAGAAGACACATGCTCCTCTTCTGCCAGAGGAGCAGTGATGATGTTGGTGAACACAGATACTTGCTCCTGCACAACTGGCATAAACCCTTTCTCGGTCATAGCTGCAGCTTGCATCTCCTTCATGCCAGGAATGTTTACAAATGATTCGGTCTGATCGGGAACAGAGATGTCATAGGCACCCACGTCATATTGAAGGTGTGGTATCCTCTCCTCTGCCTCTTCGTGAATCTCCTCATCAGAGATGGTCTGTTCTGTCTCAGAGTAGCCAGGGATGGTTTCGTCTTGGATGTAGGAGATGGCTTCGGCTGCAGCAGCCCCTTGAGCTACTGAAGTTATGGGAGCTGTGGCCCCTGCGACATGTGACAGGTAGCCTTCCTCCTCTTCTTCCTCGTATTTAGCTGTAGCCAAGATTTCAGGAGTTTTGCTTTCAGTGACCATTTGTTCTTCAACCGTATCTTCAGGTTTGACTTTGATTTCTTCATCAGCTATTACATCTAAATCTTCCACTTCCTCCAGTTCGGCTTTCTCCACTGCCTCCTCCTCTTCTTCTTCTTCCTCTTGCTCCTCCTTAGATGGAGTCACTTGTAGCTCCTGTTGTGTCACAACAATAGCTGAGAGATTTTCTGATTTCTCCATTTCTTCTGTTTCATGTTTTCTGTCAAGCCCATCATCCTTTGCCTCCTTCCATTTTGATTCATCTTCCTCTTCACCTATTCCCATATCCTCCTCCTCCTCCTCCTCCTCCTCTGTTTTCTTTTCGGCAGCTGGGGCCTCTTCTTCCTCCTCCTCCTCCTCCTCATCCTGAGTTGCTGCTCCCTCATCCTCAAACTTTTGGGTCTCTTCTAATTCTTTCTCTTGTGTCAGTTCCTTGTCTTTCTCTTCAACTTCAGCTTGCACTTCTGGGGCTGTTACCTCCTTTTCAGGAGACTTTGTTTCAGCAGTTTTGCTTTCAGCAGGAATTTCAGTTGTAGTTTCTTGTGCTGTTAGCTCAGATGAAATTTCAGTACTGTCTGGTGGTTCTGCTGATACAGCTATAACCTCAGCTTTTTTCAGTTCTTCAAAATCCTTAGTGAGGTCTTCAGGTGTGGAGGGAACAGATATGCCCTCAACAGCTCCATTCTCTATCAGCTCAGGTTGAACAGTTTTGGGTTTTGGCTCCTCTGGTTTGGGTTCAGTAGATTCAGCCTTTGCGGCTTTGATTTTTCCAGTTTTGGCTTTACTTGACACTTTAGCTTTGTGTAATGTCTTTCTGACTTCTGGTGTAAGTGGTTTTAGGTCAGGCTTTGTGATTTTTCTCAGCTCGGGTCTGGATGTTTCCCTCTTTTTGTCCTCTTTGGATTTAACATCTTTCTTCTCATCTTTCTTAGCAGAGTCATCTTTCTTTACTTTCTTGATCTCTTTCTTTTCCTTGTCCTTTTTCTCATCCATTTTTGACACCCTTTCCTTGGAGTGCTTTTTTAAGGATTTTTCTTTCAAGAGTTTTTTCTTTTCTGGCACATCAGTTTTAGATTTTATAGTCTTGGTAGGTTTCTTCTCCTCTTTTTTCTCCGATATATTTTCCTTCACAGAGTCGCTCTTCGCCTCTGTGGTGGCTGACACATCATCTTGTCCTTCAGTTTCTTTCTTTGTTGCTTTTGCAGTAGTCTTCGGGGATGATTTAAGACTCTCCTTGCTATCTGTTCTTTGTTTTAACTTGGTTTGTTTTATAACAGAGGGAGGAGCTCCAGAGGCAATATCCTTTTGTGTGGCTACAGGATAGCGCAAGAAGTCAAGGTGCTTTAATTTTTCTAGCCCCTCCAGGATCTTGTTTTGTGGTGCATTCCCAGGGAACAGCACTCTAACGATTTTTTCTGCAGGGTTGGCGGGGAGCCAGACAACTAAGGCTGTAACTGATGTCAGGTAGGGCACAGATATTTCTCCTTCTTTCCCGTTGGGCAGCACAATACCAGTTTTGGCCTTGCTGTTGCCAGCCCACTTCTGCATTAAAAATTGCATCTCTTTACTGTCTTTGACAGGGTTGAGAATATACATGTCTAACCTGCCCACTCCCATCTTGTGGAACAGAGTAATGGGCTCAATAGTGTTGCTGACCACTCGAAAGAGAGGCTCCGGTTTGATTGCTAGTTTGTTAAGGTACTGCAGAGTCAGCGAGGCCTCCTCAATGCTGCGTTTCACTTTCAGATTAGATTCTGGCATACGGAGCTTCTCTGGTACATTGAAGAAGACCACACCTAGTTCAGGGGAGATCAAGTTCTTCATCCAGTCGTTATAGTTGGTGGAGCCTTGAGACTGCTCCTCCTCTTGTTCTGCTATCTTCCTCTGAAGAAGCCCATTGATTCCTGGGAGATTGTCAGCGCCGATGTGTGTAAGAAGAATTGAGTCAATGCGGTCCAAGTGACGGACAAGCTTCCAGAAGCAGGATTTTCGTTCAGAGCCTCCATCCACTAAGATGTTGAAGCCATTCACAGCAAAGAGAGCAGAGTCTCCTCGTCCACCAGGAAAGATGTAGCAACATGGCTTGGACAGTTTCAGGAAGCCTCCAGAGGTTGGTGGCTCCAGGAGGTCAAAAGGTGAAGGGACGTCAACCGTCTCAGAGATGTACTCTGTGAACTCGGTGACACCCTCCATCTTGGGAAGAGCAGGTTCAGGGTTTAGTTTGTATTCCAGGAACTCCCAAAGGGTCTGCTGCTGTCCCAGGGAGCTCCAGCCCACCTCCCCGCGGCAGGACACAGTAAGTGTAGCCTGCTGCTTGGGGGCTGTTGTGCCCAGTAATTCACTGACCTGCAGGAGAGACACCCAGACACATCAGTCAGTGATGCATGGATAAATGCGACAGACTTGTGTTGTAAAGACAAATAAATAAACAAATAAATAAAATAATGGTCAAGGAGACAGTGTTTTTGTCGGGAATTTGCTGAATTTATTTTTAAGAACAAATTGATAAATTCAATTGGAAAACTGAGAAAATTGGGGGATGAATACTCCGATTATCTGTCATTCTTCCTGCAATATTCTTGTGCAGGTTTTTGGCAAATGTTAAGACTTTGTGCGTTTCTTGACAAACTAGTTTCTATTTGTTTATGGACCAAAAAATGTCAAGTGAATAAACACCTCAACCCCATCAGGTTTGTGCTCGTTCTGGTAGCCTTGGACCTCTTGACCATTTGAAGGACGACGACTGCACACAGGGATGTCTTCTTGTTCTTTATTTAAACAGCATAATGCTGAAACAAAGCCCAACGTTTTGGTTTACGCCTTTATCAGGGGCTATACAGGAGTCAGAAAACCACTTTATGTACATTCTCAACCATCATACAAAGCGTCTGATACGATGATTACATTATTCAAAAATCGAGTCATCATCTGTGTCACCCTGCTTATGGTGTATGAGAATGTATATAAAGTGGTTTTCTGCATACTACTCCTGTTTGGCCCCCGTTGAAGGTGTCAGCAGAAACGTTGTTTCAACATTATGGTGTTTGAATGAAGAAGAAGAAGAAGAAGAGAGCAAGTCTGTGTGCAGTCCTTCTTCATTCAAACTATGGACCAACAAATAAATTCCTAACGTGTCAAAGCGTGTACCTATCCTTTCATAGTAAACTACTCTAAACCACCCCCATGCATTTACAGTATGACTTTGCAGTGTAAAACCTTTATCAGATTAAGTGTAAGAGGACAGCAGATTTGACTCACCCCAGGATCAGTAAAGACACGTGAAAAGGTCTGGTAGGTGAAAACCCCAGTTTGAAGAAGAAGGCCACCGTGATCTGAGCTCTGGCCACTCAAGACCAGAAGCTTGTGTCCTGCTGAGTCTGTGACTAGAGACTGGATCTGGGACGGACACACACATAGAGAGAGTGAGACAGAGGACAGTGAAAGGAGAGAGAACACTACCAGGATAGAAAGACCCGTGTCACTGACAAAAGAAGATGCACTTTAATCGTGTCAAAGTTACTAAGATTTGGCAATGAATTTTTGTGCAAAAATAGAGAAAAATCAAACTAAAAATAGACACAGAAGTCTTTTTTTACTTCCCCAAATGGGAAAAGAGGTGATTTTGGTGATGAATATCTAATAGGACTGGGTGTCTGATCTCAGTACTACTTTGGTACTGGCTGAATGTGTCTGCAGAACTGAGTATTAAAAACTGTCAAGTACCATAAAGGTGGCATCCAATTCCTGGCTAGATTCGAAATGTAGTTTTCTTTGATCGGACAGTCCTGATTTAAATAATAATTTTGACAAAACTTAAACCATATTTTATTATGGCCAAGTTGTACAATAAAGGTTTCGTAGAAAAAAAACATTCCTCAAAGCAAGGTTTGGGAATGAAGCAGAGCCTGACTCATTATTTTTGACTTGGCCAATACAAGCTTATTGCAATTTTACTTGTATTGACATATGGTTCTGATAAGTACGAGAAACTACAGTACTGAAATGTCAAAAGATGTTTTGAGGTTGTTTAGAAACTGTCCTCATTAAATACTCATCCAGCAGAGAGCATTGAAGTTTATTTTACAAAAGTGAATTATCCCACTAAGTACATATCTTGGTCACATATTTCTTTAAAAGAATTTTATGGGATCAAAAATGTTTATGTATTTATGCAAAAAATACACTGATATTGATCGCAGAAATCACGTATTGGTTGGGCTATATATATTAAAAAAATATATTTTTTTGGTATCATTAGCAAAACTATTAGCAATGGTATTAAAAATTTTCAAAAAACACCCAGTCTTATAGGGAATTGACAGGTTAATGTCAGAAGTTGTACTGAAGGTAATACACACACATATACATATATATATATATACATATATATATATACATATACATATATATATATATATACATATACATATACATACATATATATACATATATATATAGAGGCCACACCATTGATGCATAGGTGTACATGCAACTGTAAGGGTACCGTACCTGAGTTGTTGACTTACCTCTGACACAACAGTGTCTTCTGAAGGGTTGACCAGCACCACAGTCTCTAGGACATCACTTCTGTGGTGGAGAGTCCTTTGTCCTGTGGGAGAAAAATGAAAAACATTATGTTAACTTCTCTTCGTGTGGAGGCATTGAAGCTTAAAATCCGATCTCATGAAGGTATGAAGGTTGGATGAGGTGAACAAGTTCACCGACACTCTTGCCAGGCGCTCAGCCGTCTGGCCCGAAGACATCTGGCAAACCTCTTTGAGTCAGGGAGATTTACTATACTGCAATCTGCATCCGATGTAGGGAAATCACTATATAGAGACAGGCAACCCACTTGTGCATCAACACAAGCGCAAAAGTTTGAATAGGAAAAATAGGTCACTGATGTCTGCTGGGTGAAGTTTAAAATTTAAGCCATGAGCACAACACACACTAAGTTGGGACCAATATTTACCATTCATATTAGGTATTAAACTTGATTTCATGCTTTTCCTCTACTTGACTTCTGGCAGTGGACAGAAACATTTACATTACAGGCCAAGAATAGTAAAAGAATTTAGAAAAGAAAACAATTCTGTGACTAAAAAACACTAATGCATAGAAATCCACACACAGAAATATCACAAAATGTATTTAATTGGAAAGCACATTTCCATACAGCCTTATCCATATGCAACATGAATATGCATCGACACCTAATTCCATTCAGAGGTGATGTTAAGCTTTTAATTCCCCTTTGTTTCAGCACAGATGCAGGCTCTAATATTAGAGAGGTCTAATCTCAGCACATCCCTTGAGCAGTGCTACGCTGTCTTTTTAGGATCTGGGCTGTCAGCATGTTTTTTTTACCTGAAAGACCTTTGATGTAAATCAATCTCAGCCTCAGATACCGTGATGGCAGAAGGACTGATACCCTGTCAAATTATAAAGGATTGTCACCAGTTACGATGCAGAAGAGTTTGAATGAAAGGGATAGGGAAAGTAATTTCACACATTACAGAAAAAACTCATTGCTGAAATGATCCAGCTTCTATATCAATAAGGTAATCAGAGTAATTAGTGGTGCTTTCAATTCTAGACCATCAGAGTCAGAGAAAGAAGTACTCAATAAGTAGATTTTCTATTACAGATGATAATCATGACCATAATATCTGCTTTTAGCTGATGATTGTACTTTATACTTTCTTATTCTTCATTGAACTAAATGGCATTAACATTACAACCCTGATCAAAAATTATCTGAATTAAATATGTTTTTATTATTTTCATATAAAGAAATGTCTTCTTAGAATTCTTTCTTCTTTCTCAAATATATTCAGATCATGAAAAACTTTTACTTTGCTTTTTCTGGTAGCTCCTAATTTTTATGGGGGGCAACTAATTAGTGTAAAAGCTGCATTTCACATTTCCAGCAGCAACAACAGTGAATTAAGTCAAATAAATAGATGAAAAAAGAAAGCGCTGATCCATATTTTCATCTTGTGTAGGTTACGATTGTCGTTTCTCATGTCTCTCTCAACACGAGACAACAGTCTTTTCTCATGTCTATCAACATGAACAGTCTACAGCCATGCTAACTGCTCTGTGAGGCTGTTCTTAGACACAGTAATGCTTTGCGCTAAATCCTAGCGTCAGCATGCTAACATGCTTGTGCTTGCAGGTATATGACGCAAGTATAATCTTAAGCGTGTTCACCGTGTTAGTTTAACACGTTAGCATGCCAACATTTTCCTATTTGCACTAAACAGCAGAGGACGAGGGGAATATCATTAGATTTGAACATTAGTTTAAACAAAAGTATCCTACAAACCAGAATTTTCAACTGATGGTGCTAGATGTAATAACTTTACTCTGACTTTTCAATTTTCCATGGAACATGAATGGCCGAACCAAATTTCATGACAATCCATCCAGTAGTTGTTAAGGCATTTTATTCAAAAACACAATTGTCAACCTCCTTTTGGCGCTAGAGGTAAAGTCAGGGGATTCACCAAAAATTGATAAAATACATCATGTAGGAACCAGGACAATTTTGTGCCAATCTATCCAGCAGACGTTGAGATATTTCAAGAAATAAATCAGAAGATCACCAAAGGGGTTTGCTGACCGTCTGGTCAGTGTCATCCCTAGAGCCACGGCACTATTATGTCTATAAATGAAATATGAACACACACTGAGACCAAATTACATTTCTTACAAGCTTTCTCCACATAAGCCTTCAAGAAAACGAAGTTCATCTGACGTGGGTCTGATCGCTGTTGCATTTTGCTGTTATGTGTCACGTGCAGTACTTAAAAATACCTGTCCGATGAGCTTGGGAATTGTCCATATCTGACAACGTTCAAACCTAAATGTGAAACCTACTCGCTGACTGTTTCCTAAAACTGAACCTTCCCACTCTCAGTTCTTACCATTTGAGGCTTAAAATGTCTCTGCTTGTATTTTAGTAAATGAAATGTGGGACTATTTATTCATCTCTCACTGTGTTCTGTTTTCTTCTTTTGTCGGCCCTTTCTAATCTTATTGATACTGTATGTGTCTTTTTTTTTTTATGTTGCCTTGCATGTTTTTTTAAAATTTGCTATACAAATAAACTTGCCATGCCTTTCATTTTGGTCTTTATTATCTAGTGATTAATTGTATTGTTTATGTTATGTCTTATCCTGTTTGAATTCTTTTAAGCCACCTGTAAAGCCATCTGAATCGCCACCGTGTATGAAATGTGCTACACTATATAAATAAAGTGGCCTTGTGTTGTGGGTACGAACAGCAATAACCATGGCTGATCACAGAATGAGAAGAGTGTCACAACAAATCAGAATCAGACAAGCTAAGGTAACAATAAAATAAAAAAACAAAAAGATGAACCTGAGACAAAGAGACGAATCGAGCGTAATCTAAAGGAGAAGAAAAATCTAACTTTCACAGCATCACTGAAACAAATCAAAGGATGTGGCTGCCTCTGTTAATGTTACCATAGCAACACACTGACGACCTTATGTTTTTTTTCCCCCCTGCAGACACACTGCAGTTACAGTCACTAATGTGAGATAGAAAACAAAGAGTTTTACTAAACTGGCTCCAGCGGGGAGCGGGAGAGGAGATGTGATGGAAGGATTTTGTTGATGGATGCGGAACGATACCCTTCAGTGTTCAAATGAACATGCTGGTGCAGCAGTCAGGAGAAGCTCTATCGCTTCAGCGGATCTGCCCACAGACGCGTCCGGTTTCACAGCGCGATGACTGAGCTGCGAGGGTGAGGGATGATTTGCGAGTTTGCTTTGATACTTCCAACGACGACAAGTGCAACGCACAACACTGATGCGACCTGGTCGATACAGACACCGGGGACGCCGGCGTCATGCAGCTATGCTATGAATATGTAAATCCGCTTTGGGAAGAACTAAGCCCAGAGAGACAGAGTGTCCCTTTGACCTCCTGATGTGCTTTTCTCAGGTGAACAGAGGACAGGAGACTGCAATTGCCGCTGTTGTTGGCTGCCTGCAGGGTGACTGCTCGCTGACAATGCAGACTGGTACAATGTGATACTACAACAACAAAGACACTGAGTCAGTCTGAAACGCTGCCGCCCCCCAGGGTCAGAGAACGTCAACGATGCAGAGCGTCTGAGAGGACTGTCGCTGCCACAGTGGGCTGGAAGTCTCTCAGATCATGTTCACTGTCACTCAACACAGCTAATGGACGTGAATCGGTGTAGGTGACACTGGTGCACAGGGAGTTTAAAATGTCCTGTGTTTTTAAATAGTCTGTAACTCAGGTTAAGACCGTTGTTCTTCATGATGTTTTGCAAAGTATTTTAATAATCAATTGTGCTATTTTTTGAATTAATAAGTCTAGAGCTGCAATGATAAGTCAGTTAATCGATGAACCGGTTGACAGAAAAAACGTTATCATTAGATAATCGATTATGAAAATGATCCTTAGTTGCAGCCCTACTGATGGACTTGGCAAAGTGCTAGAGGATTTCATATACAGACTAACTGGGAGGCACAAGATGGACATTCAACCTCATACTGTATGTCACGTAACATGCCCCTATTGTGTGACTACGTGGGCCTCGGGTTAGGAAAGCCTATTCGGCTTATGAAACCTTTTTTAAAATCAAGTTTAAAAATGGCCCAAACATGTCAAAAAGCTAAAAATAAAGATCATTCATCTTTTTGTAAAAAGCTGATACTGATGATACAAGGTTTTCAGCCCACCAGAAGCAAGTATCATTTTAATACTTCAGTATTAAAATGATACACCCACCTGAAAGAAATTTCTGTTTTGATTCGAGTTTCTAACAAAGACCCACTTAGTGCCGTGTTTAGTCATCCCTCCTACTGAGGATATAGAACAGCAGGATTTAAAACTTTACATTTTTATTTTCTCTCTTATTAGTTTTACCTTTCACTGGATCTTTGGGCAAGGACGACAGCGCTGAACACCGCTCAAAACAGTTCGGCCATCGTCAGATGAGGGTGTGTTACTTTTCAGCACAACATATCCTGATACATACGTTGTGTTCAGTGTGTGCTTCTTTTAATTTATGCAGTGAGACATCACATTCAGCACCATTTTCAGGCCATTCACAAAAATCACAACATACATCTAAATGTACATCAGGTGAAACTACTGAGGCAGCATAAAATTCAGGATGATGCATGAATCGTTTCCATGGAGATATGTGAGGACAAATAGAGCTGGAATTCCTTATTATCAGAACACAAATACTTTTTTTTACAAAATTAAATGTGTGTATTTTAATGTTTACTGTACATTATGTACGTGTTTGTTTTAACATTCTTAATGTCCTCCCGATTGAAAAATTGAAACGCAAAATGCCATTTTTCTAGGTACAGGTCCAACGCCATCACTCTATAAACAAAAACAAGAAAGACGTCTACAGATACGCAAGCGGCTCCGTGAGGCAATCCATACAATAACTGTTGAGACATTTCACTCAAAACCGCAAATGTCAACCTTACGGCGGCGCTGGAGGAAAAAGTCAGGGCGACACCGAAGTTCGTAGGACACATTTAGATATTTCAGTCTGAACCAAACTGGTGCACTGACCAACTGTGCCATTCCTAGGGGCACACTGCTGTATAAAAATGTATATCTCTGCATCAACATCTGTCTGTCTATGTGGGGCACTGGCAAATGTCAAATTTATGTTCAAGCACTGCTCAAGTTTCTTATTTACAAAATGATAAATGTGCTCAGCCTAAAGAAAGCTGTTAAACGGGAAAGACTGTTGAATTTTTCAGTGACTTAAGGTGAGAATCTCTGCAGTGCGTCAGACACACCTTGATTAAACACATCTCCACCTCCCACATGTCTACACAGCAGCACATCAGCCTCTTCTCTATCTGTATTCTCAAGGCCGGGTAATGTACGGGGAAGTAAACAGTCAAACAACGCAAAACAATATTTTAACACTTAAAAAAAAGAGACGTTTGAGTCAAACTCTGTCAAAACTATTAACAATGGCAAGTTTCAAACAAGTTTTAACCACTCGTATGTCGACGGCAGCAGTCAGAGTCTCTGCTGGGTAAAAGAACTAAGACAAAGAAAACCATGTGGTATTAATGACAAACATCCATTATGTAATAAATAACAAGGCTGTTAATGGAAATTACAACCAACTAAAGTGAGTCAGCCTTCGTGGTCACAGTGCATCCACAGAGGTACAAACAGTGAGAGGCTAAAGCATCCTCGGGTGCCGGGCCAGCTCCTGTTCCTAAGCTCAAATGTGTTTGTTTAAACAGTGCTGTTGGATGGTGCGATGTTCAGCCAACTGTTCATCCCCGTGGCTTTCCTTCACTGGCATCCCGGACAGAGACAGAGAGGAAAAAGCATCATCATATCACATGAGGTGACATTCAGCCGGAGGCATTTTGAGAATCCCACTTAAAAAGGAGACTTATGAGAATGTTCATATTGGTTGATAATGTCTACTTACACTATTTTAAAATCCCTCTAATTTCTGCATAGGCTTTACTGCTATTGCAGGCTCCCTGCTTTTGTTGTCGGCTGAATCAATCTCAAGTACTCTTAGCTTCCTATCACATCCGTTGGTTCTGTAGCTTGGTAATACGCCTCTGATTTTGAACACCAAAACGGTGCATATCATTAGCATTTCATTGCGACACACTTCTGCAGTACACAAAAATCCACAACAAGAGACAGAGCAACTGAATGTGGGATTAAAACACTCATCCTCTTTCTCCAACTAGACGCTAAACCTGTGGATTTTTAGTATTTGTTGACAGTGAGTGTCAAAGCTGGAAATCCAGTGATTCTTTGCTTTAAAAACCATCATGGTTAGGCTAAAAATAGAAGAGGAAACTTGCCTAATTAAGGAATAAATGTAAGACTCTACCATTTCATCTATTAACCCCTTTGATAGTAATTAGCGTAACCGAGAGTTAAAAATAAATCTGATATTGGCTTATAATATTTTTTTTTTATTTCACCTTAAACACACTAAATAAACAGGCATTTTTGATAGGGATTGCTTAAAGAACTGCCAGTAAAAATTGCTATTAAAGAATTCTGACCAACATATTTACTGAACGGGACATTTTACAAACAAAAAAACAACGTGTTGTCTGGGGGAAATTTAATTTGGTGATGCTGTTTCTAAATTACCTGAAAATATATCTTTGGCGTCTCTGTACTTCGATTTCTTTTCATTAATCAGTAATGTTTTATATTAAAGGGTCCTTCTTATAGGCGTCAGTTAATATGTAGTAGGGCCATTACAAATCCTTGTAAGATGGTTATTAACAATATTATGTGTTAATAAGACTGTATAAGTGTTAATAATAGCATCCTGAACACATTTATTGTTAGATTATAATACATTCACTTATAAGCACTTATAAGAAACTTGTTAACAGTTCACAGACCTTTACATTAATAAAAGTCTTATGAGTTTCTTATAACTGTTTATAACAGCATTACAAACACATTTATTGAGTTTAACAAACTAACTTATAATGTCATTGTTTAGCTTTTACTATGCTTTTTTGGTTACTTTTTTAATACATATTTTGCTACTTTTTTGTTAATTTTTAATACATAACTGTTAATAAAAGTATAATAAAGTAACTATGCTTTTTGCAGCTAGCGGATTTAAAGTGAGAGCAATGCCGTATAAACGTTAATAAATCCTTTATTATACACTTATTAACCGTTAACTATTCTTAACTGATGCTTATTACAAGGACAATATGATGTTATATATTATATATATTATATTTGTGAAAAGCTAAAATTGTGCCGATAATATCAGTCAGGTCAAATTCTCGGTCAGGCTCAGAAATATTTGTAAGAAGAGTCTTCAGACTTCAATGTAACAGAATTAGGAATTACAGCCATTTTTATCCATAGTCCCTCATATGGAATAATGAACAGGCCACACCTGGCCATAAAACTGATTTTCAGTAAACCCCCTAATTACTTTTGAGCCTATGAAAATGAGGCACTATGTATAAAAATGGCTGCATTTCCTAAATGGTTAAATCAGAATTTTTTTTTGTTAAACCCCTTGAATTAAAGCTGGAAGTCTACACTTTAATCACATCTTGACGGCTTAATTTCAAATCCACTGTGGTGGTGTACAGAGGACAAAATTGTGTTTTGTCACCGTCCGAATACTTCAGCCTAACTGTATAATGTTACAGTAGATATTTTTCTTCTGGTTTTGGATTTGTGTCACCAGAAGATGTATGAAAGATAGTGGTGCCCTGTTATCCTATGTGGCATCATATGGTAATAAAGCGAAAACTATATATTTTAGTTCTGTCTCGATAATGTATGCCATGCTTCATTGGAGGCAAATTTTCCTAAAGCGGACATACTGTATGAGTCTTAAACCTGAATTTGAACCGACAATTTCGTAGCACATGGCCTGATCCAAAAAAAAAATCCTCATGAAGTCAAACAGTCCAAAGAAACACTCACTAATGTGTAATCCACCAGGGGCATCTGTGTTAACCGAGACCGCACATCTGCAATGATCCACTTTCTTGACAAAAATAACTTTGGTGGCAGAGTGGACACTGTGTCATCTGCCCCGCTTCTGTCGGTTGACTTAAGGATCCTGGGGAGCTAAACTCTTTACTCCCTTTCGGTCTTTGCACGACTCTGTTCTTAACTGCGAGGCCCAGAGGAAGGAAGGTCGTTTGTCAGACAGAACTCAGTGTTTCTGCTCGTTCCGGCTCTTCCTCAGCTGACCTGCTTGATATAAATATCTGTGTCTGAACTCCCAAAACGAGAACACTCTGTTTAAAGGCAACTAAAACGGAGCACTCATCGACCGAGGCCCAGCCACTGCACTGCTCTAGATAGCATGCTCCACATTTACGGTGGAAACGGGGGGTGGGGGGTGGTGGTGAGAAGAGGGTTCAAGGAATTTGAAGACTACAGGTTAAAAAACAAAATTAAAACAGGAGCTAGTTCTAGGGAGAAAGACTCTAATCCAATTTAGTTTTGTTGTTGAGTTCATTTTTACCAACTGTAAGAAGAAGTTCCCATTAAAAGGTTGGTATACTTTAAGTATAGAACAAAATACCAGGTGAGGGGCTGTGAGTTGAGAAAATAAAAAGGAAATTAAACTTACCACTGATGTTGTCACGGCAGACTTAGTTTCAGCAAGACGCCAGTGTATCATAAAGTAAAACACAAAGGACAGATCCTCTTTCAAGCGTAAAAGTCAGAATTCTAACATAATCCCCGAGAGACAGCCGACATCCTGCTCTAAATGTAAAACCAATGAGCTTGGTAGATGGTATAAAATCAGCAAAGAGATACACACAAGGTCAAAGAATTCATCGTTGGTAAGGCAACAATCGACTAATGAATCGTTGCAACTCTTGATCAGTCAATTAGTTTTAAAAAGACATATCATAGCGGCCAATATATGTTTCTTACACAGTCTTTTCCTCCTAGGGGGCACATCATTATTGCGTCTGGATATAAGGCATAATGCACAATTATGCCTTATATCCAAAAATTAAGGTCTACTTCCATTTTTGAGGAATATTTGAGCAACTTCAGGAAATATTTGGTATATTCAGTAGAGTACAGTAAAATCCCCGTTGGTGTGGCAGCAGAAAATAGCCATGCATTTGAGGCAGGGTTTGAATTTGAGATATCAGATATAACTCTGCATATGTTTTGTAAGTTTATAATTAAATGTATTTGTTGTCATATCTTGTTTCACTTTCCCTATTATTATTTATTTTATACAGCTTATCACCTCTCTGCTGAGGCTGAGAGATATTCTAAATAATTTTTTTAAACATTCTGACACTGTAGACTTTAAAACCTTTAGACTTTCAATAATGACAGTGTGGAAGAACAAAGAAAAACAAAGAAAAATTAATAAATGGAATTTGATAATTGAACATACATTAAATGCAAAGACTTGCTTGGTTTTCTCATAATTATTTAATACTAAAATAATATCTTTGGCTCTTGGAATGTCAAATTGACATTGTGATGAGCATTTGACACTGTTTTTGACATTTTATCGATTAAAACAAATTAATGAACCAACAAAAGAAATGTATCTGGACACTGAGATTGGAAATGCTTTCTTGACCTGAGGGAGCATGGTACATGAAAAATAAATAACAACTCAAGTTATGAGGGGCAGATGATGAGCATCGGACATTGTTAACTCGACGAGGAGAATCAAGAGCATTGCTGTGGGGCTCCCCGATGTGGCTGAGCTGTCATAACATCTCAACTCAAGTCACAGGATGTCAACACCTAACAAAAACCATTTAACACCCTAAGATCTCTGTTGGTATCCCCTAAGGACAAGACACTCCCTGAAGGGAAGAAACTGGTGTATAAAATCACATGCAACTAGAGTCGTAACAATGAATTGATTAATCAATTAGTCAATCAACAGAACATTAATCGTCAACTATTTTGATAATCAATTAATCGTTTAAGTCATTTATTACCAAAAACGCTAGTTCCAGCTTCTCACTTGTGAGGACTTCTTTGTTTTATGTGAGAATAGACTGAATATCTTTCAGTTTTGAACTACTGGTCAGGCAAAAAAGGAATTTGAAGACAACCCCATTGGCTTAGGAAATTGTGAGAGACATTTCAGTATTTTCTGCCTCTTTATAGACAAAAAGATTACATCTGCTGTCTGAAAATATTAATAAAAATATTTAGTAGGCCTTCTAGATATCCCTTCGCTGGGACTCTGGCCTTGTTTTTGGTTAAAAGTAAAACAAGTTAAGTCAAATATTGAGTGAGTTAATGTAGCTGAACTGATGCCCCGGGCTTCGTCTTCATATACACGTCAGAACAACAGAGGTTGATTGAAGACGGCATCAAAAAGTTATTACCCTGTTCTTAATCTCATTTGCCTAAAGTGAGGACATTCCTTCCCCAGGACTCAGTACTATTGTCTGAGCTTAGAGATAAAGTGGTGTGAAGTGGATTGGAAAATTAAAGGAGCCAGTACAGAGCCGACTGTCTCCGTGCCCTTCCAGTGCGGCATCGTCACCCAGCAGTAAAGCCATGCATAAAAACTACAAGTCTAACCGTTTGTTTATGTCTAAAAGCGTCAAGTGAATACTGAGTCACTGTTGCAGTCTGCAGTGCAGACCATTGAAATTCAGGTCCTTTAACTCTAAAATATGTCAACTAAATTCCAATGTTACTGGTCTGAACGGTTATTATATCAAATTGTGCATAAATGAAAACATGTAAAGCCTTCTGATGAACATAGTTAATGTTAGCTAATAATATTTTATTGTTGGCCTTATCTAAATGAACAGTTAAATACATGTCATGTTTCCTACCTGTTGTTTACTGTAATTAAATAAACAATTGCTTAATTATGATTACCTCAGCCACTGTACTTAACCCTTGCCAGCTGAAGATTATTTAACATTTTTAACACCGAATTAATCAGAATTTTACCAGGGATCCAAAGAAGTAATCTCCATGATTCAAACTTACTCCCTGAACCTCAGTCACTGTCACTGGTTCACAACAGCAACAGGAAGCCAAAGTCTTAGTTCTTGATGCTAATCCTGATCCTGTGACTTGTCTGTGTTGAATGACTGGGCTGCTAAGCCAGTTAAAGCCTCTATGTCAGTAACAGTTAAATGGCAGTCTCTCTAGGAAAAGCAAAAAAATATAGAAGTTGCTAATCCTCCTTCCTTCCTTAATATATAATAAATAGACAAAACAGAGCAGCTGACCTTAATACAACATTAACAAATCAGAAATAAGGCATAGCCATCAGCGATGTCAATAAATGGTTCAAATTACCATGTTTAGAATAAACAAAAATAAAAACAAAGCGTATGCCAAACTACATTTAATATTCTACTATTCATAAAATTCATGAAACCTAAGACAGCATCACAAGATGAAAAAAAAAAAGCTAAAAAAGTGCTCAAGCAACTGGCCGCACTGTGGCCAAAATGTGTTTGAAATATTAACCAGGACAGATGATACACATTATACAGTGCAGTAATGATTTATGTGCATCTTGTAGATTCACGAGTACAGTGTTGGTTAAAGGAGGGACTACAGTGGATATCCAGATCCCTGCAAATCCTTCAAATGTCCTCAAAGGAATCAGTTAAAGTGTATCGTATCTTTAAAAAAACAGAAACAAAAACAAAACTCAAGTCCCTCTTGTCACAGCTTAAATACGGTACGTACACAGAACCATCAGCGACGGAGTTTCCTCCCAACTAATCTTTCCTCTGAATTCATACCATGGCAAATTGTTAGTGGGCCAACAGTGATCCATGGATCTGCAGTAAACTGCAAGCTTAAACAAGCACTTCGAAAGTAGGACACACATGAAAACTCGTCAATGTGCGAAAAACACCTGATAAATGAAACCTATTCGTTTAAATGTGTTTTTTTAGTTATGCATTTATGTTTGGGAGGGCCCTGTAAAGGGTTTCTCTGAGGCAGTACTTAAGATTGATCAACCTTCTGTTTGAGTCAAGGTCATTATGATAAAATATGATTCACAACAAAGCAAAAGCGAGTCGATTCAAAACACTGTCCTCACTACATCAAATTGGGTTCTAAAATAGCTCAAACTCATTATCAGCACGATTCATTTAGTCATTGACTTATTACCACATGAATAACGGAGATGTGAGAGAGAGAGAGAGAGAAAGTTCTTTACTAACTTCTTGCGTCTTTTCAGAAGGACTTTTCACCTGATTAAACACTGGACTTACGCATTAGCTCACTATCGTCACGTCTGACACACTAAAAGGAAGAAATCAATGGGTATAAGAGCAGAGGACAGAGGGTAAGGAACTGTCGATGAAAGAGTCAGAGCTCTTCGGTATTTCAGTATGTAAACTTCACAGAATTTAAGGCCATAGTTATCCAGAGCTAGTTCAACCTCCATAACGCCAGCCGTCCCAATCTCCTCCTTTTTCGCTCGTTCCTTGAAGGGCCTCTGAGCTCCTTTTGCAAGTCTATTATTCAGTCTTTGTTGCTGCAGACTGCCATGGTGATGCCCCACAGCTCACACACACACACACACACACACACACACACACACACACACACACACACACACACACACACACACACACACACACACACACACGCGCATTCAAATGAACACTAACGTTTCATACTGACAGTTTTGTACTAAAGTTGCAGATTAAGTATCTACAAACGTGACAGTTTTCTAGAGTCGATATATTGGTCGATACTGCCTTGTCACAGATCTATCAGGAATAAAGAAATGTCACCATAAACCTGCTAAAGATTTGTTTAATGTTGTCCACCAGAGAGCACTGACAAGTTTATTTTTCAACTATAAACTGTCCCACTGAGAACATATCTTTGTCCCTATTAATAACCCAATTTATAGTGTTCTTAGCAAAGATAAATGTTTATGTTATGAATATCATCTGAAAAGTCTTTTTCCGATCTTTTTTTTTTTTTAAAAACTCTCAAAAATCGTACTACTATTCTACTTTCATGCCCAAAATTGCAGTTACAATAACAACTTGACTCGTCACTGAGGAAAAGTTTTTCATTTATACCACCAGAGAACATAAAAAAAAAACCATACTTGAACAATGACATGAAATTCTTAAAATAGCATATTTAGCTATTTAAATAGCATACAGAACAACACTGGGCGGATAAAGAATGAAGAAGCTTTGGATTAAAACCTAAAAACTTTATAGGAGTAGAAGAGAATGTAATCAGAGTGAGAGAAACACGACAAGCCGGGCGACCACCCTGAGAGTGAGGAGAGGCATGAAAATGCGGTAGGAGCTGCAGCTAGAAAAGGGCAGCAGGAGGATATTGGCAAAGTGTCATTGTCTCTTAGAGTTCGGTCCACATCGTGCCAACTATGACATCACCGCCTCTACCCGTACTCCTCCCACTGTCTAAAGACCCACAGAGGCGCTGAAAGCCGGCAGTCTAAGTTCAAACAGCACACACACACACACACACACACACACAGACAAAGACACAGACACAGACACAGACACAAACTACGGTTGATGCTGCCAAAACATCACCACTAAAATGTGTCAGACCATCTTTTTAAGGCCACCGCAAACATCTCCCCACGCTGTCAAACATTATAAATATCCATAATAATGGGGCTTTTGTGTTCAGGCCGTCTCTAGAAGAAGAGGTCACATTCAGACGTGTCTGCATTAGTTGTCCTACATGAGCTTGTGTGGCGGTGTGTAGGTTGTGCTAATATATGGGAATTATAAATTTAAGACTTTTACTTTGAATGGTAGTTATTAATATATTTTTACGGGAGTAAAAAGCCTCCAACGTAGAATCTGTGAACTTTCCTATTAAAGGAAATGTTTTTATTAGTGCAACGTTTTGACCTGCAAAACACAGGGTACAAACAAATATTCTATCTTTTAACAGGAAGTTTAGCAACTGTTTTATTTTATGAAATATGTGTGTTGCACTTCTGCTACATGTACTTCCTCTTTGGTTCTAGACTCTTTACTCTTGATTTTGTTCTATATGTGATGTTAAGTTACTTTGAAGAAGCTAAAATGGATATTTTTTACAATATGAATGTATCAAATGAAAATGTGGAAAAAACGTGAAAGGTGTTGCTCGCAGGGACAAAAACCTGCAGAGCACTGTCACTTGCAACTGCAGCCTCGCTCGGCTTGGCAGAGCTTTACAGCGAGCTTCACCTCGTTGTTTGCCTGTCCGGCTGGTTCACTCTCACTGTTCTTGCAGCGCTGTTTAGCATCGAGCTAAAAGAGAGTGAATACTGGGCTTAGATTCGCCAGGTGGAAGGAAACATGACTCCAAATGAATAACAACCTTGTTCCGTCAGTGCTAGATGTTTTCTCCATATCAACTTTATGGATGATGACGTGTCAGTGTCTTCACAACTTGTTTCCGCTGTCCTCTGCTGTGGCTTAGAGCATTTATGCAAGAGATACCCTGTGGATGTTTCGTTTCTTCACAACTGCAGGTATGTGGGGGTATGCATGACTATTATTGTTGCTATAATAACTGTCAGAAAAATGTATTTTGGTAATTGATTTTATTTTAATGAGAATCTTGTTCTTTTGTAATGTTAGTATTATACTCTCTTCCTCCTCTACTTGTTTTAGACTGAGAGCAGTTATGCAAGAGAGACCCTGTGAATGGGAGGGGAAGGTGCAATGACGCCACCTGAAAGACAGTCCTGCATATTGTGGTGCTTGGCCACTATACAACACAATACAGAGCTTGCCCCACTACACCTGTAGGATGTGAACTTGAGAAAATTTCCCCTGCAATTTTGCCTAAAAGCATACCGACTTTCTTACAGCTTATCACTATGCAGCTCTCTGACATAAATATACCGCACACTGCATCGCACACCCACACACGTACACTACATGCCCACGCCTTCTTAAAAAGGGACATTCCTTGTTTTCATCGCTGAGGTCTTGCAGTGTCAGGATTGTGGCACAATGATTACAAACTGGTTGTCAGCAATACACTGACGAGCAGGGACGTCTCATTCATCATGGTGACGGACACAAGACAGGGTCTCCGGGTCAGACACATGCAGGCGAGGCAGAAGACAGTTATGAAAAATAACTGTCGACGTGACCTTCTCTCACGCAATGACAAGATATTCAATCCCTCAAGGTGGGACAACCCAAAGTGATGGAGAACGCAGACAAGAGGCCGTCCTCCCACTGACAGACAGGACTTCGGAGACTCAAGAGAAATCTTAAAACTCGGGGAAGAGAAAATGGCAATGGAGAGATGGAAGAAAATGCCGTTCAGAAGTCAAAGGTTCTTAAATTGGCTGCCGATAGACTGATATTTGTTCTGAGCTTTTCCTGCACCGGCTCCTGGGTGAGAGGCGTTGGCCCTCAGGGATTTACTCTCAGCTTAAGGTGGTTTTAAAACTGCCAGGGTGCGGGTTCAAGTTACTGGCTGGTGGCTTGGTAAGAACAGCTTATCAGAAACAACAGCCTCATAGATACGTGGGTTTGGATGGAGGATGACTTGAATGCTGATCCAGTCTAATATATACAGAAGCTTCTTTAACTGAATGAACATACAGTGATTACACTGCACTGTGTCTTGCAGTTGAGGCTCTCAGGGAAGGACAAGCTGATGCAGATCCAAAGCTATGTCTAGTCACACAGCTTCTGCTTTCACTATTATTTATTGGCTGCATCAATTCAAAGAAATAATAAAAAAAAAAAAGCTGTGTGTTCCAGTTTCCTTCTGGGCTCAGCTACTCTTAGATTTGGATCTAAATGCTCACAGGCTTTTTTTTTTTTTAGAACTATTCAAGCTTGG